>NC_056524.1:97893099-98049801 GCF_019175285.1 Sceloporus undulatus
CAATCTCTAGAAAAGTAGACATGGAGTTGACACAGGCTGCTGCCCCACACCATGTAGACTTGCTTGGAGATGTAGCTGTGGAACCAATTTCCAGAAATTTTAGTGAATTGAAGCTGTTGAAAGAGATGATGGCTGTTCAGGGAGAATCCTCAAAACCCTATGCAGACAATGGACCTGAACCAGATTGTTCCATCACACTGGAGAAAAATTACAGCCCTCTCGCCATGCAAGGGAGGTAAGGAAAGCAAGAGCAAACAGATTCTGTTTGTTTTGAGATATATTTCTTTTTTACAAACAAGATCTCACAGTCTCAATATATAATCAATAAGTGTTTTATTTCATATCCTCCTGTGGTATAATGAGAGGGGAAAAAAACAATATGGGAAACTATAGTAGTCAGTTGCTGGGGGGGATATTCTTTTAGTAGGTTTCAGAACTGATATCCTGTTTTTATAGGAGCTGGGTGCTATATTGTCCAAAAATTTGTTTTCCTTATTGACTTTTCACTTACACAAAATGTTCACAGAATGCACAAAAATGTCTTTGTACTGACAAAATGATACATAAATGGCCAAACTATATTAGATGTCTGTCTTAAAGGGACAAACTTTGCCATTATGGCTGACTGCTCAGGACATAAAAGTGATTCATGGTGCTACAGTTATGATAGTAAAAATACTATTCACTTCTTCGGGGCTTGATTACTTGGAGTGATGAGCATGTATGAAATTATCTGGTAGTAGTTTGTTTTTATCACTTCCGAGCTGCCTTGAGGTGGAAATAGTGCTACTTATCCTTGCCTCTTTGTATTTCCTGACCAACTGGTAGTGTTTCATACCAACTATCCCTCAGCATTTAGCAGGTAGCAAAAATGTCTTCATATTATGTATGAGGGTTTTTTTTGGGGTGGAGAGTTATCTGTTGTGAGTGTAGCTGATGCTTGCCTTTCCTACTCTTCATGCCAACTCTGAGCAGCATGCCCACAGTGTACGTGCAACAGTAAATTCCTAATCTCATGATAGTTGCTGGCCTTCTATCAGAAGATTTTTTGTGGTCCCTGTAAGACATGAGATCTCATAGGAGCCAGAGAACTTAAAAAGAAACCTTTCTCTCACGATACTTGAGGTGAGCCTTGTACAGATCCACCTCAGATACTTCAGGCCTGTCTCAAGCTAGTAACTGAGGGCTCATCTACACTGGCCAGAGTACTCTGGGCTGTTCCCAGAGTATTCTGGCCCCAAAGCTGGCCAGGATTTCCTCTGTTACTTTTGCCCTTTGCAGCAATGCTCTGCAGATGTCTACACATGAGTCCTGTTGTGCCACCTAGTGCTGCCACCACCGGTGCAATTTGCTTCTTCTGAGGTCAGAAATGAGGCTCCCAGTATTGAAGACACAGCTGGATGCCTTGTTGTGATCTCAGAAGGAGTGACTTGCACCAGTGGCAGTGGTGCCAGGTGGCACAGTGGGATGCATGTGTAAACAACTGCTTGACATCACTACTGGATTTCCTGTAAAATCCAGAGCAAAAGGTGAGTTTTTAAAATCTCATTTTGTCAGGGATAGGGCAGAACTGTCCTTACCTCGTGAAGACAATCCACATTCAAATAGTGGCTTTGGCGCTTGGTTGTGTAGACAGGTTGTGGTGAGGGCAGAGGGAAACTGGTGTAATTGGCCTGTGTAGACATGCCCTGAGTGAAGAAACATTATTAAAATACCTTCAGGACCAGATCTTCTTTCTCCTCACCTCTTTCTTATTGCAATATGAATTTCAGTATCCTGTATTAGTGATTAGAAAACCTAGCAGCTCTAGTTATGGGGTCAGAGAAAGAGTCCTCTTATGGACTTATAACTAATTAGAGAACAGGTTGGAGTAAACGGACACCTCATGATGAAGGAAATGAAGCCATTTTTGGGAACAAATTGTCTAACTTGTTGTAAGGTACAGAGTTTACAAAATATTTTTTGGGCTACAATTCTGAGAAACCTCAAGTCGGCCAGTAACCATCCTGGCTAAGGAATTTCAGGAGCTGTACTCTCAACAGATAACATTTCAAAGCATGAGTAAAGTAGCTGCTTCATGTTGCTTCATGCCTTTACACAATGGGTAGAATGTACTGTCATATGAAGTGGTAGCAACCCTTGGTTTATATGGTTTTAAAGAGAGGATTAGAACTGCGTCTTAAGGCTACTTTCTATATAAGAAAGCCAAAACCAGTAGTAAACAGAATTTGTTTCTTCATGAATATATCGTCACCCTGCTCTGGTTCAATATGCAATGGATGTTTTATTTAATAACTTCCTGCAACTTAGTGAGAAAGAACAAAGTGTATAGTTAGAAAGCTATAGCAGCCAAATGCCCTGGGAGACATTTTCTCTCAGGCACTTTACGAACTTATATCTGTTTTTATAGTTGCTCTGTGTACACATTATTTTTTTGTTTTGCAGCTTTTTCCAACATCTGTTTTTTTTCTTATTGACTTTCTTATTTAAATACAATACTCTCAGAGCTTAGAGATATGGATAACATGATATATAAATTGTAATAAATAAATAAATCATAAATCCACACTAAGAAAACAAATTCAATAATTATTGTTGACTCTTCTGGACTCATAAGACCAGATAGTAAGAAAAATATTCATGTATGCAGAATTCAATCACTTAGGGCAGTGAATATCTGTGCAGGGAATGTATTTAGTGTTTTTTACTTTTGTCTAAAAGAATGGAATAGAATTTTACCCAGACATTGTGCCATCCTCCTTCTATATTGTTCTCCAGCACAAGTATTTTATTCCATTAAAACTTCTGATATTTTTAGCTAGTAAATCCTTGTAAGCTAAAATAGTATTGACAGAATACTATTCTCTTTATTTGATCCCTTATTCATTCTGTAGACTTTGCATTTTTCAATACTCCATTTTAAAATCTCCAAGCACACACAACTTTCTATAAGAGAATTACCACCCAATAAAATTTTCAGGCATTCTGGGAAAAAAACCCTCAGTTATATATGCTTTGTGGGCATTTGGGAGGAATTCAGAGGCTAAGTGAGAGAATAAAATATTTATTGCTTTAATTCATCAGTTTGCTGAGTCCATATGTTTCCCAATTCTGCATGAATTTTTCTTTCTCTTTGTGTGCATATAAATACTTATCTAAGAAAAACATCTTCCTGCAGGCTGATTTTCTCATTTACTTAAAAAGTAGTGACACCAGAAACAGAAACAAACATAAAATGGGTGTATGATCCTCCCCATGCTTGAAAGCTGGTGAGGCTTTTCTCATTGTCCCACCACTCTCACAGGTACATCTGGTGGGGACATGTGAGAGGGCCTTCTTGGTGGCTGCTCTCAGGCTCTGGAACTCCCTTCTGAGAGAGGTTAGATGGGCATTCTCCTGTCTATCCTTCTGTATGGAGGTGGAAACATTTTTTTGTTTAAGGTAGTCCTCTGAGGACTTATTGTGGATGGGGAAAGGGCTTTTGATAATGTGTTGTTTTCTCTATATTTGCTGTTTTATTTTGAAATGGGCATACTTCTAATTCTATTGCCATTTTAATTCTGCTTTTAATTCTATTGTCATTGATTACTAATACATGTGGCCACTTTACCATGTAGTTAATATGAAGGTGATTTTTTAAATTTCCATGCCACTCTTCCATTAATGCTAATAACCAAGAAAATCCATGGCAGAAAATCCTACTACCTTGTAAAGTGGTTGTGTGACTATTGAAACATCATTATTCCCAAGAAAAATGCAATTGATTTCATCTGTATGCAATCTGTGCTGTGGAAACATCAGTCTAAAATGCCATTCTTAGAGGAACAAAAACTAGTTAGTGAAGTAAGTGAAATATTATGGCCCCTCCCCTCGATTGTATGAAATGTGGCTGTACAGGACTTATTGGGCCTATTTATTCATTTGGGGAAATATGTCAGTAACATGTAGATTTCCCCTAAGGTTAGATCTGACAGCTGCGTCTTCATGTAAACCTCTTCTTAAGCAGAGGCTTTTTGTACTGGCAGCTCTCTTGACCAAATAAACAAATAAGAGGTTTAGAAAATTCTGAATGGCATGAAAGGAGTGAATATGAAAAATTATGTTCTATCTTAGAACGTGGGTAGACATAACTGGCAGCTGTCTGCTGAGGGCTACCATTTCCCACTCCCATTCAGATTCAGAGAGGAGTATTGCTCCTTACAATGTCATCATAGCTTGTTTTTCTCACCTGCCTAGACTTGTGAACATGTTGAGGCTGAATCTGTTCTGAGGAACAGCCATTGACACCTCTTCTTGCTCATTTTGCCTGACAGATCCTGCTGAGTATTGGTGGGAAATGGGCATAGTGGTATGTTTTTGGAGCATATTAGTGAAGATGTGAGTAAAGTGACTTGGGCTGCATCCACACTGGGGAAATAAATCGGTTTGAGACCACTTTATCTGCCATGGCTCAAGTTAAAGTGGTGTCAAACTGGATTGAGATACAGCCAAACTCTAGTAAAAGGTTCCTGGCAAAGGTAGCTATTACAGGAGAAGGGGGGAAGCCCTCTTATGGATACCTAACTGGCAAAATAACAGTAAAAATGTAAGTCTCATAGTGAGATTTCCCAAGTATCTGTATTTGAGAATTTAAAAATATTTATAAATGATCTGGACTTTGGTGGCCCATCAAGTTGTCTAGGGCATCATTTCCCCCATTTACAAACAGGAAGTGCTGGCATTTAAGTGATAATAGTTGTTCACTGTAAAACTGTTTAAAAGGTCACACATTAGGGCAAAAAAGTCTAATTTCACATATATATTGATGGGGACTTCTTAAATCCAGGAAAGGGATTTATGGGTTATGGTGGATAGATCAGTGAAAACACTGACTCTCTACACAGTAGCTGTGAAAAAGGTCAATTTCAGGATCATCAGGAAAGGAATGCAAAATCAAACTGTGAATACCATATTGTCCTTAAATAAAATCTTTGGTGTGATTACACTTGGAAGATTGTGTACAGTTCTGATCTCCACACACTCAAAAGGTCACCAAAATGTTCAAGGGGCCAGATCAACTCCCTTATGGGAGAATTTTGACTATATTTTGAGATTGTTAGTTCAGCAAAAAGACTAATCAGAGGGGATGGAAAAAGGAGAGATAAAATTGGAAATGGAATAGTGTATATGGAAAAGAAGTTCTCTCCCATACTGGAAAGGGGATCACGTAATGAAACCAAACAATGGGAGACTGACAAAAGGAAATACTTCTTCATGCAGTGCAGAGTTAAATTATGGAGCTTCTGGTGACAGCTGCTAATTTAGATGGATTTGAAAAGGTTTCGACAAATGAATGGTGGGAAACTACTAGTCATGCTGGCTATGTATTACCACCAGTGGCATTGGTTGTATGCCTCTCAGTATCAATTGCTGGGGAACAAGAGCCAGAGGGTGCTGTCACCCTCACGTTCTAGCTGTGAGCTCCCCAAAGGGATTTGGTTGGCTACTGTGCAAATAGATTGATACCTGCTTCTTTGGCTCTCCCATCCAAAGCTTTCCTTGCTCCATCAAATAATGATTATTCTTTCTTCCTTGTTTCCTGATGGGTTTCCCTAGATGGTAGAACAAAGTCTAATGGTTTGAAATCACAGGAAGTTAGATTTCGATTGAACATTAGAAAGAATTTTTTGGCAGTGAGAGCGGTTTGGCAATGGACCCTATTGTCTAGAGAAACGTTGGGGTCTCCTTCTCTGAACATCTTCAAAAAGAGTTTGGACAGCTATTTGCTGGGGATGCTTTAGCTGGAGATCTTGCAATGAGCAGGGGATTGGATTCAGTGATCCATGAAGTCCCATTTTAACTCTGTTATCCTATGGTCCTGCCTTCCAGAACACTTACATATTGTCATCTGTTCATTTTTTCCAAATATTTTTGTAAAAAAGTACCTTTTCTGTGCAGGCTTTGTTCCCATCTTTTTCTAAATTAAGCCTAAAGATGTGCAACTGATATAATCACATATTCTTTCTCTGCCTCCATTGCCCTTCTTCTGTTATTTCTGTTGGATTTAGATTGTAAATTCCCTGGGACAAGGACCTGCCCTTTTGTATTTTGTAAAGTGTTGTGCATATTGATGGAACTCTGAAAATTACTGCTGCTGATGTTAAAATATTATGATGATATGATTGTCCTATATGATTTCATGACAGCACCTGTGGAGTGAGGCAGCTGCCTCAGGCAGCAGATGGCAGCTTCCTAGCTTGTTCTAATAGTTGGCTATTGGCAGTTGTGATGGCAGACCTGGTGTGCATCCCAACTACACAGTTCAGAGCAGTTTCATTCCACTTTAACTGTCATGGCTCCATTCCATAGAATCCTGGAATTTGTATTTTGAATCCTCTGCCAGAGAGTTCTAATCTATAATCCAGGGAGTGGATTAGAGAATTGTAAATACCACCAAACTTCAGGATTCTGAAAGATGGAGCAGTGGCAATTAAAGTGGTATTAAACTGCTATAACCTGATGTGTGGATACACCTCCCATGCCACTGCTAGTATTAGAGTAAGATTCAGTTGCCAGTCAGCTTCTGTATATAGAATCCTGGAACTGAGGGAAGAAGTGTGGTATCCTTTTTCCCTTTGCCTCAAGCAGTAAAACCTTTTGGGATAGCCCTGTTGTAGATTGTTTGGACTAAGCCCTGGAGATGCTTGTTTCCAACATAATCTACTTGTAAATTTCTAAGGAATAACTGGATGCCAATGTGAATTCTCAAGTAAATGAACGAGGATAGGAACTCTTACGTAAATGTGCCAGTAGCACATCCACAGAAACACCCCCTCAATTTTCATATGTGAGGTGAGCCATTACTCTTTCCCCTTATGTAGGATGTGTAATGTAGTAGATAAGCCCAGAGGCGGCTAGATAAGCCTAAATTAATAACATCTTTTCTATTTTCTTAGGATGATTACTTCAGCTGCTATTGTTGATTTATGTAATGTGCTTTTTGCAGTTTTACTAATAACTTCCCCCAACCCCTTTTTGCAACCTCAGATAGATCCAGAGTTTAATCTTTCTAGGAGCGATAGGAGCAACTTTACCCCCCTTCAGTCATGCCACCGACATGTGAGCACCAATCCTCTTTAGAGGTTTTATTGACAGCTGTTTCATCATGTAAACCTCTTAGAGCTAAAACCATGAACCTGATTTTAATGAATATGTCTGATAAAAGGAATGGGGAAGCCAAGGTGGGGTGGGAGAAAGATGAAGTGAATGAGATTGAAAAAACAGCTTCTTTCCACTTCTTAGCTGTGTTGGTCTTATTTATAAAAAGAAGATATATGACTCCACACTGCAGAGAATATGCATATCTAATTAGCAAGTACCCTGTAGATCAATCTGCATTCCTATGCTCACGTCAATGTTGATGTCTCTTTCTCTTTTAAAATAGTAGTTTTACAAATTTGTAGGGCATTTTGCCCCAGGATACAGAATGGTTGCATTTGCTTCAGTTTCCTAGAGAGAATGCAGAGGAGATGCTACACAAGTTGATCAAAGAACAGTGCTATTTGAAGGCTTGTGCTCTTTCATCAAAAGATGTTAGGCTAATTAGAAAGAGAATTGTTTCCCTATTTTTCAAGTCTCTTATCTGGAATCAGCAGAAGTTTCTTCCTTCCCAAATCCATGTTGAGTTTGTGCTTTTAAACATTTTTGTTTTGGGCTTATGATACTTCAGGGCATTGAGAACTACAGTACCTATGCCCCAAGCCAAACCTGTCACATAAATGTACATGAAAACAATCTTTTTAAATGATAAATTATGAAAACAAGGTTTTGTGGAACTCCTGCTTTTATCACAGGTTGAATACCAACATGTATCCAGAAGGTTGCTATTACAAATCTGTTCATAGTTGTATAACAGTATTAAAGAGGATTATAGAGCCAGAAATATTTCTTCTAGTTTATGTAGTTAGAAAACAGAGTATTTCAGAGACCATATAGCAAGAAATATAGCCAATTTTCATTTCTATAGGCAACACTTCATTTTCCTCCCTACTTAAACAAACAAACAAACAAACAAACAGAAAATCATTGCTTTAAATAGAAACAGACAGACAGGCCTAGGTTTTGGGGATGTCATATTTCAAAAGTGTGGGGATCTAGTTTAGTTCCTTGAAGCCAAGGAAAATATTCTGAATTCAGAGCTTGGGTGAGCCCTGTAACCTGGTGATCACTGAGCCTCTGAGTATTTGCAGAGTACATTTCTTTTCAGTTAGGTTGCTATTATTACAGTTAGTTGCTATTCATTAAAGGCTAATGGTAAAGTCTTCTAGGACACATCTAGAGTGGTTTTAACTTTGGGACTCTTATCTTGTCATTGGGAGGACTATATTAATATGTATATGCCTAATCTGTTTATCAACCTTCTGACAATAACTTGGGACATTGCGTTTTAGCCAGTATCATCCAGTGAACCTCTGGCTTTGGTAGGATTTAAACCTCTTTCTTATTGGACTTTCCTGAATCTAACTTTCCTTTTGTTAAATAGTCCAGTTTGATTTTATTGCAGCTATTCCAGAAATTCCATACCAGGGAGACCCAGAAGTGCAAGAAAGTCAGCAAATTTTATTAGCCAGCTGGCTTTAGAGGAATAACTTTCAAAAAATCTGAAGCCCAGATCAACAAGTGATCCACCCTTTTATAGGGATTCAAACAAATAATTTTTAAGATTTACATTGATTGGTACATAGAATTTAAACATGGATACATTTCATTCACTCATTGATTACAGAAACATATACATTTTAAACATACGTGGGTATCACCATCAACCCCCTTATCAGGACTGCTTTTACTTGCTGTCCCAGCATGGCATTTCAACATTCCTTATTTTTGGCTAATGCAGATTAAGCACCACTTAAGGTGATAAGCTAGCCTGAGATGCCATGATGAGGCCATGAAGATCTCTTTGAACTGTTCTGTTATTTATTACAAAAAATAGTCCTTTCCCCTTATTTCATATCCAAGCATTATAAACAGCATTCTAGCTATTTAACATATTGGCTATTTTTCTATTTTATTAATTTTGTTAATTTTTGTCTTCATATCCTCCTCAATTTCATATAGTTTTGTCTCTTAGACAAGTAATTTTATTGCATGGGACTTGGAGAACGGGAAAGGAGTGGAACGGAAAGGGAGAAAAATGTATGTTATCACACGGGAGAATGCCGCCAATGCTGCCAGGAGTCCCCAATCCATTCCCCAACCGTTCCACAGCAGCCAATTTTGAAGAATGATTCTAAACAGTCCTTCAAAATTAGCTGCTGTGGAATGGATGGGGGAATGGATTGGGGATTCCCGATGGCATTGTCGGCGTTCTTCTGTGTGATAACATACATTTCCCCCCCTTTGTGTTCCGTTCCGTTCCCTTACGTTTTTAATTTGTTGTTCTGGAACCCATCTGGGATTCCATCCTGTGGGAAAGGCGGCATATAAATAAAGCAAATTAAAAAAAAAGTTTGTAAGAGGTGGGTAACTTTTGTTCCCTAGAACCTCATTTTATGCACCTCTTGGCATTTGCCATTCTTCCCCATGCTAGCCATAGTTACCTCCAGAAAGACTGGCAGGCAGGTGTAAGTCCAATCACAGAGTGCAGTGGCTAGAGTTGTTACCAAGTATGCCCTCAGAATATATCAATGAATTCATACATATTCTGAGTACATATGCCTACCAGGGTTCATGTAATTTTAGCAAACAGTGAGTCAGGCAGATTGGACTCAACAAAACTTCTCACCCAGAACTCTCTAAAGGTGAAATTTTATTGACCATGATATGATATACATAATGGGTGCACTGGGGAATAGCAAATATTATGGTGGAGCTTTACAAATGGCAAAGGTGCATACAGAGAAGAGTAAACTTGCAAGGCTGTGAGGAAGCTTGAGGCTATATGGATTGTTAAGGGGAGTGAGAAATGAGAGAAAGAGGTTCAAAAATAAGAGCAATAGAGGAGGAGGGAGCAGTTTTGGGGAGCTGCAATGTGCAGGGAAAGTACTCCCCTAAAGATAGTTGTAAGAGACTGAGAAATTATCTCCTTGGTCCCTTTGGACTTGTGAGAAGTTGGTGAGCCCTCCTGGCTGGAACAGTGTAAGGAAAGAAGAATAAGCTAACGAAGGCCCACTATACCAGAGCCAGGAATCTGTGAAAGAGAAAAGGTGAATGAGAGTCTCAGGCCAAAATTCCAGATTATGGGGGTCTGGAAGAGTAGTTTCAGCTCATTTACTATGCTAAGGGATCTTGTAGCACCTTTGAGACTAACTGAAAGAAAGAGGTTGGTAGCATGAGCTTTTGAGACTAACTGAAAGAAAGAGGTTGGTAACATGAGCTTTTGTAGACTTGAACCTACTTATGCAGATGCATGTTTGGAATGGCAAATCCAGAGACATGCCTATATAAACTGGTTGTTTCTGAAAATGTGAATTCAAATTAAAAACCTTTGGATATGGAGATGAAGTGACAAGTTCAGTTTTAATGATGGGGACAAAGGCAGGAGGAAGGCTGTTGCATAAAGCCAAGGAGAGTAGATAACCATACGAATGGTATTGGAATGTAGTGTGGGAAATAGAGAGGGGGAATGGGGTGAACTGGTCAAGGGCACCCTCATGAGGATGGGGGTTGGATAGTGTTGAAATATGTGCAGTATACCAGGAAATCATTGTCTCTCTTCACCCCTCTTGTCCTGAGTACATGTTACGCATCAGAACAATGAAATGTTGTGACACAACCATTTTCTTGAGAGCAATCTATAGTTTACCATGATCTGCATAATCAAAAGTTTTGCTATAATCTATGAAGCACAGACTGATATTCGTTTGAAATCCTTTGGTGCACTCCATTATCCAGCATTTTTTGCAATATTATCCCTAGTGCCTCTTTCCTTTCTGATCCCAACTCGGACATCTGGCATTGCCTTATGGTATAAGCCTTAATTGTATAACTTTGAGCATCACTTTGCTTGCATGGAAAATTAATGCAATAGTCCTATGGTTACTGCAATTCCTAGTGTTCCCTTTCTTGGGGACTGAGATGTATATTGAGCATTTCCAGTCTGTGGGCCATTCTTTTATTTTCTGTATTTGCTGACAGATTTTAGTTAGAACTTGAGTAGATTCTGTCTCTGTAGAATGAAGCAGCTCTATTTGGTATGCCATCTGTTCCTGGTGATTTATTTGTTCTTGTTATGCTGAATGCTCGATTTGCCAACTCTCTAGTTATTCTGTAAATAAATTCCCAATGCTGAACATTCAATGCTACAAATTTCTTTTTCCCACTTATACTCAAATGTGCTACAATATTTCTTTGTATCCAAATGTTGAGATCAAATTGAATCAGTTCTTTCCTTTCTATCTGACTTCTTTAACTCACTCTTCTGAGTCCTCCAGAGACATTAATTAAATTTGTGTCACTTACCCTGGAGGTGTGGCATTAAGGAAAGGACTTGTGATTTTGATCATCATCTTGTGCCTCTCCTGATAGAAGCATCTATCTTTGCTAATATAAAATTATTTAACAAATACTCTGTCTCTGGTTCAATTTTTCAGTCTTGGAAAGACTATACTGATATTGATATTTGGTGAAGTAATAGCTTTCTTATGGAACTCAGCATATCACTGATGCTATTGATGTTGTTGTGTGCCTTTGTTTCCAAATTATGGTGACCCTAAGGTGACACTATCATGGAGTTTTCTTAGCAAGATTTATCTAGAGGGGGGTTTGCCTTTGCTTTCCTGTGAGGCTGAGAGAGTATAACCTGCCCAAAGTCAAACAACCACTACACCATGCTGGCTCTCATATCACTGATACATAGTACAAATGTTCACCAGTGTGTGGCATCCTTCACAAATCTGAATCAATTACTTGCACAAGACTCACACAGCTTATGCCCCACCAACATATTTATCAGTCCTGTATCTTGCCTGCCAGAGGTGTTGCAGGGCCAGGATATTTTACTTCTTGAGGTAAAGGCAAGATGGTGCACCATGATCTATTTCATGTTCAGAAACAAACTGGATTGGCCCTAAATCTTTCTTACTTGGCAATGCCATGGTGTCTCCTAATATACCCAAGGGTTGTGAGCTAGCATAAAGATGTGGGACAGATCATGTGGCACATGCAATTCTATCCTCCAAGAAATAAAAATGACTAGAGGCTCAAGCAGAGCACCAACAGTACTTGTGCTAACACTAGTATCTGCTGCCTGAGGCAATTGCTTCAATGTGCCTAATAATATGTGTCTAATAATAAGGGTCAGTGATACTATTGAGTTGCCCTGTTTTTTCCTGTCCCAAAGAAGTAGTGATTATTTCAAGGCCCTTCTGGTTTTCTGTACATAAGTTTCTGTGTCATGAAAGATTTTTTTTTTAAAGGATAGGTCCTCTATATACCTGTTCACCATCTGTTCTATATAGCCAAGGGATTGACCACTACAGAATTGTTAATATAAATTGGTGGTCTGAAGTGATAATGCAGGAGGGCACAGAAGGAATTGAGAATGTCTTGTTGCCTTAATTTTTCTTTCCACTTTCCATCTGAGTCTAGCTGTCTTGAACCGAGCAGAATTTTGTATGTTTTCTAGTGAGTTTTATCTAAGGTTATGTTTCCTATCCAGCTGACTCTTATTTTCCCAACCTTACTCTAAACAATAGCTTCAGCAAATTTCAATTCAGGGAAAGGTCTCTGGATCCATCTCTTAGGGAACAAAGGTTGTGACTATGATTAATGTTCTGTCAAAATCCTCAAGCCAGTTTGTTGAATTAGCATTTTAAAAGGGAATATTATAAACCCACAGAATGGGTACAGTGCTGAATTCATATTTTGAGTTTTGCTCATGTTTGTTCTTAGTTCTGGCACCTAACGCATAATGAATCCCATTTTAATTTTTAATTTATAGAAGCTCATGACCGTATAATTTTGTAATTTCAAGATTGCAATGCAAGCTCCATTAAATTCTAGTCAAACACTTTCTTTCAAGTAAGCAGATTGTGCACATACTATATACAATTGGAAAGTTAAACAAACAAATAAACAATGACAACAACAACAAAAAATCCAGGGTGTAAATACATGAGAAGAGAGCCAGCATGGTATAGTGGTTTGAGCATTGGGTTACAACTCTGGAGATCAGAGTCCCATTCTCCATTGGCAACTCACTGGATGACCTTGGGCAAGTCACACATTCTCAGCCCCAGAAAACCCTGTGATAAGTTCACTTTAGGATCACCATAAATCAGAAATGATTTGAAGGCATACAACAACAATATATAAGGAGTCCTACCAGATCAGACCAAATGCCTATCTAGTCCAGTATTCTGTTCTTCAGAATGTGTGGGAACCATTTGCCAAAGGGTAGCCGAGAAATGCAAGCTTTAGCTTTTAATGAGAAAGGCAAATACATTAAAATGTATTATTATTTTAAAATAGAATTTCAAACAAGTTTTACAAATATAACTTTATGTCTTCTCAAAGTGGACATCTATGTCAGATTTGGGGAAAGAGTTTACAGGGCAACTGATATAGCACATGTCTTTCCCCAGTTTTAGATGAAACTCTTGTAAATTGTGAGGAGGCAAGTGGGACTTTATTCTCCAAAAATGACATATAAGATAGTAAGGTGAATGAATTCCTGGTCTTCATGTTATTGCCAGAATACAAGAAGCAGACAATGAGTTTTGTCAGACAAATCTGAGCAGTGATTCTTTGGGGCAGTCTACTTCAGAATAGCTGCTAAACCATGTGGTAGGTGGCCATGTGATTCCAGAGGTAGGCAGAGAGTCCTGCAATATGCTTATTAAAACAAATGTGCCTCAAGGAAAGGTGAACTATGTACCACAAAATGATGATTTTAGTTGATAGCTTACGTTCATTTTATATCTATAAGAAGCAAACTTTCTATTCACTCTGGACTATTAGTCATTTAGTTAGTCTCTTAGGTTGAACAAAGAGGAGACAGAACTTCCAGTTACTAGATGAGAACTTCTAGCATATCTCTGGGTCATATACCCAGGCTGTGGGTATATTTGATTAATAGCTTCCATCATCAACCATATTTAATGCGGGAGGATGGGAACTAAAGTCCAGTATATCAGGAGGTCATCACTTTGGGGAATGCTGTAGCAGATTCTGAAGAGATTCTGATTTCAACCGTTTAATAATAATTACAAAGCCTCCTTAATTTGGCTACTGATACATAGAAAATGTCAGGATAAAATTCACCATGTATTTTGTGTAGATTCTTGCATAGATTCTTCATCTATAACGTGGGGGGCATTTAAAAAAACATTTTGGGGCCAAGCTGGTGGCCTAAAATGGTCATGGAGACCAAATGCAGCTCAGTCTCCACCTTGGCTCACCATGGCACAGTAACAATTCTAGCACTGTAACTCTAGTTTATTCTTCAAGACTCTATCCTATGAAATCCTGGGATTTGCAGCTGGAGAGTACTTAGAGTTCTCATCCAGAGAACTCTAGTGTCTCACCAGACTACAAAACCAAAGATCCCATAAGATACAGCCATGACAATTAGAATGGAACCTTAGTGCTATTATAGTGTAGTGTGAAAGGAGCCTCTGTTGTAGGTGAATTAGGAGTTCAGTTCTGGTTTCTAGCTGTAGATCTGCTTCCTAAATCTAAGTGTATATACGCCACTGTTGCCTCTTATGAGCTACGGTTTTTGCATCATGGAGATTCTAATAAAAATTAAGGCAGGTGCAGCAAAACTGAAATCTGGCAACTATGATCTGAGTTCCAAATGCCCGAGCATTATGCATACCATCTAACATTTCACTGGCAAAAATTAGCACACATATGGTGAGGCAACATCAGAGTGTGGTCAAGATGGCAAAAATCATTAAAAAGGAAAAGCACACAAGCTAGGAAAAGCTGCAGCAGTTTGCTTTTGTCCTCACATACTGGGTACACAAACATTCTGCCATTTATCTCCTCTCCATCCTGCTCAGTTAATTGAGTGTAAACTAGGAATTTTATTGCACCCAGTGCCGGAATGAGGCCTTTTGGAGGACACTTTGGTGTGTGATAAAATCTGGGGGGAAAAAGGGGTGCAATAAAGTTCTAGGTTTGCACTTGGAATGCAGTTTGTAGAAACTGAAGTAAGCTGAAAGCAAAGGGGTACGGTAGGAAGAGGAGAGAAAAACTGGGGCATTTTAATAGAAGCTGAAAAGGTGGGACAGCAGAGACTTAGTTGGGATGGTCCCTGACAAACTGGAACAGCTGGAGGGTATGGTAGTGTATGAGGCTGTGTACACATCAGTCTTATTGGTTCCCAGTTTTTGGTGACCAATTATTTATTTGTGTACCTTGTGTGTACATACATAAGGTTCTATTTTGCATGGTACAAGAACTACTTGAGGATATACAATTACATCCCAAATCCACAAAACAGTGATATCTTTAGTGGGCCAAACAAAATGTGCAAAATACATGATGTAAGCTTTTGAAGCTCCACCAGCTTCTTCATCAGGCAAAGGTGTTAAAAATCATAGATGAGAAAGAAAAATATGATGATGTTAGTTCTCTGTTAACCTAGCAAGAAAGGATATTCATGTAGGCAGGCCACTCCTCCTTCTGGCCATGGGAGATTTGGGAGACAAAGTAAAGTCCAGGAAATAGAAGTTAAATTCTGTTAGCAACCCAAAGATATCTCCTTTTGAGATCCAGGTTGCCTTGTCCTTTGTGACACTAGCAGCCCCTTTGTTAGGCAGAGAACACTGAGAATGCGTTCACCAAGAATGCTCAAAATCAGGAAGAGGTCAAAAGGGAAGGATGGAAACGGTTCTACTTGCCAGCTGTGACATACCCTTAGGTGAATTCATCTGCTTGATGTAGTATCTAATTAGTTAATATTCTCTTACATCAGCAACTCTACATACAGCACTGGGAAGGTGATTATAATGGAAATTAACAATTTCTTTCTTTCTTTTTTTAAAGGTATCACTTCACTTTGCCTAAATTCTTCAGCACAAGGTCAAAAGATAGCTGCTTTACAGAGAGAACTCCTCTGTTGAAAGTTTCCACTGAAGAAAATGGGTAGGAGATTTATTTTTAAAAACAAAATGAGATACACTGTACCATTAATAGTTAGTGCTGGGTGAAGTGCTATTGATTTCTGAGAGACCTAGCCTTGCACTTGATTGTAGCTTAGACACAGCAAATATTTACAGATGATTAGTGAAGCCAGTAGTCCAGCACTGTTTTCTCTTCTTCAAAAATGCAGAGGATTGCTTATGTTGGACCTTGACATTCTCTGAAGCAGCGAACAGACCATTTCCAGTAATGGGCCACAAGAACATGGTTAAGAGACTGTGTTCCTCTTTAAAAAGAACCACATTCTTCTAGTTTTCCTATAGATTGTTTCTGAGAATGCTTCACCAGTTGCAAATACTTCAGTGTAATGGTGTTATGTGTGTCATGATGTAATGTTTGCATATATGATGTGGTCATCTGGGATCCTTAGACATTACATAGTTATAGTACTGTGATTCTACTCTGACTGTCCTTGCTGCATCCTATAGACTCTTGGGATTTGTAGATTGATGGGGCACTATTGCTGTCTGGCTGAGAATTCTAAATACCCCTCCATAAGCTACAAATCTAACGATTCAGTAGAATGGTCTATGGCAGATAAAGTGGAATCATAGTACTATAATTGAGTAGTTTGAAAAGACCCCTGTTTATATTTCCCAGCAACTCATATTTAGAGACATTTTGCTTCTGGTACTGGAAGTTGTGTGTGTGTGTGTGTGTGTATTTGTGTACACACATATACATAAACTACAGGGATTACTGAGCAGAATTACTGTATTTACATATTACATCAAGATGTTTGTGCTCAAGGATTCTAGATTTCTGTATTCATAGATGTAAGACCTTAACACTTCAAGGGATCCTTTCATGTTATCCAATTATAGCACTATGATTCTACTTTAGTTTTGTAGTGTGGAAGGTGTGTCATGTGCTGAGGCTATTTAATACCAGAAGTCACTGTGGCACATGTGGCAGTACAGAATGCATATTCTGGGTATAAGGTTATTTTGGACCAACTACACATTTACAAACTCTTCCTGCCCGATTGCAAGTGGATGTGTGTGTATACGTATATGTTTTCAAGTCTGGGATTCTTATTTATTATTTATATTCAGAGGAGAATATAAGTTTATTATTCGTATTCTGCTTAAGGACCCCACCATAAAACAGAGATCACAAGAACAAATTGCCAGTAAAACTTTCTAAGCCTCTTTCACATTATACTACAGTGAACCCACACCATCTGCGGGTTTCATTTCTGCAGCTTTCAGCATACGCTGAAGCCATGGAGCAATCTAGTGAATGGTGCATGCGCCCATGGCGCATGTGCTGCACCGTGCTGTATGCACATGTCCCCCATGTAAGGGAAAGGACAACTATACTATAGCTCTTTGATACCAGTTTAAGTTCCATGGTTCCATCCTATGGATTCCTAGCAATTGTAGCTTTGTGAGTTATTTAGAATTCTCAATCCATGAAGCTCTAGTGCTTCAGCAAACTACATATCACAAGATTCCATAGGATGCACCCATGGCACTTAAAGACATATTGAAGTGTTATAACTGTGTAGTGTGAAAGAGACAAAAGTTAAGTTTGTCATGGCAGCAGTCCTATGAATATTTCCCTGAGAATAAGTTCCACTAAAGCTAATGTTGTTTAGTTCTGACTGTATAGTTTAACTGCTAAAACACTCTGAGGAGTTTATTGCATGCAATTTTAATGCCAATCTGGGCATGGGATGGGATTGGGCTGAAATGAGTTAAAACTGATTTTGGCTACCAGAGCACTGCTGGAAGATGGTTGATGGTCAGGTGGCAGCACAGCAACAATTTTGCATGCGGTAACATCAGTTTTAATCTGTTCCAGCCCGATCCCATCCCATGACTGGATCGACATTAAAATTACATGCACTAAACTCCTTAGTTTTAACAAGAGATTTCCATTCAGATGAAATGCAAGCTTTAGCTTTTAATGAGAAAGGCAAATTATTTTCTAAGTGGATGTTACCATTTCAAAGCTAGTCTGGGCTAGGAATAACATTAAAGAAAAGGAAATAAGTATCTATCTTGTGTTTGATTATATTCATGTTGTGATGAAAGTGGACATGGAGAAGCTTTTCTCCTTCTTTCATAACATTAGGATGGGAGATTATGCACTGAGGCTGAGTGCTGAGAGAGGCAGGACATGTAAACAGAAGTACCTTATACAGAACACAAGTAAAGCAGAATTCACCACTCACAGGATGTAAAGATGGCTGTCACAGTGGATATCTTTAAAAGGGGATTAGAAAAATTCAAAGATGCTACAATCATCACATGCTGTGGTCAGGATGAATCCCCTTTATCCAAAATGCTTGGGACCAAGCGCGTTTTGGATTTTGGATTGTTTTTGGCAATTTTGGAATATCTGTATTTGCATATACATACACAATGAGATATCTTGGAGACTGGGCTCAAGTCTAAACACAAAATTCATTTATGTTTCATAATATATACCATATAATAATCTACACATAGCCAGAAGGTAATTTTATTTACAACATTTTAAATGATTTTGTGCATGAAACAAAGTTTGTGTACAATGAACCATCAGAAAGCAAAGGCGTCACCATCTCAGCCACCCATGTAAAAGTTTTGGAATATTTTGGATTTCAGAATTCCAGATAAGGGAAACTCAACCTGTATGTACCACCTCTGGTATGGGAGCTAGTATGTCTCTGTAGAGCAATTGCTAGTGAACACCAGACAGAGGTTGCACTCATGTCTTGCTTTGTTGTTATGCCTTCAAGTCATTTTCAGTTTATGGCTACCCTATGGTGAACCTATTGATGGCATTCTTGGCATAATTTAATCAGAGAGGGGTTGCCTTTGTCTTCCTTGAGGCTGAGACAGGTCACCCAGTGGCCTTCCATGGCCAAGCATAGACTCTCTGGAGTTATAGTCCAGAGTCATAGTACAACAGTCAAACTACTACACCATGCTGGCTTTATCATATATTGCTAGTAGACCTCTTTTCAGCAACTGGTTGGCCATTTTGTGAGAGCTGGATTAGACATTCATTCTATCTAATCTGGCATGGCTCTTCATATATTCTTATTTTCCTCATTCTCTGAGTTCTTTTATGTTCATTTACCCCAAGCAGCTGCAAAGCTTCAAAGCTGCTTCATGACTTCATACACTTGGCAGAGCTAGAAGGCTAACACTGGCATTATGGCAGATGATTCCAATAAATACAGAAGGGAAGTGTTTCAAAAACAAGAACTCATATTTAAGACCATAACTGATGAAAATAACTAGAGTGTTATTTGGTTAATGCATTCATTGTCACATTGGATCCCTCACCCCCACATCTCTGGTTTCTATAGCACACTATGGCCTGGTACATACTGTCAATAAGCGGTGTTCCAGGGCCGATTCTAGGGTTAGGGACCCTAAAATGTAATGGCGGTGTAACAATGGCGGCGCCCTGTATACATGGGCACCACCATTGTTATGTAAGCACTTGTTACGCCACCCCTGCAGTTTTAAAAGAACCTGGTTTTTGCAGATTCTTTTTCTGCCGGTGGAAAGCCATGCAGTTTGATGGATGTGGCTTCCCTCCAGAAAAAAAACAGGCGCCAGCAGGCGGCCATTTTTTGGCGGTCTGTACTGCACCAATATTATTGTTGTGTGCTTTCAAATCATTTATAATTTAGGACAACCCTATGGTGACTCCATCATAGGGGTTTCTTGGCAAGATTTTTCAGTGGTTTTCTTCTTTTGAGGCTGAGAAAGTGCAATATTTTCTATAGCCTAGGGGGGATTTGAACCCTGATGTCCAGAGTCATAGTCCAACACTCAAACCATTACACCATGCTGGCTCTCTAATGCACTATATACTGTTTTTAATTATTTGCTTCAGTTAGTGGAAGATGATAGCACTGCTCCTGCTTTAAAGAAAGTCCTGTAGCTTCATGTGCCTGTGTGGTCTGTCCTCTACACCATGGCTGTGTTCACCAAAGATTATTGGCTTTTGATGTTTCTTGATGCTCCCGGCTGCACAGTCTACAAAATGGTTGATGTTATTAGCCAAGAACAGAATGGGTTGTGTGTTGATGTTTTGGCAATGATGTTTTGCAGGTTTGTGGCAGTTCACAATACAGATTTCACCACAGATGATGATTCTTGGGAAAACAGCTCGGCTGAATTTGAGCAAAGGTCTCAGCTGGGAAGTGAAATGGCCAGCCTGTCCAGATCTTCCTCAGAAAAATGTGAAATGTTGGACAACTTTCATGTCAAATTCAATTTATCCAAGATGAGGTATGAGTCCAGCTTTTGTTTCACTGTTAATATTTCTGCAAGCATTGAAGCTAAGGCAAGAATCAAGAAATTGATTTTTCCCCTTCAGCAAATGAAGAAAATAACACTCCATATATTTTGTCATATCCTGCCATTGATTTCATGTGGATCACCCTGATGAAACAAATGATACCAACATTTCAGATTTATAGCCCCAGGAAACAATAGGGGCTAAGCATACAATCTCTCAGCTGTTATATTGGATAACTTATGTGAATGGCAAATGTCTGCGGTGCAATCTTACACATGTGCTTAGAAGTAAGTCTCAGTGTTTACAATTAATGTGTGCTTTGGAGTATTGGCTGCCATCATCCTATTTATTAACCTATTTGAGTGGTACTTGTTTGAAGAAGTTTAAGGTCACAATCACATTCATTCTGTGTTTAATCTGAGGGCTGAAGTAGTCTTTCAAACCTTATTTGTGTAAACATATTGTCATATTCTACATTAAAAATATAATGGCCAGAATCCCATTGTTAGTCACAACTAGAACACACTCAATGGGATCAGTGGGGTTTAGGGCTGCAACCGTGTGTGTAGGGGTAAGTGTAGGGCTCTATCCCATTGAACCGACATTCCACTAAGAGGGAGGGATCCTTAGAAAAATGGCTGCTACAGTAGGAAGCCCTCATAGAGCTATCAAGTATGTCTTAATTCTTCAACAACTCTGTTTAAAGCAATAAGAACATTGCCATGGATTTCATAATATAAAGAAAACCATAACTAGAGCTGAAAAGTTAGTTTTCCAAGCTATGACCATCATGGCAAACCTTCACATTTGAAATGATTTAATAAGCAGATTTAAAGCAAGAACAGTTTTTATGTTTTTTTATACTACAAAGCAGTAGAACCTGCATTGCCTTTATCATTTGGCATCCTTTGTTTCTTTTTAGAACTCAGCTTCTAGGATTCCTTGCATGTCAATTTAGAAATTGTGAAGCCAGTAGAAATGTTTACTTCCCATAGACTGGCTCAAGTGTTGCATGTCCTTCTATTCATGAATTCTCCTGTTAATTTTATTTGTTAGCCATTTTGTACTTAAACAAATAACTGTTAAGTCCAAACACTGTACACATTTTATAAAAGGTTTTCCTCCAGCATATTTACAGCAGTAGACAGCATATATGTCTTGAAAATGTTGTCCTTTAATTTGCTTTATTGCACTATTCCATTCATTTCACCAGCCAATTTCTTGTTGCAGAAAATAAATGAGGACACATCATAAACCCAGAACTTAATGATTACCTCATCTCAGTTCTGTAACTAGAGCTGGAACTTTCTTGTTTATAACCAAGGTGCATCACAATTTGGTACACAGAATACAAAATGAGCTTAACATGTCATTTATATTTATAGCAACATTTGTCATGAAACAAATGAAATTCCTAAAAACTACTAAAATTACTAAAAGTAAAATGTATAATAAAATATTCCATTCTAATACAAAAGGCACACTACCCCATGCTCATACTAAAACAATGTATATTTCACTTCATATATAGGGGCATGTACTGGCATAGATGCATTGGTATGATTGCATAATTAAGGCTTAATTTAGGGATTAAGGGTCTAAACAGACCGCCCCTTTGGAGTGGCCTCCTGCCGCCCCTTTCAACACCAGATTGGGGCCATGGCAACTACATGCCATGGTCCTAATCTGAGCTTTCCCAGACGCTAAAAGGAACAGCAAAATGCAGCTCCTTTTTGTGCAGAGGAAAAGGCGTCTTTACTGCCGTGGCAGCACTTTCTAAAGCGGGTTATACACCGCCATTAAAGTACGCGCGGAGCGCGTACTAGGGTTAGGGAGGTGCAGTGCTTCCGCACCTCCCTAACCCTAATATGCGCTCTGCGCGTAAAAAATGACGACGGCCGTTCCAGACGGCCGCCGCCATGAGGACGTCACGGCCGTGCCGCCTCTATACGGGATGGCGCGGATGTGACGTCCTCGCTCCGCGCCAGGGCGCCTAGTGCGCCCTTAGCGCGGACCAGGAAAGAGCTCCATTTTGGAGCTCCTTCTTGGTTTGCGGCGCCGCTTTGCATCGCTGGGCACAGCCTTTAGATGGCTGCGCTCAGCGAAGCAAGGGAGAAAGGGGCCAAGCAGCCCCTTTCTCCTCTTCCCCGCCGCCGCGGGGTGTCCTTGGGGCTTGAAGCCCCAAGGACACCCCTTTTCAGGCTGTGGGGAAGCGGCGTTTTGCTGCTTCCCCACAGCCTGAAAAGCGGCGGATCGGGGCCTCAGTGGCTGCCGTTCTGGCAGCTGAGGCCCCGATACACCGGGGGAAGGGGCGGGTACATACCGCCCCAAATGGGTGGTCTGTAACCCGCCTTTGGCTTCTTTTGGTGCTGTGTCTGGATGCAGCACCAAAGCAGTGCTGTGATGCAACTTGCCATGCGGTCAGGCGCATGGCATGATGGCAGCATCAGGGCAGTGTCAGGGCGTGAATCGTGTGGACACCATGCCCTCACTTTGCCCTGAGACTGGTGTATAATGCCAGTCTGTACAGGCTCTAAGAAGTGAAAAACATAAGCATATTGAAAAGGCTTCTATTTGAAGTGTGTTTTTTTGTACATGTTTCATATGACAAATGGTTTCAAACAGCCAACCCTCTTTAATTACCTGAAGTGGTAAAGCTGTATGAGGGGATTGTACCACATCTTATAAACTCATCAGCTGGAGTTAATAAATGAAACAGTGAATATGACATATTGTGAATTGCTCCTACATACAATAGCCCATTTGTAAATAGAGAAGATTAGTAGACCTTTATAAACAAACCTAGAGCCTGCTGCTACCAATATCTCTTTCAACCCACAGGTTTTGTTTTCTTCTCGTACCCTTCCTTCTTAACCCTCACTTTTTCTGCTTTAATTATGGATATATAAATGCATTCAAAGCAGCATGGAATTTCCTTGTTCCTTATCAGTGCTGTGTAAGCACAGCCAGATGTAATTGCCCTAGTTACGTAGAGCCGTTGGCAGCTATTCTTGCATTATTTCCTTTATGCTGCAGTAGAAATGTGCTCCTCCTGTCAAATTGTTCCCTGAAATCTTTTCAATACTGCATTGTTGAATAAACATACTAGAGTTTCCAGATGCTGAGATGGCTTAAATTTGCAAACCTCCACTGAGAGCCATGTAGGCTGTAGAGCAAAATGGTTGAGAGATACTGAAGCAAATGAGAGTTACTGAAACTCAGCATGCATGGGTGAGGGTCATCATCATATCTCAACCATGATGAGATTCTTGTTCTAAGATGTAAGCAGTGGCATCACTGTGGTTGGTGTCACCCCAATGTGGTCACTCATGGTGTCATACACATCCCAGGTGACCTGGCAATGGTATACCTCCAGCTACTCTACCCCACTAGCCAGGCTGCCTCTGCCATGGTAGGGGCAGCCTATTTGGGTTTAGTAGAACTGAAGCAGGAAAGGGAATTGATTCACTTTGATGCCCAGCTAGTAGACCTGCCAGACCTGGAAGGCAGCTCCTCCTACTGGTCACTAGTGGGAGTGGTCTGCAGCCTTTCCCCCACTTGGCCAGCAGCCCACCAATCTGAAAGGAACTGCTGGGTGATAGCAGCACCTATCCCCCATCAGTGGTCGCAGCTCATGGATGGCAGAGGCATCCAGGGAAGCAAGGGGGCTTTTGGGACAGATGGTAGTGGTCACCATCAAGTGTTCACCCGTCTCTGTCATCTGCTGCGGTCCACACCCCCTGCACTTTCCTAGTAACACCCTTGGATATAAAAGTTCAAGAGCATCCAAAGGATCAATTGGCTCTCCATTTTGGGTTTTCCAGTTTGGAGGTTCTGGAAATGTAGAGGACCACACAAACATTTTTGGGGTCTGCATGGGGCCATAGGGCTGAACTTTGCCAACTCTTGCTTTACATGGATTTATTTATTTACTTATTAAAATACTTCTGTCCCACCTTTTATCATAAGATATCAGGGTGGTGTACAATAAAAATAATTTAAAACACTTCCAGTTGAAAATGTATAAATAATTCAAACAATATAAAAACAGATTAAATGCAACAACAATTAAAACCACTTTAAAATCAACATTTAAAATCACTTTAAAAACTGCAACAATTTAAAACTGTGCACATGGATCAGACTGACTACACCTCCATGTGTTGCACTGGAAGATGGTCACAAAATTGCTTGTTTCCATGAGAAAAATATTTTCAGAATTTCCCTTAGGTTTCTTAAATCCCTCTCATTTTTTTCTTGGAAGAAACGAAATATGATCTCAACTGTATTGCCAACTTTTGTGTCAGTTGCCTGTCAAAACTCAATGAATTGTTAACTGCAAAAATAAAATCAAAATGTAGAGTACATATAGTGTTATTGCACATGGGGGAACTATAAAGCCAATGACTCTGAATTCAATCCATATGATGTTCAGATGCCCGAGGCTGTCACAATCTTGTTAATGGGTGAAGGAGAAAATACTTTCAGATCTGCAACAGAAAATAAAGCGTAACAGTTAGCAATCAGAGCTGCATTGCACCAAGGAAAAAGCACAGCTATAATTCAGTCCCAGTTGTAAAAAGAGGGTGGAATTTCAAACAAACAAACAAACAAACAAATAAATTTAAAAATTGCCTAAAGAGGAAAACCCCATATCTCATCCACTGCAAAATGGATGAAAGTCAACACACATTTTGAATTTGAGTTTGTGAATGTGGATTGGCATTTGTTTTTATATCCCACTGTGGTATAATAATTATATATTGGAGAGGACCTCTTTCTTGAAAGGACTGAGTATTATAAAATAGAAATCAGTGGAGGCTATTGCCCATGATGTTAATGAGGCAATGAATCCACTCTGGGTTTTAGTCCAGACATTAAAGAAGTGATCCAGGATGGTAAACCCTGTCCCCAAAATGTCTGCACTAAAACCCAGATTAGATTCACTGCCTCACTGATGCTAAAGCCACCAGCTCCATTGCCATTTCTACTTTGCCTGTCAGAAAAAAACCCTTGGAGTTTAGTTAGGATATTTTGTTGTTGTTAAGAACACAGTTCCCATTGGTTATCTCATCAAGGTTTACTTTAGTTGAGGAATATATTTAGTAAAGAAAAGTAATGTTAGTTATTCTTGATAAAACAATAGTTCTGGAGTGAGTATCCAAAGGCTGTTCTTATGGGATGTTTTCCCTCCACTGGTCCAAGGCATTTTAGGTGAAAGACAAAAGTAACCTTCTTCAGTCCTTTTCCTTCAGGTGAGGATTCAGAAATAGAGGCTTGCACTGGTTGCCCTCAGCCCCACCATCAGATCCCCTGCCCATCCCATTCTATTGTCTCCATGTCAGGGCAATAGAGCTTGGAAAGTTAATTTTTCAATGAAAAAATGCAAAGACATGCTGCAAATTACAGTGGACACTTATTATCCACTGGAGTTTGGTTCCAGGACCTCCTCTCCCCCAGTGGATACCAAAATACATGAATATTCTTGTCCTATTAAATTCAGTGGCATAGTAAAATGATGTCCCTTATATAAAATGGCAAAATCCAGGTTTGCTTTTTGAAATTTATAATTTTTTTGAATATTTTAAAGCCATGGATGGTTGAATCCATGGATAAAGAATCCAAGGATATGGAGGGATAACTGTATTGCTCTTTCAAGTGACTGTTCTGCAGGTATATGTGTGTAGTTTTCATAAGAAAGCTATCTCAAGTCTTCCAGAACGGGATTTAAGCTGATGGCAGATATATGGAAAAGAATGTTGTCTTTCTCTCAGAATGTGGAAAGTTTTATTTTTAATGCACTATGGATCCCCAAGCCTCTTCAGCTGCTGGTGGTGAGGGCTTCTAGGAAGTATAGGTCAAAAAGTAAAATGTGAAGCTCTGGTTTTTCTATAGTGCAAGATTTTGGAATTAGACTTAGAAAACTTTATTTGTAAGATGTGAACTATTTGTGAGCTTTCCTTTCTTTCTTTGTGGAGGGCTGGAGAAACCCTTAATGACAGAATATCTTGCTGTAGATAGAAATGCAAGTCCTCCTCTTGTATATTACTGTACCTGGCAACACAAAATTGGAATTGTGAGTCATTTGGGCAACAACTTTCTCAGTGTGTAAAGCAGCTTTTAAAGTAAAGTGCAGATACATTATTGGCTTTCAACCCCCCCCCCCCAAAAGAAAGAAATAGAGTGCCAAGGTCTTGATGATAGTAGATGTATGATCTGGAGTATGATCATGGCTGGCTGCTAAGATGTTAAAAGCACAGATTCTTTAAGTTGAAACACCTAAAGGGGTGGTGGTTTGTGAGGGGTTTGTGCTTTAAATGCTTCAGTTTATTAATAGAATTACCTCCCCATCTCTCAAGGTCACTACATTGTACCATCATGTCAATTTGCCAAGATGAGTTAGTTATTTTAAGAACAAGTACTTCTAGACTTTTAAAGGATAGATTTAATGGTTCCTGGATTTTATTGTCCTTTCCATGTACCTGTTTTAGTTATCCTTATTTTAATCTTATTTGGAAAGGATTAAATTAACCTTGACTTTAATATACAGTGGTACCTCGGGATACGAAATACCCAGGTTACGAAATTTCCGGGATACGAAAAAATCCCATTGGAAATAATTGTTCCGGGTTACGAATGTTTTTCGGGTTACGAAAAAAAAAATTTGGTGCTTTTCGGCGCTTTTTCGCACGAAACGCGGCTTTTCCCCATTAGCGCCTATGGCAATTCGGCTTACGAAGGCTTTTCGGGTTACGAAAGCAGCCGCGGAACGAATTAATTTCGTAACCCGAGGGAGCAGTGTATTGGCTGCAGTTGTAGTGCACGTAATTAAATTTGTACAATAAATGATTTGAACCATGTAAACATTATATGTCTCAGGTTGCCATAATTGTCCACTATTACCAGGGACAAAATGTGGAACAAATTCTAGACCAAACTGTAGGACAACTGCAGGACAAAACTCAGCCCAAAATGTAGGACATTTAAGAAAAATGGAGGACCTTAAATGTCCTACATTTTGGGCTGAGTTTTGTCCTGCAGTTGTCCTACAGTTTGGTCTCGAATTTGTCCTACATTTTGTCCCTGGTAATAGTGGACAATTACAGTAGCACCTGTTGCGAAGGGACACTTGGTATGAGACAAACAGCTCTAAAAGAGGGATGGCCTATTAATATCATATATGTTTTAATATATGGGTGCTAGCAATCCTGAGATATTAGTGGTTTCCCACTGGTTTTGTATTTTTCACTTGATCTGGTTCCCAAGTGCTAAAACAAACCCAAAGTGTTTCTTATAAATATCAATACAACACAGTTCAGAATTAAATAAAGCATATACCATGAATGTAGTAGAAGGTCCTAGCTTCCATCATGGGCATCACTGAGGGCTTCCCAAAATGGTGTGATGAAGGGGGAGGTACATACAATGAAAATTGTCCTTAGAACCCCACAACACAAGCCCCCCCAGCCCCTGTATGTGTACTGCTTTCTTCTGTGGTGGCCCTTGCCCTGACCAGAGCCCCATAAATGTGTAAAGGCACTTGTGTGGAGGAGCAGAAGCACACTTCTCCAACCTGCACCAGTCCTGTAAATCTTCAGAACAGACCTGACCAAGTACACTTAATGGCAGTAGAGCACCTGCCTACTCTTTGTTTAAAGTCACAACAACATTCTGTGTTTTAATGCCTTTGTTACATATAGTAACAAGTAGTAGAGAGGGAGGGGAAATGTGAAATGATGAAATTATGTAATATGTGAAATGTTCAAGACATTATTCAGTTCTTGTAGATGAGGAGGTTGTTTTCTTTGCATCTTTATGCAGTGGGTCCTGCACATTTGCTGAGATTAGGGGTACAGGATCCCTGTGAAAGTGAAAAAAATGCAAATAAAAACATTTATTTTTAACCTGAGAGAACACTTCTCCAGGATTCTCTAGGTCAGTGATGCCCAAACTTTATCAGATTACAGCTCCCTTTCCTTTTGGGTGACAATACTAGCAGCACCCCCTCCTGTCTATTTCTTGGTATTAGGTCCCTGTTCTACTGTGAGGGGGACGGGGAGAAAAGAGAAAGTATTCTAAGCAAGGGAAGTGGCTACTTTTGTGTAATGTTGCAAATGAAGTAAGTGAAATCCTGCTGACCATGCAACCCCACTGGGTGACCCCGGGAAAGTCACACTCTCCCAGCCACAGGCAATGGCAAACCCACTCTGAAGATTTTTTTTTCAAGGAAACCCCATGATAGGTTCTCCTTAGGGTCACCATGAGTCAAGAAAACTTGAAAGCATACAACAATTGCTGCTAGCAAGCCCAAGTTCCAAAAGGAACCTGAAACCTCACAAGTTTGTGTTTGGGGGAAGGAAGGTGAGGCTGGGGAATGGTTTGGGAAAGTGAAAGAGGGAGGGCGGAAGGGAAGGGAAGTGGGCAGGCTCTTCCTCTGTTCTCCATTGCGTTGGATATTGTCAATGCGCTGGCGATTCCTGGGGTTTCCAGTTCCCCCTCCCACTTTATTCCTCTCTCCCTCTCCTTCTAGAAGCCTGGAGGAGGTGGAGGAGGAGGGCAGCTGCAGGGACATTTCTTGGCATGGTCTACCTAGGCAACTATGCAGCCCTTCCTTCTTCAGGTGGAAATCCTGCTGAGCTTGCCTGCCCATCTGCCCTCTTCCCCATGCACCTCATTCAATCAACAAATTTCAGTCCTGGACTTTCATGGTTTTCTAGCAGCAATGGCAACCCTATTTGCAACCCCCTCCTCGCAATTCCCTTACACCCCCTTTTCCCCTCTCATTACTACCATGGAGCTTTCCAATGTCCTCAGGGGGACACTACTGCTCACTTTGGGGACCACTTCTCTAGGCCCTCCAGTGCAACTCTGTGACCAACATCTAGCAGAAATTGACCACAGAATTGGACTGAAGGACCTACAAATGCCTAGGGAAGTGTTTTCAATAGGAATATGTAGGTCCTCCAGTGTGACTCTGTGGCCACTTCTGGCAGAGTTGCTGCTAGAAATTCCTAAAGAGAACATACAAATCAGATCTGCAAATATTCAGATCCACAAAAGTTAAAGGCGCAAATGTGGAGGGCTGACTGTATTTAGCATCATGATCTGATTTCGCTCCATGGATGCCAGGGACCAGGGCGGGTGATGATTTTTGCCTCACACTCTGGAAAGCTGTAGCCATTCAAGAGAATGCTGGATGGACTGTTTGTACCATCTCTTTATTTACAACAGAAAAAAAATCAGTTAAAAATGTGGATCTCCCACATAGTCTTTGATAAATTGCTTGCTTTTTGCCCTAGTTCCTCGTGGAAATTACATGAATGCTAACTGTTAGTCTTGGATATTTGTGATGTGAATGTGTAGAATAATATATATTCCCCTCTCCTGCATTCTTTCTCCTTTCTTCTTCTCCTTCTTCTTCTTTTACAGATGCTGCTTAAGATTCTTGAAGGTTTCTGGCCTTTTTATCTTTGTAGTTGTATGCTCTGTAAGTACTGGATTGCTAAAGTTTCCAAATGGTTTTGTGGCAGTTTTCCAAAGTTAAATCTGACACTTCAAGTCAGGCGTGCAAAGTAGATGTTGCAGCATTAAGTGTTCGTAGGATACTCTCACACTACGCATTTATAACATTATGATTCCATTTTAACTGCCATGGAATCCAGGGACTGAGAGTTTGGCGAGGCATTAAAATGCTCTGGCTGAGAAATTTAAGGGCCTTCCCCCAACAATTACCAGATGTTTTAGATTATCTAAAGTCAGGCAATCTAAAGTTATCCTGTAGCTCCTTTCCCCTGAATTTACTCATTTCTAAACAAGTATGAAACCTGGGATGGACTATAGGATGGGGTTAGTGATGCCAAAAGCACTGAAATAACCTGAAGCTGTATACTTTGAGAGCAGGTTTAAGAAGCTTCAAGGAGTTTTTGGAGTGCTCCATTAGTACCCCACCCCTGCAATCCCCAGAGTTTACAGTGCCTGCTGCTACTGTGCTTCCAAATTTTTGTAGCATTCCCCTTGCTTCAAAACAGGGCATGAACCTGTTTTTTCCAGCTAAATCCCATGCCTGGAAGTGGAAATATTATCACAAAACAAAAATTTGGGTGCAAACATGCAGGTTACATGTCACAGTGTGATGACAGCAAATAAGGTGATGCCTGCTACAAGCACAGGTATATATGGGGGCTTTATACAACTTGAAGCCCACATGCAATAGATGCTAGAACATGTAGTATAGAGACTTGGCACAATGAGGCACAGTAGACTGATCAATATATGTTGAAATAAAGCTAAACAACTAAATTAAACCTGATATTTTAGCTGTCTTCAGATGCTAAATTCTGCCCCTTAGGTCATTATTGATGCACTGGCAACTTACTTTAACTGAGGCATGATTACCTGAGTCTGCAGGTGCCACATTCATGTAATTCATATAATTTGGGCATAGGACACTGTTCGGTGTCCTTGTAGTTGAAACTGTAAGTGTGATGAAGATGGTTTTGTTTTAGTGTAGAAGTATTGTTATTGTGTCCAGTATAATTTAAGGTGCACCACTGGCTCCAAATGTTCCAAACATTTGAAGACAACTTTTATCTGATATAGATATTAAGACAGACCCAGAGAAGGGATGCAGCAGGTTATCTTCAAGTCAAAGGGAATTAGTATTACAGAGAGAACTGTATTCCTTAGAGCACTGAAATATGAAATGTCTCCAAATGCCTTTGTTTTTTATTTTATTTAAGAAATTTAATAGGAATGGAATTGGAAGTATCAGAAATAGTTAATCTAATTTTCTAGACATTATTTCCACCAAGAGAGACACTAGTAGACACTGAGGTTTGATTGTATTATCTAGGGATGTTTTCACAAATGGCACTTTTTGCTTTTCCAGATTCTGTCACTTGAATGTAAAACACAAGGTGTCTACAATGTATCTAGGTACCTTGTTTCTACTTTCAATCAGATGTTAGTGAGATTATTCTTGTGTGGACCCAACAAATATGCAAGTTGATCAGAGTTACTTTTAGGGGCATGTGTAACAACCTTCTGCATTTCTATCTCAACTTTGTACCTATAAATTTAGGATAAAAAGATAAGCAATAGAGTGTTTGTTTGAGAGAATAATGGCAAGAAAGCACTGATCTCCTTTGCAGTGTTTGAAGATCTTAACCTGTTGAGAGACAACTTGTTTAAATGTTTGGTAATTTAACATGTTTACTATTTAATGTACCCCCAGGTTTTATTTAGCATTAATCCTGAAAATGGAACACCTTGGCAAATGCTGGCTGTGTCACCTATGGAGAACTATGGTATCCTTTACCAGTTACTTCATGTGTTTTTAAAATGACTACAATAATAGTGAACTACAGTGTCACTGGTAGTAGAGGGATTAAAAAGTGTTTGATAGAAAATGGTGGAGTCTTTGTTTGCTTAATTAAATACTGACAGTGATTTATTTCTTCTGTGACCTTAAGGCTGCCTTTTGGGATTGTTTTTTAAATGGTGAATTGATTCATTTGCAAATCTGTTTCCCACATTTGCTACACAAGTGATAATAGAAACTTTGGGAAGATTGCAACAGAACAGACAGAGAAAATGGGCAGTTTTAAACTGTAATGTGCCTAGACACTCACTTATCACAACTCAATTTTTTTATTTTTTTCAGTCTTTAGTTAATTTTGGCCAATTCCATTAAAAAATAATCTGCCGAGAAATATGTATATCTATGCATTAAATTATATATTTCTCCTGAACATTTTTGCAAGTAGTGTCCTCCTATACAATATGGTTTTGTGGGGAATTTTCAGCATAAAGGTATGCATTTTTACAAGAATTTTTGGACTGGAGAGCTTTAGTATAAAAATCTGGAAAAGTACAAATTTCAATGTGCTTTAGTTCCTGTACTGGTTCTGGCGATATATTCATTGCTTAAATTACTGACTGACCAAATTCCTTCCCCATCCTTAAATGTTGCTTATTATACATCAACCACAATTTTGCCCGACGATGGCACATGGGATGGAATGCAGTGTAGGAAGGCTTTATATTTAGTCTCACAGTGTACCTGCCACAACACAACCTTCCAGACTTTTAAAAGTAGCCCACAGCATCACATACCAAAGAGCACATGGGGCACATCCTGTCTCAGCATGCAATAACAATAGCAAGTACATTTCAATACCACTTAAGCACTCCCTAAGTGGCTTACAATGTGTAAGCTAATTGCCCCCAACAAGCTGAGTACTCACTTTAGCGACCTACAGAAGGATGCCAGGGTGAGTCGACCTTGAGCTCCTGGCTTGTGAGTGGCTGCAGTACAGGCATTTAACCACTGCACAACCAAAGCTCCACAGCACTGCAGCTCAGGACTTTCTCTTGGTCATCCATGAAGCCTGTAATCCTGTCTACTATCCAGGACTTGGAAAGACTCTCCCAGACCAGGAACAATGACTGGACAGCTACAGCCCTAATCTAAAGGTGATAGCATGGCTACCATTGTTAAGGAGTGAGTAATGATGGGAGGAATGAAAAGTACATGTAGATATCATATAGGGTGACTATCAGTGGGAGCTGGCAGGCTGTAGGTTCACACAACGGATCTGTACAATGGCATCTGATGATGGGTGACATTTGGTGACTTCCCTCTTTCATCCACTTCAAAGCTGTTACTTGCCCTGCTCCCCTCCCTCCTTGTCCTTTGGCTCACCGATTGGCAGTGGCAGTTAGCCAGTCTAATCTGCATCTGCAGAGGCTGTAACTGGCACAAGGCCTGAGCACAGCTTTCCCATTTGCTTTCTGATAAAGCAGGATCACAAGCATATTTATGCCTTAAAACACCAGGGGATGGCCTTCTTCTTGACACATCGATTTTTACTGAGCCCTACCATCCTCTATCTGTGCCAGTGATGTTTTAGTTGAGATAGGGCTCCAAGACTGAAGCATGCTGGTATTTCAATGAAGTCAGATTCACAGGATGAAGCACTAGGATATTCTGATAAACAGGGATGATGAGGTCATCTGTCACCCAGCTAAGGGTTCATGGTTCTCTCAAATATACTAGCTGAATAAAGCAGTCCAGAGGGGTGTCACCAATGCATTGGTGGGATAGGGTGTCTTTCAGGACTGGCAACTCTGCTGGCCAGGCAAGAGAGGGGTTTCCTCCCTTTACTACCCAGTCAGTACTTTTCCAGACTTGGAAAGGCTGTGGTGGTAGCAGCAGCCCAATTCCACCAGCAACTGCTGGTGTGGGAACGTGAGCCTTTTGCATCTGGTGGCTCTGGTAGTTGGGTGGCAAAGTGAGTGTCTTCCCTTTTCCACCTGGCCAGCAGCTCTGCCAGACCTGGAAAAGGCTGTTGAAGAGAGAAGGGGAGTGTTAAAGTTGCCCTGGGTGTCACATATATTTGGTATGCCACTGAAGCAGTCCTATTGTGTAAATGTAGTACAACAAACTAACAGACAGTACTGACCAACACATAAAGCAGGAAACATATATGAAGTATAAAATACCATGGCTGAGATCCTGCTGAGATCCTGGCTCATCAGCTATGATGATAGAGCTTCTGATGATACTACACCTGACAAACTTACCTCTTAAGCCAGGCAGTGCCTCAGCTGAACGGTTTCTGAGATAATGCAGATTGGTGCATGGGAAAGTGATAACAGCAATACTGTCCTGGGACACATTGAAAGGACCAGCTGGGGAGACCTCCAGCTGCTTGTCTCAATGCACCTTTTACTGAGAGAGCACTGCAATCTTTGGTTCCCAGCAGTCCTGGCTGTGACACCTTGGAAGTCAGCTGGGATGCTGTCTAACTAAAGAGGTAAGTTTTTTTGGGGTCACACTCAGTCATTTATGACCATAAACATGGATCCTCAAAATTACAAGATTGTGCATCTGGCTTACAGTCTCATAACTATTGAACAGGATGCCAATCCTCATGTACTAATGCTTGGATGATGACAACAAACACTGTTGATTTTTTTTAACCCTCAGGTCTTTATCAAGTCCTGTATAATGAAGATTGATCCTTGGCAGAAGAATTCTTCTCTATTATTATAAAATTTGAAGTGGATGATATTTGAATAGGGTTTCTGAAATCATCACAAATTCTTAATTTCTTAGACAAACTTTGTTAGCTGCACATTTTATGTTGTATTGGCAGCAAAGTAGAAACCACAGAATCAGAGTTGGAAGAGACCCCAAAGGCCATCCAATCGCTTGCCATGTAGGAATATACAATCAAAGCACCCCCAACAGATGGCCATCCAGCCTTTGTTTAAAAACCTCCAAATAATTCCTTATATCACAACAATATATTTTGTGAGCTATCCATCTGGTAATGTAATGTTTTGGGGGAAGGATATGGACATGGACAAGTAATTAAGACCCATTCATTTTACAAAAAGACTGGCTCCTGATGGAGATGAAAACCACAACAGCTAGTTCATTGATACTAATCAAAACAGCTGCCTGAATTATTGAACCCTCCATGGGAGCATGAACAATGAACACCTGCTCTTCAAAATCTATCTTTACATTATTATCTGAGGTAATACTGTTCCATCCCACCTGTTCATCTCATATTAGCAGGTTCTTTCAGTCATTATCTCTCTTCCCACTCAGATACCAGGATTATTTTTGCTTCTGGCACAGTGTAAGGGAAGAAAGACTGTGTATGGACTATGTGTCTATGCAAGACAGGGAGCACTGAAGAGGACAGAGTGATGCGTGTGTTGGCTGAACATTTACTTTTAAAAGTCTGTATATCACATTATTTTTAACAAAGTGTGATCTTTTTGGATTGTAAAGATATTATTAAATGGTCATCCCTCCCTCCCTTTATATCTCATCTTTCTCCCAGGCAGTGAGTCAAGGCAGCTCAGAAAAGGCATAAAATTACAATAAAAGCATTATATATATATATATATATATATATATATATATATATATATATGAGATTAAAACAGTATTAAACTAATAATAAGATTAAAACCATTTAAAGTATTATGTTAAAATGAAGTTTTAAAACAGTTTTCAAAGGCTTGTTGGAATAGAGAGGTTTTAACCTGCTATTGAAAAGAGAGCAAAGAAGGAGCCCTCCTAACTTCCCTAGGGAGGGAGTTCCAAAATATGAGAGCAGCACCAGAGAAAGCCCTCACCGTAGTCCACCAAACATGCCCTTGAAGGCAGTGGAACACAGAGAAGTATTTCCCATCTTCCATGATTCAAGAGCTGGCAGATTTAAAATTCACTCTCCATGCTTCACAGTTGTTGGATCAGTGTTTCTCAAATTGTCAAGCAGGTTTGAGCCCACATTTGCACTAAAAAACAAAAAACACATACAAACTTTTTTTTAAAGTCTAAAGTTGTGATAATGGGTTCTCCCATTATCTGGGCAACACAACTGAAGGCTGTAGTCTCTCCCTCAGATAAACAAAGGGCTAATAATGTGACATTGCATTGATTGTGGGTCAACATCATGTAGGAGTAACAGAGATCACGAAAGACAATTTCCCAATGAGGATAACCAGTGTTGAGAGACATCTGGAAGCTTTGAGATGCTTCCATGATGAGAGGTTATAAAAACATGGTGCCATATGGTACAAGAGGAGACTTGAGAAAGACTTGGGAGACTGGGACTGATGAAGAGGTAGGAGAAGTGCTGCCTTCTTCAGCGTCCATAAGGAGCCTGGTCATCAGCTGGGCAAAGAGGTCCAGAATCTCAACTTCTCAAGAACATCAAAAGATCCAGAACACCATCTATATCACAAGTAAAGTAGGCATGTTCAACTAGTCATGTTAGGGCTTTTGTTTCTTTCTAACCTTGGCTGAATATGGCCTAGACTGTTTTATAACTTCATAGCTATTGCTAAGTTACACCTGAAGGACGTTATCATCATGTACTAGATTCCCTTTGGCTAATATAAGATTGCTTGCTTAGAATAAAAGCTTTCTTTAAAAGATCTCTTCGTTCCCACACTCTCTTCGTGTGCCTCCTCCAGTTACTGTGGGGATTGCCCCAGTAAACTCAGAGTGAACAGAGGAGTCCAAAAGGAATGGCAGATACTGTAACGTTATTGTCCCCTGTAATTTAAAAAACCCAAAGCTTTGAATCTACAAGTCTGGGCTCTCTTACAGCACTGGATAGGTTACAAGTTAGGACACAAAGGTGAAACAGAGGAGTAATAACAGGATGTAAGAATATTTTGATAGGCTTAGAAAGTAGAAAAGAGGAGGAAAACAATATAAAATATATGTGTTCTAGTTCATTGAATCATGGCTGAAAGGGAAGTGAGTGATGTGATGCATCCACGGTCAACCTCTGTAATGAATGTGAGGAATGCTGAATTAGGGAAATCAATGCGACAACGTAATGACTGTGGCAAAGAATTTAGAAATTTCCCATGAGGAATTAGAGAGCACTGTAAAATTAGATCAGCAGTTGCTAGGCTCACGCTGCCAAATTCTGTCTCCATTTGCTGCCATTTTATAGACTGATTCTATTTCAGCTGTATGGTTTTGTGACTGACAGGGATCCATAATTTTTATCTCTCTTCAGATGATCTTTTTGAAAATAGGAACTTTGAGTACCTCTACTGTGAGTGAATGAATTAGACACAACAATGAAATAAGTCTGCTTTTTGCCACAGTGAAAGCACTTTTTAGATCTATTGGCCTGTTCTGCATTACCATTCATTACAGACATTCCTTTCATGCTGTGTCCTTAATAACTTCTAGTTTATGCAAAATTATAATAACTAATATATGCAAGTGGAGGTCACAAGGCTGAAACAAATCAAATGGCCATATTAGAAACATATTCTCTGGAAGGAGAAGACAATAAGGATTCTCATGTATTAATAAGATATCAATTACCTCACTTTCTTCTTCTTCTTCCTTTAAACAGATTGAGAGAATAATGGCTTTTGCCTCCCACTTACATTAAGACCCACTATAACTATTTACCATTACTGGATTATTCATCAAACAGACAGATTGTTTATTGGAGAAACCCTTAGATTCAGGGTGAATTCCTTTCCCTGCTTTGTAGTTTCACAATAAGTGAGAGAAAAGCCTTTTTCACCAAGTGCATGGGAAAGTAAGGTTCTGTGTGCTGCTATTGACTCATCATGACCTCCAGATATATAGATGATGGACTAGAATCTATACAGGTAGAATTCAAAGATACAGCTGTGTTAATCTGTAGAATCCGTTTTCAGAGAAATCTTGTAGCACCTTTGAGACTAACTGAAAGAAAGAAGTTGGCAGCATGAGCTTTCATAGACAAAAGTCTACTTCCTCAGATGCATACAGAATCTACACATGAACAGATATAAAAATGCACCCTTGTCTCCACAGAACTGGGTAATCATAGGGCTTTTGAGGTATTTGGTGTGTTTACTTGATTTGACCCTGGATTTGACACGTTGACTATACATAGGCTTGTCTGTGTAGTTGGGGGTCTCTAATTTTCTCTTTCTAGATTCATTGGTGAGTGGGACTTCACTCAGGCTGTATCCACACTGTAGAAATAATTTTATGTTGACACCACTTTAACTGCATTGGCTCAATGCTATGGAATTCTGGAAATTGTAATTTTATAAAATGTTTACCCTTCTCTGTCAGAGAACTCTGGTGCAAACAAGCAAGCAAACAAACACCCCCAACAACAACAAACCTATAGTTTCCAGAATTCCATAGCACTGAGCCATGGCAGTTAAAGTGGTTCACTCTGGATTATTTCTGCAGTGTGGATGCAGCCTCAGTGACCAAAGATACAGGCAGCACAAGTTGGAATAAAAGAGGCCATAAGTTTATTGGTTACATCTGAAGAAATTTGGTCCCAGCATTGGCCCAGATCCAGGCATCAGTAAACCTGCATGCCAGTTGATGAAACCCAACTCACCCAGGCTGCCTTCTGGATATCCAAAATGATGGATAAGGAATTTCATATGAGTGGAAATACTGTGTGGTTGCCTTGCCACCTGGGAACAGGGTGGAGCACCTGGCTCTATCTGAGCTTCTGGGAAAGCCAAAGGTCTCAACACCTTGGAAAATGGATCCTTCTGAGTTTAACCCTCACCATGAACTTCCCACCCTGGTATGTTGTAGAACACGATTCTGTAGATTACGGATAGTTGCAGACATCAACTAAATGTTAAAAGGTTGAAGGAGAGGCTTTTTGCTTCACACCAACAATCATTCTCTGTCTATAATTTGTTCCAAAGGATATAGAGGTACCACTATATAATGTAAAGTCATGTATCAATAAAACCTGCACTGGCTTTCAGCTGAATTTGGAAAAATTGCACATGCACAGTCCTATGCTTCCTGTTTCTCTCCCACTCCCTGCATTCTGTGAATGTTTGAAAGGAGATACAATTGATGTTATCATGTAGCAGAAGAACAAGAAATGCAAAAGCAGAAAATTCAGAAAGTCCTGCATGCAAAAATAATAAAGTACTGGTATTTCTCCATACTTGGAAGATGCTAACCCACTGTTAATAACTGCAGGGAAAAATTATTTTCTCTTTGAAAATATTTATGTGGATGCACATAAAGAGATTCACATTCTTTGCATGAGATGCTTGCCAGTGGAAAGCAGTTCTTGCAAAACCCCTTAATAAATTTATTTCTGTATATGGAATGGCCAACATTTATAGAAGAAAGAAAGAATTACAGGGTATATCGACTATCATTAAGACCGGCCTGGGGGTGGTGTCAGAATGTGGGATCTACATGACATATGCCCCGACTCCGCCCCCAGGCTGGCGTGATGCTGCGTGCTGCACCACACAGTGGGAGGCATTATGGTGCTCCTCTGGTGCTGCGTCTACATGACACAGCACCAAAGAAACCTCGAAAAGCTGCAATGTTGGCGGCTTTGGCACTTTTTAGCCGCTTTTTGCGACTCTATTTTAAGCTGCGGAAAGGTGAGATCGGGGCCGCAGTGTGCGGTTGTCGTGTCCCTGATCTGGCTCTAAAAAGGGCAGTCTGTACAGCCCCTTAATGAATAAAAAAGAATTTACGTTGTTACACCTCTCAGTATTTTTCTCCTTCTAAAACTGACACCTATTGAGGTAATGGCACAAAACATGACACCTATGACATATTTGATCTGGTTTATGATTGCTCTGTGTTTTCAACCAAGTTTTTTTTTTGCTCAGACATGTCATACATTTTTGTTGACTGGGTGAAAAGTGTTGATATATATTATTCAGTCATGTCAAGGTTTGTCCTGACATAGGTTTGATCACATTTTTTCAATGGTTGGTTTGCTCAAAGCTAAGGTTTTTACTCTGCCCTATTAAAATATATGGCACCAACTACTGGCAAATGCAAAATACAAATGTTAGCAGACTAACAAGTCTGAAAGACCAAGGAAAAATGTTGGGTGTGGAGAGTAAATTGTAAGCAAGAACAATTTGTGACATTATAGGACTTCATTACCAGTCACAGGTCATGTTTATTAAGACATCAGCTTTAGCTTCTCATTTTATGCCTTTGTGGAACTTCAGCTAATATCACTTTAATTCTGATCTTGAAAAATCTCTGACAGGATTTTTTTTAATCATTACACAGATAAATGAAATAGCATTGTACACATTAATATTATAAATAGAGTCTCAGAGTCTGAAGTGAAGAAGACAAAGAGACTTGAAGTGGGGAATATAAATGTTTTTCCTAATTGAAGGAATGGAGGAATATGACGTGAAATATGAGAGAAATATAAGAAATAGAGTGGATGATGGCAAAAGGTATTATTGAGGAGATAATTCAAACATGAGGGGAGAAGAATGGAAAGGATTGTAAATACAATATTAAAGTGAATAGGGACTGGGTAATCAGAGAAGATGTGGTGGCAGTTTGAGGCCTAAGTGCTGCATGATGGGGTGAGCTCCCATCACTAGCCCCAGCTTCTACCTGCCTAGCAGTTCGAAAGCATGCAAATGCAAGTAGATAAAAAGGTACCACTTAAGTGGGAAGGTAACAGCATTCAGTGCAGTCATGCTGGCCACATGATCACCAGAGCAATCCTTGGACAATGTTGTCTCTTCGGCTTAGAAGCGGAAATGAGCACTACCCCCTACAGTCAGTTACGACTAGACATTCATGTCAAGAGACTACCTTTGCCTTTAATCAGAGAATAAAAAACAGAGAAACAAGGGAGGAGGCTATAATTTTTCACCTGAAATTATAGTAACATGGAACATTTGTTTTTAAGCTCATTTTGTTCCATTCACATTGAACACTGGCTTCAGAATCCAAGAGTGACAGCAAGAACTGCTTTATAGGTCATGTTGTTGTTTGAACTGACACACATAACCAATATGCCTACTGGTTAAGTGTTGCAAATTAGACCTGCAAAGAATGAGTCATTTTATGTATGATACAGGGTAAGAGCTTTCAGCAGTATTGGTCATTTTGCTCTTTAGGTGTATGATATTGGGAAAATGACATTCCCTCTCCCCCCCCCCCCACTCCCAGTATAATTTTAAGTTTCCCTTGTAATGGCTTGTGAATGTGCTCTTTGTGTAATTACAGGGTATATTTTAGTCATATTGTGAAAAAAGGAAGCAGCTGTAATTATGTGCACCTGAAGCTTTTTGCAGATACAAATTATTGGCTGTACTCAAAAGATTGGCTACGAGCTGTCAAAGTGTCCCAAGGCATTAGGTTAATTAATACGGGTCAGAAAAGCTTTTGAAGCCCATTTGAAAACTGCGATAGCTTCTGAAGCACATCATATCCAGTGCATCCAGCCTTGGAAAATGTAGTAATCATCCCCTCCTGTCCCTAGAAATTTAAACTACTTCTACTGACAATGTATTTGAACTGTCCAATAGATATTTTTAATATTTGTGTGCAGCAATTCCATTTGTCAGAATGAAAATATGTCAGCTCAGTATCTGTGGAAAGGTCAAATAATTGTAGGTAATGTTATCACCTGCTTTTGGAAAACATGTGCAGTAAAGACAGTGAGGCAACTCAGAACAATGTGCAATATATGAGGTCTTGACATTCAGGAAGAACCCAGGTCATTTGAAACTAAAAAAGAATTTTGACTGGGGGACAGTTTATACATGACCTTTACAAGGCTTCTGCTTCTACTGTGGGCTGACTTTCCTGGGTGTCTTTTCCATTCCACCTTTGTATTTTGTTCTGATGCTTGGTGTGAAGCATTTTTATGTCAATACTGGGAACATATGGTTCTCATGCAGATGCTCTCCAGTGGCGATGCCTGAGAAACATGTGAAACTTAGGACATTGTAACTACTTTGTAATCTCATCTGTGTTTGTGGCACTATTGCCACAAACACAAATGACCATAAAACCCACCTTAAAAGCCAGTCAGCTATATGGAGCAATGGAGGTATGTGTTGCTGCTGCTGCTGACTAGGGGGCTAAACAGACAGGCAAAAAGAGGTGTTTTCAGGCTGACGTTTAGATGACACATGCCTTGAAGCCAGCAGGAGAGTCTCCTCTAGGCGCCTTATGCAGAGAAAAGCCTTTTCAAAAAGAAGCAGCTTGTTTCCACTTCTTCCTGGCTTGAAGTTATATTTGGTCATGACATGGGCACTCCAGCTGCCTTGAGAGCCGGTGGTGTGGTTGGTGGAGTTTCAATGTGGCTTCAGAAAAGGCAGCTTCAAGCCACTTTTTCCTGCCCATCTGTTTTGCCCCAAGGGTGCTGCAGAATGATGTGACCAGTCCCCTCCTATGAGAGAACAAGGCTAGGAAGAGTGGAAGAAGGGACCTCTGGGGATCCTGCCACAACTCTCCTTCACAGCTTCATTTGCTGGTGAGAAGGGGTTGGTCATGTCATCCTGAAACACTGACAGCTCGATCACTTCAGAGACCAGACTGGCTTTTAAGGTGGGTTTCAGGGCTCAGAGCTGGAATTAAAGCATACTTATGACATTGTCGCCATGTGTTTGATACAGAATTTTGGCCACTATTTTTAGGAGCTGCTATGACTGCAACTGAAAACTTTTGCCTATGTGTAATGTTGCCCTGTGTGGAAAACATGGATGTGAAGAATATTTATTAATATTCATACCTTCAATTTTTTAAAAAGTGCCTTGACACCTGAAATGTCCTACTGTGAAAAAGAACAATTTAAACATTTCTTTGTACTTTTAGAATTCTTTCAAGAAAATTCTTTTCTAGAAAAATACATGTGGGGTTTTCTTTTTGGTCTGTATGTAGAAAATGGGGACAAAAATGTGTGTTCTGCACAAGCCCCCCAACATTTTTATACAGATGACCATGTTATTTGCACAAAATACATTGGTTATTTGCTGGTCTCTCTTCAGATTGTAAAAATCTTGCTTTTTGCACAACATCTTTTCTCCTAAAAATGCATGCTTTCTCTGCCAGTATCCGTGTATGAAATGGTGTAAATTTGTGCAAATTATGTAAATATATTTTTGTGCAGATAACATGTTTTTAGGGAAAATGTATTTCTACTTCATGTTTTCTGCTCCAAAATGTGTTTTCTGCATAACATTTTCTGAGTATGTCCTACAGGTGAATCATGCTCAAAAATTATGCAGAAACTTGTATTTTTTGCAGAGTGGGAAGAACTTCCCTGAAAGCATTTGTTCTCTTGCCAGTAGCTTAGTATGGTCAGGTTTTGAACTGGGACCATGCATCTACTGACAGTCAGTCCCTCCTAGACAGGAAGGTTTCTGTTTGGGTCAAGACCTCATTTCTAACACTTGCCTGTGGCTCAAACGTGGCCCTCAAGCAGACACAGGATCTAATAATCACCAGAGGCCCTTTCACACTACAGAGCTATACTGCTATAATTCTCCTTTAACTGTCATGGTTCCATCCTATGGAATCCTGGGATTTGCAGTTTAGGGTGAACTGTTTAAAATGTTCGGCCACATTCCTCTGGTGCCTCACCAAACTAAAACTTCAGGGTTCCATTAGGATGCAGCCATGGCAGTTAAAGTAGAATCATAGTGTTATAACTGTGTAATGTCAAGGGGCCCTGGTTTATATAACGATGCACAAAATAGTGCTTTTTGTTGCTGTAGTTTGTTAGTTTTGGGTGACAGTGACAGAGTAAATATAGACCAGAAAAGAAGTGACACTGGTTTACAGGGGCTGAGAGGGAAAAATGATTGAGAAATCACGTGGCATAGGTGGAATAGTCTTGTTGCACCTCAGGACTTGAAACATCTTATTTAAGAATATTTCCTGTATTACTGTGACCCAGTATTTCATAGTCCTTAAGCTTTCAATATATCTTTAAAAAACAAAACTATAGTTCTGAAACCAACCGACTGGTTCGATGTACAAAACTGTGGTTGGTGATGAATGGACCCAGGTACAAAATAGTGACTCAGGAGGCAGTTAGTTACTTCACCCTTTGAGACACACACTGGCAAAATCTCCATATAAAAATACAATCCTGAATCAGAGTTACTACAGGTCAGAGATTCTGATGGCCTAATTTAGAATAGGTAAATACCATCTTGTTGCCTTAGTTACACAGTTCAGTTCGAACCCCTTGGTGATCTCAAGGATCCTTGTGAGCCTGGGGCAAGCAGCCCCAGACTCAAGTAATTCCATCAGTCCCTTTACTTATTCCTCTTATGTAGCCATGCAGTCATATTTCATGTGGCTCTTGGGGGCTATGTTGCTGGAGGGTCAATACATATTGTGTGGAAATGTAAAAACTTACCATATTCATACACTAATACAGTGGGCCCTTGTTATATGCTGGGGTTTGGTTCCAAGATCCCCTGTGGATAACAATATCTGTGGATGCTCAAATCACATTAAATATAATGACATAGCAAAATGCTGTCCCTTATAAAAAATGGAAAATCAAGGTTTGATATTTGAAATTTATACTTTTTGGGGAAAATTTTCAACTGTGGATGCTTGAATCTGTGTATAAAAAATCTGTGTATAAGAAAGGCCGACTGTAAAAGCTCATTTGGTGAAACATCATCACCATACTTTATTTTGGACAGCTGCTGGAACCAACACATGCAGCAAAAGAAGTGAGGCAGCCCTGAACAATGCACAGTGTATGGGGTCCTTTCATTCAGCTTCCTATTACTGGAGATATATGCCATCAGTTTTAATATTTTTTTTCTTCCCCTATTTTTTTTTGTCCAAAACAAAGGCTCACAGAAGTTCAAATAGGAATGATTAGAATTTCTTGCTATTGTGTTTTTTAAAAAAATCTTAAATAAGGCTTTATACCTTTTTGGCTTGAAGAAGTGCAGCTCAAATCACTTTTAAAACTGTAGCGTGTAGCACTTTAAAACTTTAAAATCCTCACCAACAATATGGCTTTGTGAATGTTACCACTTTAAAATGTGCTTTCCAATATTTTAGGAGACAAACTTGGCATAAACAACATGGGACTTGAGTCAGAACCATTCAGTCAGTTCCCTTATTTATTCCACTTATAGAAAACTATTTTCTCCCAGGGGCTCCAGGCAGCCTACTCAGATTCCTTTCCATCATTTTTCATCACACCATCTCTGTCACATACTATTAATCCATTGTGAGTTTCATGGGTTACTGAGATTTGAACCCCGGACTCCTCAGAGCAGGCCACACATGCTAATTCAGGGATAGGTATGGGCCACATGTAGCCCTTTAGACTTTTTGCTGGTCTCCTTAGGCCCACAACACCCTCTAAAATTACTGGCTGAAAAGAAACATTTTTTTCCAGCTAAAAAAGCCCAGTCACTCAAAAACACTTTAAATGCTGCTTTAGTCCCCCCCTCTAAAAACAGCACTTCTCACCACTCCAAAGATGACTGTGTGATGTTATTAAAAAACACAGCTATCTTAGTTTGCCTCAGTATGTCAAGGGATCTTGTAGCACCTTTGAGATTAATTGAGGGGCTATGCAGACAGCCTTGAAGGGGTGGCCTCCAGCCACCCCTTTTACAGCCAAATCAGGGCTGCAGCAACTGCACACCACAGTCCTGATTTGGACTTTGCAGGGTGCAAAAAGGAGGCGCAACAAGCAGATCCTTTTTGCACCCTGCAAAGGGTACGATTGGTACTGTGGCTTTATGGGGCTCCTTCAGTGCTGTGTCATGTGGACACAGCACCAGAGGAGTGCCGTGATGCTATGTGCCATGTGGAGCAGTGTGTGGTGTCACACCTCCCTGGGGGTGGAGCCGGGACATGTGTCATATGAACACTATGCCTCGACTCCACCCCCAACCCAGCCTTTATGGCCACTATGCACAGTCCCTTAGAGAGAGAAGTTTGTAGCATAAATTTCTTTCTGCTGGTTTGGGGGCTGAAATTATGGATTTTGATATGACCTGTGGATAAGCCAAGGGTAAAACTTAGGGTCATGTAACAAAGGATGTAAAGGATGAAGCAAAGGAGAATGAAGCCAAATAATTTTCAAAATTCCAAAAGGCGTTTCTGTTCACCCTAAAAGGTGGGTATATGAGGAAGAAACTACAGTAAATGGTGGCTATGCGACTGACGTCCAAAACACACTGCAGAAATTATCCAGTTTGAGACTGCTTTAACTGCCCTGGCTCATTGCTAGGGGATTCTGTGAACTGTAGTTTTATAAGACATTTAGCCTTCTGTCAGAGAACACTGGTGCCACAATAAACTACAATTCCCAGGATTCCCCAGCACTGAGCCAGGACAGTTAAAGTGGTCTCAAACCAGATTATTTCTGAAGTGTGTTGTGGACCTGAGTTAAGCAAGAGTTAAGGCGCAGTACTAATTCTTTTCAAAAAAGGAACTATTCCGTTCTCTGAATCGAATGGTAAAAGGTGAACACTCTGTCCTGGAGAACCTAAAAGAATCACTGACCCTCTCTACTCAATCAGTGCTCTTTTGAGGGACCAAGGATCAAGGAGGCTTTCATGACCTGGAGGAAGAGCACTGAAGCAGAAATAGACACCGAGAAAGGAAATGCTTTCAATTTGGTACATGAGTCTGGAAGTACATTGTAAAAAAGATTTCGAGTGAACTTAGCCTGTGTCTTGCTGGATGGTGAAAATACATTTCTATCACCTACTCATGAGCAAGATGTTGTGAAATGGAAAAGAAAGCTGGCATTCTGTTGGCCTTGGACTAATTACAACTAAAAGCATTTGCTAAGGATAGGACTATGGATCAATAACTATGGATCAAATTCTTTACTAGTACTTACTGTGGATTTACTGGAGTATAAGCAATGCGATACACCAGTATTATGCATTTAGGAATTATATATTTTGGACCATGAACCTTTGCTATATAGTGTAATATCACTTATGGTAAAAATACTGGTTATCTTGGAATTTGTAGAATAGAACAAGAATACCCATGATCAATTGCAAAAGCAGTATAACTCCTTTGAGGGAAGTGCCAAAGACCTGCTGCCACCGCCACTGCCATTATTTTCCTGCCCGGGCATTCAAAAATGCCAGAAGTAGCACTGTGGCTGAAAGAATAGTAGCTCTACTCAGAGAGAGGGATGGTTCTTTTTTTTTTTTTAATAAGAGTTAATGTACAGTAAATAGATTTACTGGGATAAGTCAACCCAGGTTTTTTTGCATCAATTATTTGGCTAAAATTTCTAGACTTATACATGAGTATATACAGTACTTTACCTATTTAATATTCTGTCTTTGTCCCACTATGAGTCCCAAAGTTGCTCAAGAAATGGGGTAGTGCAGTCCTCTGCACTCCAGAACATGACTCACACCAACTCTAACTACTACACCACATTGGGTCTAGCACAACTACATCTGAGCTGAGCAAATCAACCAATTGTGCTGTAATGTAACGTCTAAGAGTATGAGCTGCCAACAGTCTGTTTCCTTTCTAACTTCCCTGGGCCTTCACCTCCTGACCAGATCTAGCTGAGGGTAATTTTGGCCCCTAAACCAGCCCTGTCACAACCACCATTTTTAGTAACCAGAAGTGACACAACATCACACAGGAATCTTGTAGCACCTTTGAGACTAACTTAGGGGCTCGACAGATGGGCAACTCCGTGCTGCCCATCTTTGCCCCAAGTTGGTGCTGCAGCAGCCATACGCTGCAGCACGACACGCTGCCCAAAAGACGCTGCCTAGAGCGGCTTCTTTTTTGCAGTGCCGCAAACAGGAAGGGGCACCGCCATGATGCCATTTCCTGCCAGCGATGTCTGGATGCTGCGCAGTGTTTGCTTCATCATGGCAGCCCCCATGTGGATGGGAGGCCGGTATGATGGCGCCACTGCCACATGCTAGAGTTTGAGAGTGTGCGGTTGCTGCGCGCTCCCGAAACCTAATTTTCGCCTGAGGACACCAAAGCTTTCCGCCTGTCTGTACTAGGGCTTAGAGAAGGAAGTTTCTCCCTGTTGGAAGAAAATACCCCTGTTGACAACAGAAGGGAATGTACAGTTGAGAACTCTGACCCGGGACAGCTGAAGGAAATCAGTTCAACATCCATCAACATGAGGATCGCCAAAGCTCTCCCTCAAGAGTTGCTTCAAGCATCAAGGGAGGCTGATCCTAACTTCACCTCTACATTGGCCTTTGAAATACAAAAGTATTATTTGTATTATCCATTGTTTTAAATGTATGTAGTTTTATATTGTGACTGCTATTGGGAGCCTTTCTTCATTGGGAGAAAGGCAGAATATAGATTAATTACATAAATGAAACAAAATGTCACAGAATAAACTGTAGTCCTTAACTGTTTTTCAATTAGTTGTGAACTTTAACAACTTCAGTGATTCTGCACTTTTAAAAGTAGAACTTGGAGGGCCTTTTGTAGCAGACCGGCAATCAGAAGATTATATTGTTGTTCAAATTAGACAAGTCGAATACTCTGGCCCTAGAAGGCGACGTCAGCAGCAGGTGAGTCTTGAAGATTATGGTCTACTTTCATTTGTTTAGAAGGCATGGACAATCCTTCGTCATTTGACAACCATGCTTGAATTCCTGTTATAAGGCTATGTGCATAAAGTTTAAATTAATAGTTATCTCCAAGGAAGGGATGTGTACTACCAAGACTGTATAGGTATTTCAGAGTAGAATTAGACCTCAACAAGACAGTGTTCCTGACCACTATTTATTTTCAGCTGTACTCAGCATTGGTAATTAATGTTTGAAGAAGTGAAACCTGAAAACTTTTCCTAGCTCTCTCCCTTGTTGTTTTCCTTACCATGGGAGTCATATTGTGAAGCAGAGACCTACCACAATATTTGGAATCTCTCCACATGATTAGGAACTGTAAAAAAACCACAAAGAGAGAATATTCAGTCTCCAGTCTTGTGGAGGGTTTCCATGCAGAGAGAAGGCTCTCCTCTTCAGACTATTGCTCTCCATATTTGGAGCATGACTGTGGAGGGGATAGGCCTTCAACACTTCCCCTCTTCACATATTTATTGTGAATGCCTGAACAGAAGTTTTGCATGCAGTGCAATCCTATAGTTATCTACCCAGATGTTAGTCCCCCTTGATTTCCATCCTGACAGGTTTCCAATGTTTTCTTTCATATTGGACACTGAAGTGGCATATTCAATAAATCATATTATAAGCAGAAAGAAAACTATGTGTTTGTGTCATGTTCCTATGATTCCCATAGGAATCTGACAACAAAGTGTGGTGAACAAAGAGGGGGGGGGAATCAAAGAAAATTGTAGATGGGGCAGATGGCGCTAGCAGGAGAACTGGGCTGTTTATGACTGTTTATGATAGTGCCTTCCTTTCCTGGGAGATGATGGGGAGATAGAAACTGAGAAATGGGCAAATGGTGCTACAAGTGTGGGGAGGGGGGCTGGACAAAAGACTTTTAAGGTGTTGATTAACTTGAGAAAACTCAGAGTTGATTCTAACCATTGTGGGTAGTTTTGTGTGTCTTAGAATCCGGAATAAAGCAGTAATTAATTTTCACTAGAATGCTCTTCTGGTTCTTCAAGTCTCCAACTGCCAAGCATGACAGTTTGATAAAAACAAATATCCTTTGGTCCTTTGATGTCCACAGCTCTCATCTCACCCATCCCTATTCAGAGAAAGAGATCTTCTTGAATGAAATGGATATTTAGTTCATATACACTGGGGGAGAGCAAAGCACTACTTTCAAGATCTGGGACTGAAACTCCCAGCGGGCATATCCAACATGACCACTGGTTGGTGAGGGGGGTTGCCTCCAACAACAACTGGAAGGCTGCTCCTTGTCGACCTTTGAAATGCAGACAGATTTCTTCATTGATCAAGCAACCATCTCCAATGAGCTGTTATTGATCAAACATGCATTGACCATCGTGAGCGCTTAACCAAAAGGGATGGGCTCTGATTTTATTTGTATGCAGACATTGGTTTAAGAAGATCTCTGTATTTGCTAATATATCAGGAATCTTCTCTACCAAATTAGCTTCTGGTAAAGTAAACTGAGGAAAGAGCACAAATCTCATTTTCATTGTTGATGTTATTTGCCCCCAGATCTTGTACAACTGGACCCTGCCTTTAAATCTGAGAGTCAATGAGCAAGTGATTGTGTCAAGAATCTTTGAGATGTTAAACAGGTCAGTTCATGGATTCAAAGAAACCAGTTGAAAAGTTGTTTCATATTAATTTAGTAGATGTCCAAATAATGCATATTATTTCTGTGCAAGAATCATGTCTACTGTTCATCCACAAGACCACGGCATGAATGTTACCCTCCTCTCTCTCTGCCCCAAGTTCACTTCAGAAAACTGTACCATGACTATCTCAAACAGAGCCCTTCTGGGATAACTAAGTAAAAAAAGATTGTAATGCAGCAGGGCATGATTAAACAAGAGACACCATTGCTTAGGACAAAAATAAAATAAAATAAATGCATTATAGGAACGTCTTTTCAGATAGAATGATGACTTAGGATTTTACTACTAGATCAGCCCCATGCTTAAGAGAGTGATGGAAGAAGACCACATTCTGGGTCAAATAGAAATGCCTACTTTTCAAAGTAACCTGAATCAAATTTTTAATGTTTTATAATATTCTAAATGATGATATTATGCAAATAGAAAAAAGCAACTGGTAGAATGGGCATTTGTAGACTTGGGCCTACTTCCTCAGATGCATAGACATCTGAGATGCATAAGTATCCAAGGAAGTAGGTTCAGGTCTACTAAAGTTCATGCCACCAGCTTTTTTCTTTTGCTTAGTCTCAAAGGTGCAACAAGGTTCTTTTGCATACTGATTTTTCATTCAAACATGGCTATGTGTTTAAGTTATGATATTAGTTATGTTGAAATAATAATAGCTCTAGAATTTTAGAAATGATACTGCTTTCTCAGATTGGGAAACATAACTATTCTTGCTTCAATCTCCCAAATCTCTTTTAGGAGTGATGAAACATCCATAAGTATCCAAGCTGTTCTTCAGGAATCAGAAATCGTTCCCCTTTCCATGACATATCAATACCTTTATGCAAATGTAGAGACACAAGTCACAATTGCATCAGTCATTTTAGCAGGTGTTTATGTACTGATCATTTTTGAGGTAAGCACACTTATTTTTACTCAAGGGAAATAGAAATATAATTGTTTCTGACACTTAAGATATTTCAAATACTACCAGGAGGAAAACTACATCACTCTGAGTAAAAAGCCATGCTGTTCTCCACTCATTTGTTTTGCAAATGTTCCTTCTGTTTACAAACCAACCATTTCTAAGGGTCTCAGGACTGCAACATTTGATTTCAATCCTATGATAAATTATATTTAGCTTAGAAAATATTAATCAGGTCTTTGCTTATTCCCAGCCATACTTAATAGGAACATGGTTGTTAAATGAGAACTGCTTCAGCACCTCTGGGTACTTTTAATCACAGTGGAACCTGTTTTAGTTCCTTGGGTTCCCTTTGAAACAGAAGAGTGTCAAGGTGGGATAATGGGTTTGTGATAAGAAAAGAGAAAGAGCTAAGTTTCAATAAGTCATTTTATTCATGCCTTCTTTTTTTGTTCATTAGCAAATAATGTTCTGCCTAATGTTGTTCTGACTGTACTGTTGTACATGGCACAAGAACTTGGGTTAGAGCTCACAGCAGGTAGATTGCTCCTTCAAACTCTCATAAGCACTAGTAAGGTAAAGTGATAGAGCATTATCTGGATGGAGAGGAACAAAGAGAGACATTATTAGGTCTATATGAAGGATGTGAAAACTTTAGCTATTCCATCCATTAGCAATCAGTGATTATTTTATACAGTGGGCCCTTGGTGTCTGCTGGAGTTTGGTTCCAGGACCTTCTGTGGATACTAAAATCCATGGATGCTCAAGTCCTACCATGGCATAATAAATTGGTGTCCCTTATATAAAATAGCAAATTCAAGGTTTGTTTTTTGGAATTTATATATATTTTGGAATATTTTAAAACCGTGGCTAGTTAAATCTATGGATAAAGAATCTGTGGATATGGAGAGCCAACTATATACAGCTGATACAGTTTGCATTTAAATAATATGTGAGCTATATCCTCATTTTCATGATCTCCACAAATACAGGTTCGTTCATCATAAGGAATGCCATTATATCTCCCAAAACTTACCATGGTATCAAGCTGCTTGAATCTAGCTTGGGTAAATACCTGCCTCAGGTGTTTTGGCATTTGAATTTTTAGGTAGTTTGCTAATTGAAAGGTCCGTTTATATTGGCTCAGCCATTTTAAATTGCCTACTTTACTAAGAGTGGCTATATCTTTTTGGGCCTCAATATCCAGGATTTCACATTCCTTTTTGCTTGGTCACTGAGTGTGCAACATACAGAGAGACCATGGTGGGATACAAACCGCCGCTTTGCGGCGGTCTGCCGCCGGCGCCGGTTAGTCCTCTGGGGAGCCGGAGTCTCCACACGGCGCAGCTCCCCTGCGGACCGAAAAAGACTTTTAGAGTCGCATTTGCGACGTAGCGAGGCGCCAGGGGCGCACTTGCTACATCACAAAGGACGCGACGCGTACGGACGCTCAGCGTCCGATACGCAAAGATGGCGCCGGCCATGTAGAAGGACGGCGCCATCTTGTACGGACGGAGTCCGTATTAGGCCCAGGGGCGTCTAGAAGAGACGCCCCTTTTTTAAAATGGGACATCCTCCGGACGTCCCAAATGCCGGTTTGTAACCGGCCCACAACTCCTTATATAGTTTGTTAATTGGATAGATGAAACTGCTTGTAGATAGGATTGTTAACTGTTCAAAGAGACACAATCTTGGAACTCTATCTGGCTCCATTTCGTTGATTTTACACCAGTAATTAAGCACTCTTATTTTAGCTTGCGAGTAGATTGAATGGATTTCTAATTCAGCTCTAACTGCTGCTGCTGATATACAGCAGTAGGGGTCAGTCTGCTCCTCAGTGCATGCTCATATCCCAGTGAATTTACTAATACACATTGCTGCATAGTGTGTGAAGGTGGGTCTAGGTATAGGCTTGCCATAACCCGGTGGGGGGCGTGAATTTCCTGCTTTTGGACTGTCTGCACGGTCACGGTACGGTTTGCCCCCCGCCCCCGGGTTTGCCCCCGCCCCCGGGCTTTTTTATTGCGCCGCTATGGCGGCGCCTTTGGCTGCTCTTGTAGTCGCCACCGCCGCCACCACCATTGCAGCCGTCGCTGTGTGGCCTGCTGCTGTGGCTGCTCCTCTGGCCGCCGCCGCCGCCACCGCCGCCGCCGCAGCCTTAGCTGCCTCCGCGGTTGGGCTCCATAAGCCAGGCCTGCTGCCTGTGCTGAGCCCTGCGCCTCCGCACGCCCACACTCACAAATCTTCCCGGGCGCGCTGGAGGACCACCTTCTATTGGCTGGCAGGCTGGGCCTGGCTGGCCAATAGCAGAACAGCCCGCCCCCTGCTTCAGTAGTCTATGACTGCTGGCAGGGGCGGGGCTGTTCCAGCTCTCTGCCCCATTGGCTGTCCAGCTTAAAAAGGAGGAGCTCTCCTCTGTTTACTTCCTGGGCCGGCAAAGGACTGGAGCGGAGGTCAGCCCCAGCCGCAACAAAAGCGGTAGCAGCAGCAGCAGCAAAAGGGAAAGGAGAGGACCAAAGGTAGGCCTCTCCGGGCGGGGGGGGGGGGGTTTTATCATTATCATCACCATCCAAAAGTCTTAGTGGTGAGTGTGAGTGGAGTTTGCAAAGGGACCTTTCAACGTATTATCATCATCATCACATCATCATCACCATCCAAAAGCCTAGCTGTGTGAGTGTGAGTGAGTGTTTGCAAAGGGACCTTTCACGTTTCATCATCATTCATCATCCTCCATCATCATCATCATCACCATCCAAAAGCCTAGCGTGTGAGTGTGAGTGAGTTTGCAAAGGGACCTTTCACGTTTATTATACTCATCATCATCATCACCATCCAAAAGCCTAGCTGTGTGAGTGTGAGTGATGCAAAGGGACCTTCACGGTCATACCATCACACACACACCACAAAAGCGAGCTGTGTGATGGGAGTGAGGGCAAAGGGACCTTCACGGTAACATCACATCACCCACATCACCATCCAAAGCCTAGCGTGTGGAGTGGAGGGATGTGCAAAGGGACCTTCACGTTCATAATCATCATCATCATCACCATCCAAAAGCCTAGCTGTGTGGTGTGAGTGAGTTTGCAAAGGGACCTTTCAGTTTATATTATTCATCATCATCATCATCATCATCACCATCCAAAAGCCTAGCTGTGTGAGTGTGAGTGAGTTTGCAAGGACCTTCACATTCATTATTCATCATCACATCATCACCACCATCCAAAGCCTAGCTGTGTGAGTGAGTGAGTTTGCAAAGGGACCTTTCACGTTCATATCATCATATCATTCAATCACCACCATCCAAAAGCCTGCTGTGTGAGTGTGAGTGAGTTTGCAAAGGGACCTTTCACATTCATACATCATCTCATCACACCATCCAAAAGCCTAGGCTGTGAGTGGGAGTGAGTTTGCAAAGGGCCTTTCACGTTCATTATCTCATCATCATCATCATCACCATCCAAAAGCCTAGCTGTGTGAGTGTGAGTGAGTTTGGCAAAGGGACCTTTCCCGTTCATTATCCTCATCATCCTCATCACCACCATCCAAAAGCCTATGTGTGAGTGTGAGTGAGTTTGCAAAGGGACCTTTCACGTTTATTATTATCATCATCATCATCATCACCATCCAAAAGCCTAGCTGTGTGAGTGTGAGTGAGTTTGCAAAGGGACCTTTCATGTTTATTATTATTATTATTATTATTATTATCATCATCATCATCATCATCATCATCATCATCATCATCATCATCCAAAGGCCTTGCTGTGTGAGTATTGTATAATAATCTTAGTGTACCTAGCATTTCAGTGTTACTGTTGTGTACGTTTGAGACATTTGAAATCAACACTGCAGGGGACATTTGGGGAAATCTTTTCACAGTAATCCAAAGGGTTCTGAGGCCGAGAGAGAGTGACTTTCCAGTCCAAAGTGTATTTTTTAGGCTTTTCAGGCTAACAGAATCCTGAAAAGCATAGAAATACACTTTGGGTTGGAAAGGCGCAATCTCTCGGCCTCAGTGGCTCTCTCACGCTGTAGCGGTGGAGGTGGTGGTGATGATGATGATGATGATATTATCAGGCCTGTCTGGCAGGGGGAGGATTGAGGTCCTGCCGCACCTTAATCAACATTAATGTCACCACCTCTGGCCATTCTTGTTTTGCACCACTAGCCATCATGGCTCAGTGTTACATAATCCCAACAATCCAAGCTATGAACAGACAACTGAAATATGGGTTTGGTTATGGAAGCAACTGCAATATGTAAGAGGCTATGTTAATAATAGCCATGTTAAATGTTAAACCATGTTAAGTGTTAAACCCAAAGGGTCTGGTTATGCAATAAGCCTCTGAAATGTGCAAGAGGCCATGTTAAATAAAGCCATGTGAAATGCCCAAATGTGCTTCGTGTGTGTTTTGGAAGGGGGGGGGGTGTTTGGCCAGAAAGGGAAGCACATTTCTGCCATCTGTCTAGGAATAATGCCAAAATGTCCTCCATTTTGATCATGCCTAAGAAACATGCATTTATATTAACAGTTTTTAAAAAAAAGTCAATTTTTTTCGCATGTCCTCCATTTTTAAAAATGTGCCCTACATTTGAAAATGCTGTCCTCCATTTGTCCTCCATTTGTCCCGGTTTGGAGGTCCTGACTTATGGCAACCCTGTCTAGGTAAGAACTTGAAAACATTGCTTTTTTTGTAGAATAACTCAACAGAATTCCTCAGCTAGCACAACTATTGTCATTCCTGGCTGGGGAACTGCAGGGATTGTAAACCTATCAAGTTATCCCCCCCCCCCCCCCCAGCATATGGTTGAGAGCTTTGGCTCCAGTCTTACAAACTTCTAGTTTGGTTGTCTTTCTGATAAGACTTTGGTGAATGTGTGGTTTGGTTCCTCATAGGTCTTTTGGACACAGGGATATCAAGGGCTGAGTCAGATAAATTAGGTTATATCCTTCTGGTTGAATTCTCCCTCCCTCCACCACTTATGTTTTGGAATCAGGCTTAGCTGTATGATTAGGCAAACTGGGATGGCAGTCAAACAGCATATTTTGGATGCCATGAAAAGGCATCTAATGAGGATGGGGAAAGGCACTTGTGAAATTTTCTGCCTTGGATGCTCATATAACTTGACTGGTTTATGTCCCTTGACTCAGGTGAATGGGAGACACTTTTTGCTGCTCCAGTAAAATATCTTGGACCAGTCAACCTGCTTTTCCATTTACAGGTTCTCCAGCCTGGTCTTTCACTTTTGCAGCACAGTCTAGTTAATATAAGTCCTGTTCATTTGTATTTTACATTTCCCTTATGTGTGTATATGGCTGTGTATGTCTGTACAGACAGTATAACGTTTCAACAGACTACTCTGTAATTTCATACAAGCATTTCCTGTCTATACAATATGTTAGAAATGGTGTTTTTGATTTGGAAACTAAGAATGAAGCTAACCACTGGGTGGCACTACATGCCACTCTAAACCTTACATAGGACTCTCATCCATTCTGTTTTTGCCTAGCTTTCTGGCCCAGAGAGTCTTGTTTTCTAGCAACGATCAGAATGGTGCCATATTTCCTCCCCCAACCAGGAAGCAGAATACCAACCTTCAAGAGTGCAGTGTTTTCTATATTCTTTCCAACCTCATAAAATTAATGCTGAAAGCTGTCATGTTTTTTGATATGAACCATGCACATGCTTCATCTTGCATCAAATTTCTGTTTGGTTTCTCTGGTGCAAGTGGCAGTGGAATATTAAGCTAGGTTAATTGAATGCTACTGTACAGCTTCCAGTCTGCCTAAGGCAACCAAGGGGAAAGAAAGCCATAAAGTCTTAAAAATTTAACAAGGCGCAACAACATTCTTCCATGAATGGTGTATATGTGTGTGTATAATGCAGCCAAACTTTCTACACCTTTTTATTAGGCAGTACAGGCATTCCTAAGAAGAAAAGTAAATGGTAGTAAAATGAATAGCTGCCAAGGAAATGAGATGCTGAAAGACCTAACAATAAAGCTTCAAAAGTACAAAGGGTAAAAAAAAAAACCTTGAACCAAAGAAAATGAGACATTAAAAACCAGGAAGCAGATATTTCAAGGAAAGCTGAAGAATATTTTGAAAAAGCGAAAGCTAGGTTGCATTTGTGATTGCTCATTAGAATCCACAGTATCCCAATGAAACCACTGCAAATAGTTTATTTTAATGATGGTAGCATTTATTCTTTGGAAATTCTCTGGCTTTTGCTCAAGATACAAAATTGATGTATTTTTAAATATCTTAAGGAGCCTGCTCAGTGTGCATGTGAGTATTAGATTTATGACTCCCTAGATACATTGGCTATAGTTCCTGTCTCAGCAAGCAATTTTGATTTGCCTTTTCCTTGGACATCTTTCCTCATAGTTTGGATCTTGTCCAGCTTGCACTCTTTTGCTTACTCTTTCTTGTAAAAGTCACCAGCTGAGTTCTGACAGCTCAGACTACCTTTGCAGAATAGTGTATGAATTGAAGCATTATTTACTGTCCTATTTATCATAAGTAATATTGCTTTCTTTGAAGTGAGCCTAAAAAAACATAATTCCACTCCCAGAACAAACATGGTGGGCCTACAAAGCTTGTTCAGCAACTCAGATGGATCCAAAAGCCAAGTACTATGGCTTGCCAAGTGAATGACAACCTTTCTCCTCCTTGGTCTTGTAATCTGAGGTAGGAAGTAAGAACAGGTTTTAATCAGCCTTCTGCATTGTTATGGGTTAAGGTACTGGGTTAGGAAAGGAGAAATTGGGGTGCTCTTGCGACAATCAATGTCCAGAATTGGTGACTCATGCTAATGCAGTTCAGGCTATAACAATGTAAATCCTTTTGTGAATGTTTTGAAAGGAGGTGTTCAGCAGCTTGCCCCCCCCCCCCATGAAACCAACTCCCCTCTCTGTGTGTTTGTGTTGGGAAAATTTGAAAAGTTGCAAAAGGAAGTATCTAGGAGCTCCACTTCCCACAACAGAGAAAGCATCTCTCTTTCTCTCTCTCTCTTTCTTTGGATTTGTCTACACTTGCCAGAATCTCCTGGGCACTCTCTGGAGTATTCTGGCCTCTACATTCCTGCCAAATTCTCTCACTTCTTACCAGCTGAGATGACAGGCGGATGTGGTCCCTGCAAGCCAGCCAGCACTGGCACTACAGGCGCAAGTCACTCTGAAGTTAGAATGAGGTGCCCAGCTTTATTCTCACCTCAGAGAGACTCACACCACAGAGCAATTCGGGAGGGATGCTGAGGGCTTGGCAGCCACCACTTGCTGCCCGTTGCTGCCATGTTTTGCTCCTGTTTTTTTTGGAAAACCTGTATCATAAGTTAAGTTTTTAAACTGTGGGATAAGGGGTGGAAACTCCGAATCAGTGTGGGGAGTGTTTACAAAACAGTGGGCTTGATGATGGGCCCAATTCAGGTTTTGGGGCTGCATGGTAAAAACACCATGGGGTCAGCCTGAGGGGAATTCAGAATATAGCGCTAATGTAGACAAGCCCTCTGCATGTTTTTGTGTCAGGAAAGTTCTAAGAGTTGCAAAAGGAAATATCCAGCAGCTCCTTCCTCCAACAAAAACAGTCTCTCTCTCTGTGGTTGTGTTGGGAAGGTTGCAAAAAAGATATCCAGCAGCTGTTTGCTGTTATTGTTAACCACCCTAAATAGCCTCAATCTCTCTCTCTCTCTCTGTGTGTGTGTGTGTGTGTGTTGGCAAAGTTGCAAAAGTTGCAAAAGAAGGTCTCCACCACCTGCACCCCCCCAAGAAACAAAAAGTCTTTCTTTCTCATTACCTGTTGGGAAAGTTGCAAAAGGAGGTCTCCTGCAGCTCTGCCCTCCAACAAAAACAGTCCTCCCATCTCTGCGCTGAGAACATTTCCTTGTGCCACTTTTGACCTCCTGGTCCTCAGTGAGATCTATGTGTGTGTAGGCTGGTGAAACTTTATGATTTATATATGTTTTATTGCAGCCTCATCTGCTTTAGAGGTTTGTGGAGATAAAATTGAGGAGGAGAAACATGAATGCTGCCTTTAGCCCCTTAGAGGAAGGATATAAATATTACATGACTTTGGTTTAATTCAGCTGCCTAGTGAACACCTTGCATATTTCTTGACTCCATGTACATGTGTGTTTATTAGAGTTATTAACAAACAACTATTTAAATGCTGTAGCAAAAAATTCCAGCTTCTACCTTACTTGGCTGATTTTTCTCTTTCTGACTGTATAAATATATGATTCATACCTGATTCATGGGTGGGGGAGACAGAGGCTGAATAAGCAATGGGTATGGGAAAGAAGAGGAAAAAAAAGGGAGGGGGGAAGAGAAAAGGGAGAAGGAATGGAAGGTACAGCTGTGATATTACTCATTTAGTTTGTTTTATCTGAATTGTAGCCAGGCTACTTGGTACCTGTTTACATCACTAGCTGGCTTGGACTGCCATGTTTCATTAAAAAGAGAGTAAAAGTGCATTTGCACTGCATAGTTATCTCAGTTTCATGCAACTTTAACTGTAGTTTGAAGAGGTACTTAAAAAGTGGCAAAGAAGAAAGGATTTGAGGAAGAAATCAATTTAATTCTGTAGCAAAGACAGCACTCAGGATTTCTTGGGAACTCTAGTTCAGAGTAAGTGATGCTATCTAGGTGAGAATTCTGGGTTCTTTGCAAAAGTGCAGTTCCAGTCTGTTTAGCCCATGGCTGAAGCCACAGATATAATTTTTAAAATTACATTTTGCTTCTTTGATATTTTAAATTGTACAGATTCAGTGATCTCAGCACCATAGTAACCATGTTAATTGAGAGATTCTGGGAGTTGTAGTCCAAAACAGCAATATTTCCAAATTCACTTTTTCTGTGTATAGAAAGCAGTTTTCTGACTTTAGCTCAGTAATTCTTAAAGTCACTTCAGTGTAATCGTTCCCATTTTGCAGATGGGATGTGGACATTCCATTCTCTCTGCAAAAACAAGACTGGGAGCAGATTGTGGTACAGACCATAAATTAGAGTAAAGCTAAAAAAAATATCAAACCAACCATTGTGCCAAAATACAACCTGAAGAACAACTCTGTAGGATGTAAAGATAATGTGAAAAATAGATTGCACTATTTTAATTATTAACACTAATTGACCAGGAGGCAGACATTGTCAGGTTGATATGTAAAAAGACACTATCTGTTGATGAAAAGAAAGAAAAGTTTCACTGGATAAGAGATGAAATTCTTCAAGCAGTTAAGGACAGATGAGAAGCAAAAGCAAAAAGTGACAAAAATAGGATCAGAACCTTGAATGCAACTGTTCAACGACTTGTGTGCAGAGACAAAGTGAACTACTATAATAACAAATGCAGAGAAATAGAAGATGGCAACAAAAAAGGAAGAATATGAGGCCTCTTCCAGAAGATCTGAGACATCAAGGGGACATTTCAGCCAAGAGTGGGGATGCTATATGATTAGCAGGGGAACATAATACAGGATCAAATAGAAATAAAAAGACAATGGGACAATACATTGAAAAGCAATAAAAAAAGAAATGAAAAGATGACAGGTCCATTCAAAGAAGAACATCTGAAGATAAACCTACAATTTCAGGAAGCTAAACTCAGAGCACTTGGGAGAAATAAATCACTAGGAGCAGGTGACATTCCATCTTGAAGAGCTGCTTCAAGATACAGAGACAAGATCTACTCAGGGTTTAACTAAATGTTGCCAACAAATATGGAAAACAGAGAAATGGGCCACAGTTTGGAAACACTCAATATACATTTCAATCCCCTAAAAATGGTACAGCAGCGATTGCAGTAATCATAGGACCATTGCACTAATTTCCCATGCAAGCAAAGTGATGCTGAAAATTCTGCAACAAAGACTTTTACTGTATATGGAGTGAGAAATGACAGATGTCCAAGCAGGGTTCAGAAAAGAGGCACTAGGGATCATATTGCAAACATATGCTAGAAAATGGAGTGCACCAAAGAATTTCAAATTGATATTAGCCTGTGATTTATAGATTATAGCAAAACCTCCTGACTTTGAAAAATGGCTGCCAAAGCAAGTTCAGGGAGCTGGGCTGTACCAGGATGGTGGTTTTGGGTAGAAAAAAAGTGAGATAACACCACGGTACAGCCCAAATCAAGCTTCAATTCAGCAGTGATAAGACACATTTTTCAGTGGTGCGATAATCCCCAGAAAGTACTGTAAAAGTGACTTCCTGGTTACTTCTGTTGTAGAGGGGAAAAAAGGCCCTAAGTGGCTCAAAGAAGGAAAAAAAAATGTCCCCCACTTCCTAGAAGGAAGGCAAATGGGGCACAGCAATTTGAGGTGTGTCATGGGGGTTGTAACACTCCAACATCTCTGGGGAGCCAGATGGTGTTGACCCACAATTCCCATCAACATCAAGAACTATGGGGCTTTATTGGCTCCCCATGTGTTACAGCCCTCATGACACACCTCAAATTGCTGTGCCCCATTTGCCTCCCAATTCCTTCTAGGAAGCGGGGGACATTTTTTCCTTCTTTGAGCCATTTAGGGCCTTTTTGTGTTCCTTTTTCAATTTCCAAGTCATTTGTGTGCTGTTCAGTAATAGAGGAGAATTGAATTCATGAGTCAGATTGTAAACAGAAAACTAATTCCACCCCCTATTTTTATGAATAATACTAATAATAATACAATCTATTGAGAGCATACAATAATGGAGTAATGAAGGTTGCACTTCTAGGCATGCTTCCCAGGGAGTAAGTCATGTTGAATTTAGTGGTGCTGCTCACTTCCAAAGAAACAGGCACAGGATGAGACTGCATGTCATTTAAAATACCTCTTTTGCTCTTTCTTTTTTATGGATCCATGAAAACTTAATAATTCTATTAAGGCTGGTAAGTGCATGTTTGTGCTCAGTAAATGGGAGCTAAAAGGAGCTGGCTTCACTTCAGGCCACATAGCAGCATTACTCAGCTTCATCTTCTGTTTCATTAAGCTTCTTCTTTAGCACATATAGGCATCGAATGAGTGCCCTGGGAATGTGACAAAACAGGGGGAAGCTTCTCTGAATTCTCCTTCAAGCAGAAATTTTGTATCATAAATTGCTGGAGTAACTTGTCATACATTCCTAACAGGAATAAATAATGCCTTAAAAAGCATACATGTCTTAATAGCATTGTATGCCTTTGGCATACCTGCCTTGATTGTAAACTAAAGTATGCGCCTTCAAGTCACCTGTCAACTTACAGTGACAGCATGAAGGTTTTCTCAGGCGAGGCATGCTATACTCAGAGGCAGTTTGCCCTCTTCTGAACATAGTCTACAGCCCTGATGTTCCCTGGAGGACTTCCTTCCAAATTCCAACCAAGCTGACCCTACAGAGCATCAAAGATTACACAAAATCTGATACCTTCGGGGTATTCAGGCACCTTGATTATAGCTATGACAAACTTTCTTACTTTTGATCTCATTGAGTTCTTCTGAGTGCCACTGCAGAATCCATTCTGCTCTTGTTTCATATTGGGTTAGGAGAATGTCCGTACTCTGCCTGCTCTGAAATTTTCCCTATTTTATGTGCATTTCTCCTGATTTGTATATTTCTCCTGATTTGTGCAGTTTACCTGATGCCCCTCTTTTCTACTGTTGAAAAGTATATTTATGTATATTTTGTTCAATTATGTACATTTTAGCCATTCAAACGTTAAAATATAAGCTGTTATTTCTCATACAAATGTGTGACTGCTTGAAGTATGGTGTGCTTTTTTTTACAACACGCCCTGTAAGCTGAAGAAATGTTGCTTCCATCAAGACTGTCAAATCCAATGATGTTTCTTTCCACCCCTACTTGAGGGATAACATTTGAAAGAAATCTAATAAATCAGTGATTTTCAACCTGTACTTCTCTAGATGTTTTGGAAATCAACTCCCGGAAGTTCCAGTTAACATAACCAGTGGTGAGTGATTCTGGGAACTGGGGCCCAAACATCTGGAGAACCAAAGATTAATAACCAATATCATAAATTTCATTGTGTTAGGCAAAGTTCGTTTCCATGTAAGTGTGTTTAGCATTGCAGCCCAAGGACTTAACTGGTGGTGAGGATAAATCGTCTGCTGGCAATCACCTCAATATTTATGGACTATTTCTTATATGACTGCAGACCCCTTTTTATCTGGACTTCAGTACTTGATGAGAGGAAGTGTTAATATTCTCCCTCTTCTCTTCCTAATCTAACGTCCATGAAACAGTCCTCTGTCCAACAATTAGCAACAGGAAGAAAGCTCTCATTGTTGCTCTGATATGAAAGCTAGGAAAGTTTGTAGCACCACCTGGAGTAAGGTGTCAAGTTTCCTTATATAAAGTATCTTGACAAAGGAGTGTCATAATTAGGCCTCCTGTGTAAATTTAGCTTATGGTTGAATATCTGGAAGGATCACCTGTGTTTCCATACAGTGGTAGAATGCTGAGTGAACAATAGGAAATGATTAGAATATAAGCCAGACTTTCCTTTGATTTGGTTCTTTCTTCCCTATTTGCACTGTTTATTGTAGGCCTTTACAATGATAAATTTAAATATATTTCCCCTGGTTTGTACATCTGTTATGTGACTTCATGTCATGCCTGATTTTTGGTGACTCTAAGGTGAATTTTCAAGATTTGTCAGAGGGGGTTTGCTATTGTCTTCCTAGGAGTTTGTGAGAGGATGACATGCCCAAGATCACCCACTGGAATGCTATACCTGAGCAGAGGTTCAAATCCTGGTCTCCCAGAGTGCTAGTCCAGTGCTCAGGCCACTACACCCCACTGGCTCCTTCACACCAACCTGAGGCCAATTCTGATTTCTTTTTAGAAACCTTGTGTGACTTCATGTATGAAGAGTATGCATTTTAGTTTAATTGATTCTTAATTTGCAATATAACAAAACAAGAATTACATTTATTCCACAGAATAAACAGTTTACCCTGTTGTGCCCATACATATTAATCCCTTCTTTTCATAGCCTAGTCACTGTAGCCTCCTACTCTATGAACCAGTATCCTACATAAGTAAATAACTGGTCAATTAAACCTGGAGGGTTGGTGGAATAGAATATGGGATTCTCTTTTAATGGAAAGACTTTGTAATATAATGAAACCCCCAATGGAAGAGGTACATCATTTAAAGAAAAATAGTCTTCCTATTTGGTTTTTGTAAATTTCAAAAAAATATTTAAGTCTGTTTCCAGGAAACCATGTACAGCTCTGGGGGGGGGGGGGGGGGGGGGCGGGATGAGTTAGAGGAAAGATAAGCTTGTGATCTGTTCACAGAGTGTTCTTGGGTTGATTTTGTTGTTTGGTTTTAATTTTAATTTTTATGTGTATTTTTTTTAAAAAAAACTATGTATAAAATAAAAAGTTAAAAAATGTACAAGGCTACAAAAGAGGAATTGAACAAAACAAGGCATCGCTTACTGGTACTCATGCTCTACCCAAAGAAATTCAATAAAAGTGCCATTAGAAAATTAGTTATCGTGCCAAATAATGTGAGATATTAGAGAACAGGAAGAAAGGACCTTCAAAACAACTTTCTTTAAAAAACACACCTGATTTTATTTATAATATAAAGGAATTAAAGCTGTCAAGGATCTACTGAAATATGTATTTTATTTGGAAGTTTATCGCATTCTAAATAATGTGACTTATCCCCGATGGGATGCAGTTGCATTTGGGGTTAAACGTAGGTATTATCATATTGAAATTGTTTCTGCTGCTACAAGGCAACTGCAGCCTGTACCCCAGCCACACCCAGATGGCTGCTTTGCAAAAATGGGAACTTGCCATTTTTGCAAAGCGGCTGTCTGAGCGCAGCTGGGACCAGGGTTGTAGGTGCCTGGCAGCAGTGGCAATCAATTCACCTACAATAATACCTGTGTTTAACCCCAAATGCGACTCTATCCCATCAGGAATAAATCACATTATTTAGAGTGTGATAAACTGCTCTCTCTTTTGTAATGGTAAATGCAGTAAATATATACTTCATTAAATACATTCTGAATTAAATGTTTCTTTTATTTTGATGCTATATCACTAGGCATTTTTGCAGTCATTGCCCAGTGCTTGTGAGGCAGTAAAAATGCTCTTTCATATCAATTTATATCCTACACGGGTTTCATGTAATGACAAATGCAACTAAATACACAAGGCCATGACAAAGTTTGCAGGCTGTCAGACAGTTGCCTAGTAAAGTTCAGAATAATGTTTCATTCCTAATCTGAATGAATTATGGTCTTCTAGGCTGCATTTTCTTCCCTCATTAAATTTTATTGAAGAAATATAACAACAAAATAAACAACCATAAAGGATACAAACAAGAAAACAACAGGTTTTGGGTGTAAATTAAAAACCTCTATGGGCAATCACAGTCTTAGATAGGATTATTTGATTTCAGAACTTGGAACTTCTTTGGTCTTCAGGACAAAGGGAAAGAACCTCAGAGTGAGATCGTTGTCTTGGAAAGGTGTGTGTATGTGTGTGTCTCTGCATGTCTCTGCATGTGCACATGTGTTTGTGTGTATAGTGGCTGCTTTAGATGTACCATAAGACACACCTTGTCCTCTCCCTTCTTCTCCAAGTTTTCCAACCATGGTTGCCATCAGAAGCCATCTCAGAAGTCACAGAATATGCTAACATAGGATTTCTGCTTTATGACTTATCTGACCTATGCTGCTCTTTTTATCTGTCATAAATGGTTGAAATCACAGAGCAGTTTCCTTTCTTGGCCTGATGTACCAGTATGTATGTGTATGTGTGTGTGGGGACATCATTGTTAGCAATGGAAGACAATTTCATTGTCCAAAAGGTGGAAGAGGCAACAAGGGGGTCACCTATTTTAGATCTGATCCTAACCAACAAGGATGACTTGGTTAATGGGGTGCAAGTGGTGGGATCATTAGGTGGAAGTGATCATGTTCTCCTGGAGTTTGTAATACAGTGGAAAGGAGAAACCAGGCATAGTCAGACACACATTCTAGACTTTAGGAGAGCGAATTTCAGTAAACGTAGAGAAGAATTGAGGGCGATTCCATGGTCAGAAATATTAAAAGATAAAGGAGTTCAGGACGGATGGGATTTTCTCAAAAGGGAGATACTGAAGGCACAATTTCAAACAGTTCCAGTGAAAAAGAAAAATGGAAGGTGTCTCAAGAAACCAGGATGGATGACTAAGGAACTTTCAACCGAGCTAAATTTTAAACGGAGCATGTATAAGAAATGGAAAAGGGGGAAATCACGAAAAAGGAATTCAAAGAAATAGCAGGCATGTGTAGGGGTAAAGTCAGAAAAGCTAAAGCACAGAATGAACTCAGGCTTGCTAGAGAGGTTAAAGACAACAAAAAGGGCTTTTTTGGATATGTCCGCAGCAAAAGTAAGAAGAAAGAAATGGTAGGGCCACTGCGTCGAGAGGATGGCAAAATGTTAACGGGACAGAGAAAAGGCAGAATTACTCAACACCTTCTTTGCCTCAGTCTTGTCAGAAAATGAAAAGGGTGCTCAACCTGAGGATAATGGAGCAGAGGACAGGATAGGGGCATTTCAGTACAGAATAAGTAAAGAGATAGTAGAGGAACACCTTGTTAATCTAAATGAATTTAAGTCTCCGGGACCAGATGAACTCCATCCAAGGATATTAAAAGAACTGGCAAATGTAATATCGGAGCCATTGGCAATAATCTTTGAAAACTCCTGGAAAACAGGAGAGATCCCAGCAGACTGGAGGAGGGCAAACGTTGTCCCCATCTTCAAAAAGGGGAAAAAAGAGGATCCCAACAATTATTGTCCAGTTAGTCTGACATCAGTACTAGGAAAGATTCTGGAGCAGATAATTAAACAAAGAGTCTGTGAACATCTAGATGGCAATTCCATAATCACAAAAAGTCAACACGGGTTTCAGAGAAAGAAGTCATGCCAGACAAATCTAATCTCTTTCTTTGATAAAATTACCAGCTTGTCAGATGAAGGGAATGCTGTGGATATAGTTTATCTTGATTTCAGCAAGGCCTTTGACAAGGTTTCCCATGACATTCTTGCAAACAAGCTTGTAAAATGTGGACTAGACAAGGTAACTGTTACATGGATTTGTAACTGGTTGACTGGCTGAACCCAAAGGGTGCTCAACAATGGCTCCTTTTCATCTTGGAGAGAAGTGACCAGTGGGGTCCCACAGGGCTCTGTCCTGGGCCCAGTGTTATTCAACATCTTTATCAATGACCTGGATGACAGAATTGGGAGCATACTTATCAAATTTGCAGGTGACACCAAATTAGGAGGAATAGCTAATACCCCAGAGGACAGGATCAAGATTCAAAATGACCTGAATAGACTAGAAAGCTGGGCCAAAGCTAACAAAATGAAATTCAACACGGAGACATGTAAGGTATTGCACTTAGGGCGGAAAAATAAAATGCACAGATATAGGATGGGTAACACCTGGCTGAATGAAACTACGTGTGAAAGGGATCTAGGAGTCCAAGTAGACCACAGTGAACATGGGCGAACAGTGTGATGCGGCAGCTAAAAGGCTAATGCAATTTTAGGCTGCATCAATAAAAGTATAGTGTCTAGATCAAGAGAAGTAATAGTGCCTTCTGCTTTGGTCAGGCCCCACCTAGAATATTGTGTCCAGTTCTGGGTGCCACAATTCAGAAAGGACATTGAGAAACTGGAGCGTGTCCAAAGGAGGGCGACAAAAATGGTGAAGGGTCTGGAAACCATGCCCTATGAGGAACGCCTTAGGGAGCTGGGGATGTTTAGCCTGGAGAAAAGAAGGTTAAGAGGTGATATGATAGCCCTGTTTAAATATTTGAAGCGATGTCATATTGAGGAGGGAACAAGCTTGTTTTTTTCTGCTCCAGAGAACAGGACCCGGAACAATGGATGCAAGCTGCAGGAAAAGAGATTGCAGCTCAACATTAGGAGGAACTTCCTGACAGTAAGGGCTGTTCGACAGTGGAACACACTACCTTGGAAAGTAGTGGAGTCTCCTTCCTTGGAGGTCTTTAAACAGAGGCTGGATGGCCATCTGTCAAGGATGCTTTGATTTGGATTTCCTGCATGGCAGGGGGTTGGACTGGATGGCCCTAGTGGTCTCTTCCAACTCTACGATTCTATTATTCTATGATTCTATAATGTATGAAGTACAAATGTTTTTACTTCTCAGCTCTGCTAAGGCAATTGATCCTTTCCTCATTTAATTCTTGATTTCACTTCTTTTCTCCATTCTCTCTCTCTCTCATGAGCTTTCTCTTTCACCATTCCACAGTAACTCCTAGCCAAACATCTTCTCCTTTCTTTCTTTCTTTCTTTCTTTCTCTCATTCTCTTTCTCTCTTTCTTCTTCTTTTTCCATATCCTTCAGATTTTCTCCTCACTCAGAAAGCCTGTGTACAGCCATGATCTCCCTTGCTCCCCATTCCCTATCTTTCTCCTCTTTGTTGTTCTGTTGCTGTTCTCTCCTTACAACTTGCTAAGCATCTTTTCCTCCTCCTCCTTATGCCTGTCCACAACTGCCTAAATGCCTTTTTTCTTTTCTTTTTCTCCCCCTCTTCTTTCCTCTCCCCATACTTATTTCTAAAATGCAGAATTTGAAAAATATTTGAAGTGATAAGAGTAACAATGGCCCTATGTTAAAAAGCCAGCCTTGGAAAAACGATTAAACAAAGCTTGGAACAGTTTGTCATTCCCCTGCCCTTATTTTCAAATGAGAGGTTGCAAAACTGTCTTTGGTTGGTTTAAAAATCACATGTATTATAAAGAAGAGGACTTGCAAACATATCTAGACAGAGCTGATTGTAGAACGCATAGCTGGAAAAATTGAATTTTCAACTAGAGAAACATTTTCTTTTATGTTAAACTTTGTGGGTTTTAAAAATCGAATGATATACTCTGAAGAGAAGTGACTGATGCTTAATCATGTTTAGTCACATGGCTGCTCCTTGTGAAGGTACCAGGAATTGTCCCTATGTCTCAGGTTTTGGCTCTGAAATGTCAGGATCTTGAATATATTTCATCTGGCAAGCCTAGTTCTAGGTTGTATAATTCCACTGCTTCTTTTGTATTCTAAAATCTGGTGTCTACATATTGATCGAGGATGGGCAACTTTAGGTTGGGTGTCTAGAGGCCATTCTAGTTTTTAAAGAATGGCTTTTAAGACATAAAATAGCCCTGAGGGTAGAAATTATGCTTAAGGGGCAAATCATGCCTTCTACAGGCTTTTTGGGTGTATGATTTGGCATCTGGCGGAATTTTATTGGAGGTGGAGGTGTCTGGAGTAGTTGAAGGTGCACGCTGGACTACACATATTCATGTTGTAGAATGATTGTGAAGTATATATTTTAAAAAGTGTGCATCTTCTTATTTGCATATATTGTCTTGTAACGGCCTATGTTCAATCTGGCACTGGAATGTCAATCTATCTATCATAAAAAATAGCTGCTAATACATTTTAGTGCTTGAAAATGGTAAAAAATGCAGTAGATAATTTAAATCTGTAACCCCTGGATCTTTGCTTATGAAAATGAATTCTTCTCTGGGAATTTTTTTTCCTGTATAGCAAGCACAAATATTGGAATAGATAAAATCTGAAGCATTTGAAGCTTTACACTCAAGTCACTGACAGTCATTTTTCATTGGCTGTTTATTCCGATTAAAAAGAAAGTAAGGCAGAGAAGAGCTGTTGCATTCAATATGTCATTTATCAGCTGAAAGCACATTTCAGAAAGACAATGCTTTTAGATTTTTGGCTGGGAAAGCATCCATTGTTTTAAATGCTGAAACAATGGTCAATTTGGTCCTTATGTAATTTTATTTTTTTTACCCTGTGGGAATCCCCACTGGCTCTGCTGTTTGCCATTAGCATTATGCCATTTGTGCTACAGATTTTAGAAAGAAACTTTCTCAAGAACACTTTGAAGTGTTTGACAAATTCCATTCAGGTTCTTGTCCCAAAGGAATCTGACTATCAGGAAGGCGATTTCAGAGATTTGAATTTGTTTCAACCTGTTCTATTTTTAGGAACAATGTTATCCTACACCATCTGGTGGAGGTCAGCAAAAAGGAATAAATTAGCTTCTCAGAGCAAAAATGCTGAAAAATTGTACACATTGGTATCAGATAGTGGACAAAAAACTGAAGGGGCATCATTATATATTCAAATTCTAACCTCACAAGTGTTAGATATCCATGGTATCTTGCTGTTCTTACCTTTGAAGACCTTATGAAAAAGAGTTCTAGAAAGATGAAGGAGAACTAATGGAGGAAGAACTAGAGGTAATTATTATCACTGACAGCACAACTATGGATGAATTCTGACATAACAGAATTTTGTGGCTGTAGTACTATGGCAAAAATATGAGCTTGCACATCTCTAGCAGGGATTCTTTTAGAAGCCCTTATTCCTATACACCCTTGCATTCCCCTAAAGCTGCTCTGAATATTCAGGAGATTCTTCCAGGCAGAACTGAAGACAATAAAAGAGACTGTATCAAGAAAATAAATTGGTGCTGCTGCTGCTGCTGCTGGAATCCCTTTAATTGTGTACATTAATCCTAATCACATGTTACTTATATGAATGGGAAAACTATTGTGTCTTTGATGCACTCAGTCTTGTGCTCTCTTCCAAGCCCTACCCTGCCCATTCACACATTGTCATTGACTTTGGAAGCGGTATGTACAAGGTGCCTTCCTTGGATTCTGGATGAGATGTGCAGTTTTGGGCATGTGGATGAAGACAAAGCCCATCTGATCCTTTGAACAGGGTTGTCCCTTCAATCATGTTGTGTGTGAAAAGGACTACAACGTCATCAGTCAACATATTTAATCTGACCTTTCTCTTTCATAATTGTACCCGAGAAAAGGGTGGAGAAGAGTAATTTTATGTGATGTATGAAAGCACATTTCCTAAATGCATTTAGATTGAAAACCTTGTATTATTGAAGTCTTGGTAGATGAGCTTTGTGAAAACATTTAAAATAAAAACTGTAATAAAAATGCTGCAGCTGTTATTGAAAAAGCAACATTTATGTCTATAGAATTCAGAAATTTGGTTTACAGATAGAGCGTTCTAGATTGCTGCTGCTGCTGCTGTTTTGAGGGTTTATGCTCACTTTTTAGACAGTGTAAAGAGTACATTAAGGGACATGTTGGCTCAGCAGTTAAGACACTGACTCTGACCATTGCAAGGTTGGCAGATCAGCAGTTTGAGATCCAAGCAGCGTGTGATGGAGTGAGCTCCCATCACTAGTCCCAGCTTCTGCCAACCTAGCAGTTCAAAAGCATGCAAAAGTGCAAGTAGATAAATATGTATCACTCCGATGGGAAGGTACCATGCTGGCCACATGCACAGAGTCATCTTTTACAATGCTGGCTCCCTCCCTTGGTTTTAGTAATGGAGATGGACACTGCCCCTTAAAGCTGTAGATGACTAGACAAACATGTCAAAGGGGAAACCTTTAGCTTTACCTTTAAAGAGTTCACTTGAAGCCAAGAAGGCCTTTATTTTTATAAGACACTATTATCCTATGCAGGTTATTTTCTTCAGAGAAGTCTCCTTAAAGATGGTTAACATAATCATAGGTTTCTGGTCAATAACATAACCTTTCAGACCATGTAGCTCCCACCCAGTAGAATTTTATCATGTTATATAGCTACTTATTTGGTTTCTGGAATGAAAAGGAGTGAATTGGTAGATTGATTTACGTAGTCAGATGTCCCTGCTCCCCAAAGGCTCTCACATGCAAGAGGAAATCATTGTTTCCCCTTCCATCAAATTCTATCCAGAAATGTATCTCCTGAGCACCAAGCTTCTCAGAAATGTTATTTGCGCTGGCAACCAGAGGCTAGATCTAGTGCAAATGATTTTGTTCTTCACTTTATGTCTTTGGTATCTTTGGGAACCAAAGTACTGAATAAGACTTATATATCTGTGCTCATAATCTGATGAGTCATTTCATTGGTATATAATAGTATTCAGGTCTCAATTAATTTTTTCTAAAAGCAAGGCTAACCCCTTTCCAGACTTTTTCATGTCATGATATAAATAAGCAGAGGGAACAACAGGTTGCTTTCTGCTTTGCCAAAGCAATTGTAATGAAATTAACAGTAAATGAGCTTTGCTGAAATGATACTTTCCTTTGAGTAATATTTTAAGTATTGCTAATCCATTTTGCAGGTGATTCAGTGATAACAGTAAATTCTTTTAATTATATTAAACCTTTTGCAATTGAATTTCATTTAATGAAACTACCCATATAACGGTAAAAATTGATTCAGTTTGTAGAACTGATCTTGTGGACATACTAAATCAGGGCAGCACTGAGACCTTTACAAATATATGGAGATGTTTCATCCTGATACTTTTCTTTTAAATATTTACAAAAACAGAACAGTGAAAATTAAAGAACAAATGTTTTTGTTTTCATGGCAGTATTATGGGTAGCTGAGCTAGCTAGTTCTTGGAACAACACTGGTGCAGGCATTAAAGCAAAGATGAGAGGGGAAATGTGGATAACACATCTGCTCTTCATGTATACATATTTTACTCAAAGGGAAAATATCCGCATTTAGAAGTAACATATTAAGAACACATTATGGTTGCCAAGAGATGGAGCAAATATGTTGAGAGGGTGTAGTGTTTGTTACTGTCTTTCTTTCTTTCTTTCTTTCTTTCTTTCTTTCTTTCTTTCTTTCTTTTTAAAGCATCCAAACGATGTTTCTGTTGTCCTGGACTTCTTTATTTTGACAATTCTTGGCACCAGCTGCAACATTTTCTTTTCAGCCTCCAGTAGATTTCTTTTTAGTTTTGAGAGATGTTAGAATAATAAGAAAAAGGCGCCTCTCCTTTCAAATTTTGTCCCTTAGATTTTTAGTGCCACAGTGTCTCAGTGAAATCACACTTTTGAAGTATAACCCTATTACTCTAAGAAAAAAAAAATAAGGCGAAAAGAGGGAAAAATTGCCCTTCAAACTATAGGAGAACTTGAACAAACCATGGTTCATTAAAAGAAAGAAAAAATGGAAGAGCTCTAATACAGATCCAAGAAATCACTACTTAGGGGCTGAGCAGATGGAGAGAAAAACTGGGTAATTCTCAAGTTTTCCCGATTTGTCTGGAACCATTGCTAGTTAAGAGCCCTGGTGGCGCAATGGTTAAATGCTTGTACTGCATCCACTCACTCACAAACTGCAAGGTTGTGAGTTGAATCCTAGCCAAGGGCTCAAGCTCTCATGCTTGCATCCTCCCAAGGTTGCTAAAATGAGTACCCAGCTTGTTGAGGGCAATTAGCTTACACATTGTACAGCACTTAGGGAGTGCTTAAGTGCACTGATAAGCAGTATAGAAATGTACTTGCTATTGCTATCCCACAGCCCACTCCCAGGATGGATTGAATACCCACAGGCAGTCTGTACCATGTGGTGTCAAGCCACACTACTCAATATTTTTTTAACCTCCCTTCATACATGTGCATGATCACATGAACACACTGTCTGTGACTGCCATTGAATGCCCCATGTGACTGGCCACACAGTTGCACAAGCGATACAATGTTGTACAGTGCATTGGTGTGCCCAGTGATAAACTGGCAAAGTGCAGTCATGGAGGCTCCCCATACATGCCCTTTCCCCCTCTTCATCCCCATGCTTCCCTGTTGGGCTGGTCAGTTTGTGTATGTTTTTATTACATCCATTGCATCATTGGTCACCTGCCCTGTTTGTTGTAATTTCACTTCATTGGGTGTGTGATGGCACACTGGGTCGATGGTGCACTTGGCCACTCATGCATCTGTATGCTTGTGAAATGAAAAACACTGTGTGGTAAGCAATGGTCCCAGTGGCTGCATCTTACTGGGTCCAGGGTGCATGCTCCAGACCACTTCCATAAGCCACCTAGGTCTTATTGTAGTTGTGTCACCCTGCTTCTATGCCGGTGTGATAATGTGCACTTTTCATGTTAGAGCAGAGCATAAGGGCATTATTTTGCTCCTGTTTTTTGCCCCAGAGTGCACATTTCTCCAGGTTTCACACAGTTTCAGCCTCGTGCATCATATAAACAGCTGAGGCTCAAAACTGGGTGAAATCTCCCCCCCCCCCAGTGTGGATAGCTCCAAAGAAGACAAACAACAACCATCAAACCCCAGCAAAACTCAAGGAGCTGTATTTTGAGAACTCACACATTTTTATACTAGTCTGAAACTGCTCTTAATTCATTGGGGTTTTGAAACTGTGAGAGGATAAGATTTCACATTTTGCTTTTAACTTGAGGAGGCTCATACCTCTTCAATTTTTTGGTATAATTAAAAGCAAGTTTTAAACTTTTTATTTTAGTTTTCCTTGAGCCCTATCTCTGACCAGTGATTTGCAATAAGGAGCTATTTAAAAATTGTGAGCAATTCTTTACATCACATTGGAGGATATTTGGTGGTAGAAGGGAAGGGCAGAAAAAGGTGATTCAACCGTCAAACTTTAGATAAGGATATTCTTTGATTACCACTTTTCCTGCATGGTTTGATGACTCTTTTTCTTGCAGATTGTTCACAGAACATTAGCAGCAATTCTAGGTTCCCTGGCTGCATTAGCTGCCTTGGCTACAATTGGTGATGTAAGTATCATATTTTAAATATATGTTTTACACCCGTCATGTCTGCAAGTCCCTAAATTCATAAACAGTCTTGCCATGAACAGTAGTACTAATCAAGGAAACATCTATAGTCAGCTGTAGGGAGTATAGGTGTTGGTGTGTATAACACCAAAAGTATTTTAAGGTCTCTCTCTGTGTGTGAATGATTGTGTTACAATATTAAATTCAAAATTAGATTCAAAAGGGGTCTCAATTAGAGTAAATTCATGAATATTATAGAATGGTAGAAGAACTGGAATGTTAGTTCTACCAGTCATTGGATGGTACAAAAAGGAAGCACTGTTTCATTCCCTGGCCTCTTCTTTCTCAACCTCAGCTCTTAGTCCATCACCTCCTCCTCATCTACACATTAGTGCAACTCAAATGGACTCTGCCCACAACAGCAATAAAACATTATTGCCAATGTGCAGCAAGAGGGATGGCACAGTTGGTTGCTGGGCTCTGGAAAATGTGTACACCTTTCATAACAGTTGTGGTTCCCCACTCCCTTCTCTTTTATCCGAAGAACTGAGGTACTGAGAATCAAGCTGATACACTTCATGTAGCTTTAGAGTTCTGTTAATCTCAATGTGCTGTTAATTATCCATTTCAAAGCTTGAAATCTGAAAAATGTACACAAACCTTGTCTAGTGTCCCACCTACCACATTCTTTTTCCCAGACCTATTTGAACCATTGGATTTGACTACAGTAGTGCTTGTTGACTAACCATTTTTGTTGTTGTTGTTGCTGTTGGCTGTCTGAGAAGGAAGTGTCACAGTACCATCAGAAGTGTTAAGGGACAGTGTAACCTCCCCTACTACATCCTTATGAGGTTTCCAAATCAGAAATGCAGGGGCTATATCATTTCAAATGTTGCCATTACCGAAGTTTTGCCAAACTGTATTTACAAAAAGGGGAAAGTTATCAATGTTGATAACTGAGATGAATATAAAAAATGCTGCAGTGTTTATTTATCTGCAGGTTGAGTCTCCCTTATCTGGAATTCTGAAATCCAAAATATTCCAAAAAACAAAACTTTTTTCATGGGTGGCTGAGATACTGACACCTTTGCTTTCTGATGGTTAAATGTACACAAACTTTGTGTGAGAGATAAAATTATTTTCAAAATTGATTTAAATTACCTTCAGGCTATGTGCATAAAGCATATAGGAACCATAAATATATTTTATATTTAGACTTGGGCCCCATCTCCAAGATATCTCATTATGTACATATATGCCAATACAGGTATTTCCCGATTTAAAAATAAAATCCAAAATCTAAAACACTTCTGATTCCAAGCATTTTGGATAAAGGAGACTCAACCTGCATATTTAGAAAGCAATTGAGGAAGATACCGATCTTCCACAAAGAACTCTTCAGCCTTGGTGGCACAGTGGTTAAAGGCCAGTATTGCAGCCACTCACTCACAAACCACAAGGTTATAAATTCAATCCCAGGCAGGGCTCAGGGTCAACTCAGTTTAGCATCCTTCCAAGGTTGCTAAAATGAGTACCCAGCACGTGAAGTCGAAGGTTTTCATGGCCGGCATCCATGGTTTTTTTGTGGGTTTTTTGGGCTATGTGGCCATGTTCTAGAAGATTTTCTTCCTAACGTTTCACCAGCATCTGTGGCTGGTATCTTAAGTACCCAGCTTGTTGGGGTCATTTAGTTTACACACTGTAAACTGCTTAGGGAGTGCTAAAGTGCACTGATAAGCAGTATAGAAATGTACTTGCAATGTATTTGCTACTTGCTGTTGCTTTGCTTCAGAAATATGACCAATATTTTGTTTCCCTTCTTAAAGTCACAGAGAACAGCTATCATAACTTCAGATACCCAAGGATGTTTCTCACAATTTGATACAATACATAACACCTTCATTCTTGATTCTAAGGGCCAAACTATTTATTTATGTATTTATTTCCTGCCTTTCTCCTGGTGTAGGACTCAAGGCAGCATGCAATACCTTAAAAACGCAATACAGTTTAAAAACATTTAATATAAAAGTTAAAATACAATTAAAAATACAGATTAAAAAAAACAAGTTAAAACACCAGTAAAAGGCATTTAAAACACGATGAGATATATATTAGGCAATTTATTAAATATAAAGGCCAAAACCCAACTGCTACGCCTAACTGGAGAGAACCCATTGAATGAATTGATGGATGATAAGTCAGCATTTCATGTAAGCTCTGTTGATTCCGCAGGTCTACCCTAGTTGGGACTAACAATTGGATTCATGCCATTCCATGTAGATTTCACAGGATAGAATTTTTCTTACAAAAAAGCAGACCTGATCCTAACACGGACAGAGATGGACATTAATGGGAGAAGAGGAATCCAGATCTCCCCCAGCCTTTTTAAACAAACATTCTCACCAACATTAGCACCGATACTTTAAGACAAAACTGGATTGTTAGGAAAGGGGGGGGGGGGAGAGAAAGAGGGGAGAAAAAGAAAGGGTGTGTGTGAAATTCATAAGCTATAAATAAATTATTTCCCCATTTGTACTGTATTAATCATCACTGCTAACCAGGGTTTATATGAACTAGGATTCATCTTATAAATTCTGGTTATAAGAGAATTTGTATGGGAAGGAAAAACAGTTTATGAGCCATCATTAGAAGATGGGCATACAGAGTTTATAGAAAAAATAGTCCCCTCTGTTCTTTTTCTGTTGGAGAGTTCACACAGATGGCATATGTAAGAAGGCACATTAAAGTCAGTCTTAATATGATCTTGGATTATCACAGTTGCCATAAACTATTAAGGTCCTGATTATAGCTTATGAGACATCAGATAACAAACACACATTTTTGCTGTGATTTTCCTCCTCATTATCTTGCTTATAATTTATTCCATTTTTTGGCATTATTCTAAGCTGTCTACATGACACATCAGACAAATCTTTGCCAAAGGAGCTTAAATGTAAAAAACCTTTCAACTTTTGACCCTTAGTTTAGAAAAACATTTAGTAATCCAGTTTTCATTTATTTCTATAATAATAATAATAATAATAATAATAATAATTTGTAAATAAGTCCCTTCAAATTGTCTGCATTTTACAGAGACAATGGCGGGATACAAACCGCCATATAGTACGTCTTCTATACGTACTAGGGTTAGGAAGGGGCGGTGCTTCCGCACGGCCCTAACCCTTGTACGTATAGAATATGTACAACATGGTGGTGCCCCTTCCACATGGGGGCCGCCATGTTTACGTACTGGACGCATAGCGTCCAGACGTGTCGCGGCGCCTATGATGTCGCGAATGCGCCAGTGGCGCCTCGCGACGTCATAAAGGCGACGCAAAAAGAAGCTCCGAAATGGAGCTTCTTTTTTGCTCCGCGCGGGAGCCGCGCAGTTTGGCTGCTGCAGCTCCCGCGCGGAGCAAATGGCGCCGGCGGGAGACCACCGCAAAGCGGCGGTCTGTATCCCGCCTATAGCGTTCCCACTATGGGCTCCTAAAAAAAAACTCCAGTTAATTTCTTTCAAAGTAATTTTAATAGGTTTTTTTTAACAAGTAAAAGAAATGAAGTTTGCATTTCCAAAGTTAAATAACTAGGTAGGAGATTCATGGGATTAATGATAATTGTTCTCTTTATTTGCAGAAGCCAAGTCTGGTCAATGTAGTGGCATGGATTGATTATGAAACTCTGGCACTTTTATTTGGAATGGTAATTAAAATCTTCTGTGTATACTGTATGCCCTAATAAGTTCCAGATTCATTTATATAGATAAAGACATAGATAAATGCTTCTAAAGTTAAAATTTGCTGTTTTAGAAAAGAGTTGCCATAATACCAGTTCTTTTCAAGGTGTTTCTGTTTAGAAATTTAGAAGCTTTGACAGTTCAAAACTGGGCAGGGAGACAAAGGCTGCATCCATGCTGTATAAATAATCTAGTTGGACATCACTTAACCTGCTCTGGCTCAATGCTATTCTGGGATTCTGGGAATGGTCATTTATTGTGGCACCAGAGTGGAGCACAGACACGCCATTCCCAGTATTCCCTAGCATTGAACAAGGACAGTTAAAGCAGTGTCAAAGTCAACTGTTTCTGCAGTGTGGATGCAGCCTGAATGAATTTGACCAAATTTTGGTGCGGCCAATGTTGGACAAATTTCATTGAGAAAAAATATACACCCATTGACCTTTCTGACAGGAAAAAAAATTCCCTTAAGTGCATGGATAAGTATGCATTCTGCATTATTATTTATGGAAGTTTGTTAGTGATGGCATTTTAGATAGTTGCATAATTTTGAACAGAAATATTCTTCAAAAGAAAGGGTATAGAACACTTTTTATTTATTAAAAATAAGTTCTTGTGTAGCAAAACGTTTCTTTTAACATTCCTTCCTATAGATGCTGCTAGTTGCTATCTTCTCTGAAACTGGATTTTTTGATTTTTGTGCAGTAAAGGTAAGTTTGGTTTTGGTCCCCTCCCCACCCTCTTTTGCTTTTAATGGCAAACATTTCTATTTAGCTCTAGGGATGACAAGTACTTTGACATCCATATTATATTGAACAAATGAAAATATACTTGAAAGTTCCTCTCTTTCTCCTCCCCTCTCCCCATCCCCCCCATCAGGTTAATTACTTGCTTCAGACTTAGTGCTTGTTTACACTTGCAAGTATACTCTGGGCTGCCCCTGGAGTATTCTGGCCCCTGAATTCCACCCAAATGCATCTCTTACCTTGGGCTCTCTTCCCCCGGGACAACAGGCATCTGCCTTCCCATGTGATCCCCATTCATCACCTGGCACCATTTCGGAGGTCAGAACAATGTGCCCAATGTTGGGTGCCTCATTCTGACCTCAGAGTGACTTGTGCCCACAGCGGTGACACTAGGCGATGAACAGAGACTGCAAAGTTTATCGCACAGGCCCTAAAACGGGCCCATTGTTTTTCAAAACAGGGGCGCTCACGGGCGCGTACAGAACAGGATGGGGCTAAGAAGTAGAGTTTACCACATATTGTAATGCCGCTGCTGCCGCTGGGCATTCCAATCATGTCCTACATCCATTCCAGTGGGCGTGATTTCTGAGAATGCTTTGGAACAGTTCTCAGAAATCGTGCCCTCTGGAACGGATGTAGGGCGCAATTAGAATGCTTGGTGGCAGCAACGGTGTTACAGTGTGCGGTAAACTCCAGTGAAAAGGCAGCCAGCTGTCTTCACTGAACACCTGCTGAAAACCCACAGCAAAATAACAGTTTTTGAAATGTGTATTAAAGGGAGGAAGCTCCAAATTGGGTGCAGGCGTTATGAAAATAGTTCACACCCAATTCAGGTTTTGGCCCTACACATCAGGGAAATATATATCTCAATCGGCATATTCATTTTTTTCAGGTAGGCATACTAGGTGCACATAATTCTATTGTGGAGAGTGGCCAAGTTCACTTACTCACTCACTCTCTATGTTGATTCTCAGTATTCAATACTCAAGCATGTGACATTCTCAAACATGACACATGTTGTTCCTGACTGTACAAAGAAACATCAGATAATTATTTGTGACCTCACTTGCACTGTTCTGTCTCTGTAGTCATGGAAAGCTGTGGCTACCTCTCCAAGCATCATTATTGGGCAGTTTTGATGACCAAACTTATTAGTTCAGCAGATCAGATATTTATGGTGGGTTACAGACGGGCAGGGGAAGACGTCTTGAAGGTGTATTCTGCTGAATACGGAGCCTCCAGACCGCCCGCCCCGGGGGGCGTGGCTCAGGTGTATGGGGCTTCCACATGGGGGGGCAGTGAAGACGCCTCACCTGGGGCCGTTTCTGACCCGTAGCTTCCATACCGCCGCCTTGCAGGACGCTGCAAAGAGAGAGGCAGCTTCTGCACGGGTGGCCAAAAACGCGGCTTTTTTTTCTTTTGCCAGCTGGCACCCAGGCCCCTTTAAACTTTTTCCCTCGTCCTACCCAAGAACAATGGTGGTCTCCTGCCAGCTGGTGATCAGCTGGTGTTGGCATCCTTGTCCGCTTGCACGTTGCCAGTGTCACCAGCATCATGGATGCCTCCTCTCCTTTGGTCCCCGCGCTCTTGCTGAATCTGCAATGCACAGCCACAGCTGTCGCCGTTGCCACCGCTGTCCCCCTGCCATCCCCCATCACCTCCCTTGTACATATGTAAATATTTAAAGTTTTAGCGTTTTTTTATTGTTAGGTGAAAATGGCACAGGAATGTGTGTAGGGGTTCACTTTAAATTCCAAACTTTCCACAATTCTAGCAGCGCATGCGTACATGTTGCTCTAGGGTTAGGGTTACGAGCATTAAAATAGAGTGCAGCTGTGCTGCAGCTTCCACATCTGCATGGCATCTGACGCTCTAATTAGAGCCTCGGTGCAAACTGCACATGTTCCAGGACCCCGACTCATTATGCGACACAGCTGACTCGGAGCCTTTAAATGGGCAACTTAAATTAGCGGCGTAACAATTCTGGCGTACCGGTGCAGCAGCTTATAGACGGAGATGCGCAGTTGCGCAGTATATAGAAAAGAAGCGGAAAAAAGCAGCACCTTTTTAATGCCGCTTCTTCCCGCTTGGGGCGTGCAGGCGGCGCGTTCATGGCGGCATTCAGGTAAGGGCCGTCTAAAGGCTATACCTTCATGACGTCATGAGCACACCCCTTTTTGCCCGTCTGTAACCCGCCTATATTTTTCAAAAAACCAATTGCTGGTGTATAACTTGATATTTCAAAAATGAGATCTTTCAGTTTTTGAAAAGCCACTGGATGAGTGTGGCTGGGATCTGGGCTGCATATGGCTTGCATTTGCCTGGCCACTGGCAAGTGTGATAACACCCAGTTTTAAAATTAAATGTGCCTTTATCCTTTTGGTGATAACGTGCATTAAAAATAATGAGATAATCTCCATAGTTGCTTCCTCATAGGGGAAAACTCACACTAACTATGCTAGTATATTGGTTGTTATCTGGTGGGCTTGCTTATGGATCTGGATGCCTTCCTGATAGCTCTTGGGGAGTTTTCTGTTGCCTTTGCAGATGATCCTGTCAAAGCTGTGGCTGATCTCTGGAATAGGGAAATGGCTAGGGCAATGTATATGATTGCTCCCAAATGTCCTATTTCATGGAATCAACCCAAGTGAGCCCCCTGGTTCACTAGGGAGCTGATGGTGACAAAACAAGTGGGATGGAGCCTAGAGCAAAGATAATAATAATAATAAATTGTTTATTTATATACCACTTTTCCTTGTAGATCAAAGCGGTGAACAGCAGATAAAATATGCAATTCAACATGCAATTCAACATGCAATTCAACAATATTAAAATCGAAGGATATATATACAACATAGTCAATTGGGGAATATTTTCACTACAGGGAGTTGGGAGGAAGTAGGTTTTTAATGCCTTTTTAAAGGCTTCCACTGTTCCACTGAGGTGGGTCTCTTCGGGAAGAGCATTCCAGAGAGTAGGCGCTACTGCTGTATAAGCTCTTTGATAGGTAGTTGCCAGTCTCACCTTAGGGTGTTCAAGTAATAATTTACCGGTTGTTCTGAGAGTGGATTATGCAGGGAGAGGCGTTCCCTCAAGTAACCCGGGCCCAAGCCATTTAGGGCTTTAAAGGTAATAACCAACACTTTGTACTGGGACCGGAAACGTATTGGCAGCCAGTGAAGAGATTTTAATACGGGTGTTATATGATCTGATCTAGCTGTCCCCGTGATCAATCTGGCTGCAGCGTTTTGAATCAACTGAAGCTTCCGAACCTGATACAAAGGTAGCCCCATGTAGAGCGCATTACAGAAATCCAAGCGAGAGGTTACCAGTGCATGTACTACATTTTCTAGGTCCTTTCGATCCAGGCAGGGGCGTAGTTGGCGTATCAGCCAAAGCTGGTACCAAGCACTCCTGGCCATCGCATCTACTTGAGATGATAACTGCAGAGATGGATCCAGGAGTACTCCCAAACTACGAACTGTGTCCTTTAGGGGAAGTTTAACCCCATCCAGGACAGGATGACAAATTTTCCTGTCTGGACTCGGAGCACCTATCATGAGTACCTCTGTTTTCTCTGGATTCAGTCTGAGTCTGTTTTTCCTCATCCAGCCCATTACTGCCCCCAGGCAGGCATCCAGAGGAGAGATGCCATCCTTAGTCACTGTATCAGTCGGAGACATGGAGAGATAGATCTGGGTGTCATCAGCGTACTGATAACACCGCGCTCCATAGCTCCGGATTATCTCTCCCAACAGCTTCATGTAAATGTTAAATAGCATGGGGGACAGAATGGCGCCCTGAGGGACGCCCGATGTAAGCTCTCTTTTACGAGAGCAGCTGTCCCCCAGCCTCACCATCTGGAACCTTCCTGAGAGATAGGACCGGAACCACTGGAGCGCAGTGCCCCCGATACCTAATTCCCTCAGGCGTTCCAGAAGGATACCATGGTTGATGGTATCGAAGGCCGCTGAGATGTCCAAGAGCACCAACAGAGTTATATTACCCCTGTTGGTGGCCAGACGGAGGTCATCAACTAAGGCGACCATGGCAGTCTCAACTCCGTAACCCGTCCTGAAGCCAGTTTGAAATGGGTCAAGATAATCGGTTTCATCCAAGACCACTTGGAGCTGAGAGGCGACTGCCCTCTCAATCACCTTGCCCAAGAATGATAATAAGGAGACTGGCCTATAATTACTCATTAATAGGGGATCAAGAGAAGGTTTCTTCAAAAGAAGCTTTATGATTGCCTGTTTCAAGGATGATGGAACAGTACCTTCCCGAAGAGATGTATTTATTATCAGATGGTGGACGACTCAGAACAAGTCTTGACTGAACATGGGATAGGGCTCAGTGAAAGCCTATGCTGTGGTGGTGGCACAAGCAGCAGCAGCAGCAGCAGCAGCAACAGCAGCAGCAGCAGCAAATAAATGCTTCTTCCTTGCCACCATTGTATCTGCATAGTGTCATCCACCAGATCTATCTCAAGTGGTCAAGGGCCTTTTACACTGTGCCCCACAAGAGCGGTATATAAACCACACAGCAGCCTATGGCTGCTTCCAGACTGTGGAACATCCTTCCACAAGTGGTCTCTTTGGCCTCCTTCCTCCTGTCTTTTTGCCAGAAGGTGAATATGTTCTTATTTAGGCAGGCATTTAAATTTTAATTATGGTGTTGTAGTGTGTGTGTTGTATTCAATAATTTTTTTTAAAAATGAGACTATATTGTAAATATGTTTTAAGTGTTTTTAGCTGTTTTAACGCTGTTTTTAATAAAACTGATATTAAATTATCTTTTAACTTTTGTAATCAATGCTCCAATTGTGTTTGTTTTTTAAAACTATTGTAAGCTGTCTTGGATTCCATTTTGGGAGAAAGGCACGAAACAAGTGCAATAAATAAATAAATAAACCCAAGAACTGGCTTTCGACAGCCCCAAGGTTTCTGTTTTCTCCCTCCTCCTGTCTCCTGGAGGTGGGATGGGGGAAGAGTTCAGGATCTATTACTTAATCATATTCTAGCCTTATGTCTGAACCTGGACAAGCTGTGATTTATCTTAATTATGGTTAGTTGAAATGAGTCACCTTCAAAACATGGCTATGGAATAGCTTATATCAATTAATCATGCTTAACTGAACTCAGATGTGAAAGTGTTTGATCTTCTGCCAGTAGGCTATGGATGTTACTCTTCAATTATTTCATCCTGTGAAAGAAAACAAGTATTTTTGCACAGTATTCTCATCATATCTGAACATCCCATAGTGCTGGATATTTTTTGTTTGTTCCAGAAAACACTTTTTGGGGATTTGGGATTTAGAAACACATTACCTGTACAAACAACATTTCTTATGTAGGAAACACATTTCTACATAAAATATATTTTTTGCACTAAAAGCTGCATCTTCCTCTGTGCAGAAAAAGCATCCAGTACACATTTGAACACTGGGAGAAAACTGCTCATATTGCTCTATTCTTCAGGACTGTTGGGAAACTCTTTTTCTTGGACCAGAACAAAGGGCCAAAACACTCTGCAGAAATAATCCAGTTTGGCTCAATGCTAGGAAATTCTGGGAACTGTAGTTTTGTGAGACATTTAGCCTTCTCTGTGAGAGAGCTCTGGTGCCACCACAAACTACAGTTCCAGAATTCCCTAGCACTGAACCAGGGCAGTTAAAGCAGTCTCAAACTGGATTATTTCCGCAGTGTGTTTTAGCGCAGTGTTCTCCATTCTTGCAGTACAGTACACAGAGTGAGTAAACTAGTCAAGGAGAAGATTTGGGTTTTCATGAAAAAATAACAAGATGCTAGTAATTTTTATTATTATTTCATAGCCAGTTGATAGAGAGAAGTGCCTGTAGGTTTTTATAACCCAGGTGCCAAAAATAATTTGTTTTGCTTCAGGAACTATATACCATATATTTTGGGAGTAGGCCATTTATTTTTCTGCTTAAGGCAACACTATGTCTTGGACTGTTCCTATAGCCATAGCAGATGTGTGGGTATAATGTGGGGGAGGTTTCATGAATCTTAAATTGACCACTGTGATACTTTTTGCCCAAAGAATCTAATGTTGGGAATGATGAGACAAGCTAAATTGAAGGGATCATGAAAAATGTGCGTGGTTCCAGGTAGTTTTGTATCTCAGTAAATCAACAGCAAACAAATGGAGTGTGAGAGAGGCAGAGAAAGAGATTCCAAGTGCACTGCTTTTGTTCTGAGGGCTTTATCATATGTGGCTTTTAAACCACTATTCCCATGGGAGGGAAGTGGAATTGGCGATGCTGATCGCATAATGCCCCTTCCCTCCCATAGTTGTCCTGTCCCCCAGCCATCTCTTTTCATTCATGGGGGAAACCCGTGAATGAGCTGCCAATGCCCCAGGTGTGGAAAGCCATTCTCAGGGTAGTTGCATTATTGGCAGCCACATGGTGCCACTGTCCCCTCCTTCCCTTTCCTCCTCTCCCATTGAGATTTTTAAAAAATCCTCTTTTGTCTTGCAATTCTGGAGCTCTACAGCCTCAAGGTCTCTTTAAAAAAATAAAACCTTAAATTGGGGCTGCAGAGCTCCAAAATTGTGCAAGAAAAGTTAAAAAAAAATAAAATAAATAAAGGCATGCTGGGGAGGAAGGGAGGGTGGAGTTAAGGGAGAGGATGGGAAGGGAGCGCCATGGGGGCAGCAATCCCCAGTCACTTGAAAGATAATCAATGCAGTAAAAACATTTGTGTGTTGCCCTTTCAATTTCCCCCCATCATTGCATTATTATTCCACTTTAACTACCATGGTTTTGTTTTATGAAATCCTGGGATCTGCAGTTTAGGGAGGGTCATTTAGAATCCTCAGTCAGAAAATTCTATTGCCCCACCAAACTACAAACACCAAGTTTCCATAGAATGGAACCATGATAGTTAGTGGGATAATAGTACTATAACTGTGTAGTGTGAATGAGACCCCTGATCTTCCAGAAAAAAACTGTACCTAAATTGGAGGCTCACTGTGGAAAGAGTGCAAACATTAGCTAATCTTTGCAGATGTGTGTCTCACAGAATGCTTAATATTTCTCTTGATTTTACTGGTACTCAATGACAACTCCGTCTTAAATTGTTCATTACATTGTTCATCATCTTTACAAATGTCACTACCGTATCTCTCTTTTTATTAGGCTTACAGACTCTCTCGAGGCAGAGTGTGGGCCATGATTACCATTCTTTGTCTTATTGCTGCAATTCTCTCAGCCTTTTTGGATAATGTTACTACTATGCTTCTTTTTACTCCAGTAACTATAAGGTACATTTATATATGTTTGTTTATGTGTTTTTATGTCTTGTTTTGCCTTTTATATTTTATTACATTTGCACTGTGCCTTAGCCTCTGTATAGGAAGTTTAAAGTTGACTTCATTGAAATAACCCTGTAATAAAATACAAGTGGGATCTTCAGTGTGAATTGGTTCTCTTCAGTAGTCCAGTCAGTTAATTATGCACTCCTCCACAGTACTCCATTCCATTACTTCCTCCTACCTGGTTTTCCATTTCCTCTTCAATGCTTAGCGCTCTATGGGCTGAGTATGCTCAGTCTTCAGTGGATTGTGTTTGGGTTTCTCCTGCAATCTTAGGCCTGTTACAGACTGCCAAAATAAAGCTGCTTCGGGTCTCTTTGGAGGTATGCTGTTTAAATGATGCATGCATCCTAAGAATCCGGAAGCTGCACCAAAGCTGCACTCCAGTGCTTAGGAATGGAGTGTGGCTTTGGCGCGACCTCCGGACTCTTAGGACCCATGCATCATTTAAACAGCATACCTCCAAAGAGACCTGAAGCAGCTTTATTTTGGCAGTCTGTAACAGGCCTACGTGTCTTTAAAAAGTTTTTTTTCTCTACCGCCACAAACCTTGAGGTTTCTCTAAGCCTCCTGATATCTCCTTCTTGAGTGTATGTGGTTCCACCTTGACTGCATAAAGATTCACACTTAATTCTGAATGCTAGAAGAAATGACACAAACCTCAGGAGGAAGTTTGATTTTCATCTGCAAAACCGTGATGGTGAAATTGGTTTCCCTTTCACAGCTTCTCTGGTCCTGCAGTGTGGGCCAAAAGACTTGTGGTCCCCTTGGCCTGGCATTATCCTGTACAGATGATGCAGGCCAATAGCCCTGGGGTGCGATCAGCAAGACCAGAATGCCAATCTAGCAGTTTCAGGACAATCTCAGCCCAGCAAAAAGGACTCACTGTTTGTCATGATGTTTCCTCGAAATTTTGTGACGACACCTAGAAGACTGTATGGCTCCATGCACCCGTCACCTGGCTTCACTTTTGCATCCTCTCTGAAAGCCCCCATTGTGGGCTGGGACATCAGATGGGGATGCTTGGTCACATGGGTGTAGCCAGGTGCCCTGTTTCAACCCTTACAAACCACAATGAGAGTCTTCAGAGAAGATGCATTTGTGGAGGCAGGTAAGGGGTACACAGTGATAGCAGCTCCATAGCACTCTGATGGGCAGGTGTGTAAACATCCTGCATTGGCCTGGGCATTGATGCAGCTCAGAATGAGGGCAGGATACCATGGGCTTGGCCTGTGGTATCCTGCCCATCTGCTTTGGCCTTATGTGACTCACACAAATTAACCCTGTACCTGGTTCAGAACCTTATAGGGCTTTTTTTTGTGGGAAGTCCCTCTGCTACCACTGAGAATGTCCTCGAGGTGGCTTCCTACTTGTCATTCAGTTTTGGAAGGTGTGATTTTCATCAGAAAAATAGTCCTGGAGAAAATGATTACATATCCCAGATTTGATTGGGTCTAATGAAGTTGCCACTGGCTCAGATTTAAAAAGATGGGAAATTCAGTTATAGATTCCTGATTTCTCTTCTAGTTTGCCCCACAGTGACAATCTCAAATTCAATTTAGTTCATTAGATGATTGACTATAAAATATGGAAATGTCCTCCAAAATATGAACATGAATATTTAGTGTGTCCCCATCAAGAATTGTCAAGGATGGAAATGTGGGAATATTTGTGATCCTTGTTCTAATTATAAAGCTGAGCATTGTTTTATTGATTTGTCTCTTTGTGCATTTTGCTTTGGGCTTAATATATGTTTGCTCAGATGCAGATTTGTGTCTATCAATTCTCCCTAATTATTTTGTCAACACATAGCCCCATTACTGGGCAGTATGGTAATTTTCAGTTTATTTTGCTCTTTTACAATGGCATTTTGCACATTTACTTCCTAAACTGTATTTTGTGGTTTTGTGCAATATTTTTAAATGGTTGTGGATATTTAGATTGCAATTGTAGTAGCAACTATAAAAGTCCTGTTAGAACAGTTCATTTAAATAGCATTCCCATATTTCACGCTATGATGAGATTGAACTACATTTGAGTGTAATGGAGACACTTATTTGTCTTTGATTTGGGTCTGATTAGGTAGTTATTGGTGTACATATTTAGATGCGTATTCTCACACAAATTGCAGCAGTTCTAACAGCAGTGCTAACCGCTAACATTGTGAGTAGCCTGCAAATCATTTGTACGTTTAGTAGCTTGCCAGTACTACATATTATACCCCTCTCTTCCTGTGATATCACAGGAGGCTGACCATCATGGTTAATAACAAAATAAGGATAATAGACTGTGCATTCCATTTTCAGATCCCTGCTGATACAGCCACCTAGATATTACCATGTATACTGACCATGCTGCCCACCTTTCAGCCACTGTATGATCAATATCACTCTGAACCATGTGACTAATCACATGCATTTGTTTGTATGTAGGACTTTGTGTCCATGGCGACACACAGTTTGTGCCTCTGTGGAGGAAGCTCTATGTGTATAAATCTACATTTGTGTTTATTCATATTTATTCAATCTACTGTACCTATAAGCTATGGGGAGAAGAACATGGATGGTATGCAGGGGCATCATTAGGGGGTGTGGAGGATGAGGACTGCAGTGGGTGATACTCGGGTGTGTGTGTGTGTAATACGTGGTGATGCAGTTTCTGCTGTCTGTTCCAAACCCCTCCGACTGCCTCCCTCTGACAGTGCGTTCCACTGTCGAACAGCTCTTACTGTCAGGAAGTACCTCCTAATGTTTAGATGGAATCTCTTTTCCTGTAGTTTGAATCCATTGTTCCAAGTCCTGTTCTCTGGAGCAGCAGAAAACAAGCTTGCTCTATCCTCAAAATGATACCCCTTAAAATACTTTAACAGGGCTATCATATCACCTCTTAACCATCTCTTCTCCAGGCTAAACATACCCAGCTCCCTAAGGATATCCTCATAAGGCATGATTTCCAAATCCTTTACCATTTTGTTCACCCTCCTCTGGACACGCTCCAGCTAGTCAACATCCTTTTTGAATTGTGGTGCCCATAACAAGACACAGTATTCCAGGTGAGGCCTGAGCAAAGCAGAATAGAGTGGTACTATTACTTCCCTTGTTGTAATAATATTTTCCTGCCTCTCCCTATAATAATAATAATTAATAATAATTTTTATTTATATTTTCCTGCCTCTCCCTGTAGATTGAGGTGGGGTTACAGCCCGATAAAAACATACAAATACAATCATGGATTGTGGTGGGGAACAACAACAACAATAATCCAGAGTGCTCTGATCACACACTGGAGGGGACACTCACTTATTCATTAAGAACCCAGGGCTTTGAGGTGGCATAAGTCTAAGTTCGAGCAAGACCGCACCACATGTCCTCTAATTTAGAAATTAAGCCATACTACCCACCGTAAATTGCTAAATTAATCAATTTTAAGTGGTGTACCAAGCATTTCCCTTGATAATAACAAAAAACAACAAACATAGCACAGCTCTTTAAATGCCAGTTAGCTCTTTTTTTCTGGGTGTATAGTTTAAACAATAACAACAGCAACAACAATAGCAGCTCTACCAACAACCCCCCCCCCTTAAAAAAACCTTACAATTTTTCTATCATCATGTTAAATTACATTATTTCATCCACACTAGCAAAGATAAGAACTCTACTACCAACAACAGATACTCCAGTGGAATCCATTGAACCATCTTCAGATCTGTTCTGGAGTTTGAGGGAATCATCTGCAGCAGATTTTGTATAGGATGGGCTGGTTGCACAAGTGAAAGTTTGGTGATGTGATGTTGAATGTAGGACTATGGCTTACTGCAGAAGTAATGCAATTTGACACTGTTTTAACTGCCGTGGCACAATGCTATGAAATTCTGGAATCTGTAGTTTTGTGACATATTCAGCCTTCTCTGTCAGAGAGCTCTAATGCCACAACAAACTACAGTGGTACCTCGGGATACGAAATACCCAGGTTACGAATTTTTCGGGATACGAAAAAATCCCATAGGGAATTATTGTTTCGGGTTACGAAAGTTTTTTCGGGTTACGAAAAAACTCCGGCGCTATTTTAAATGGAGCCACGGCGGAGCCGCGGCTTTTTCCCCATTAGCGCCTATGGCATTTCGGCTTACGAAGGCTTTTCGGGTTACGAAAGCGGCCGCGGAACGAATTAATTTCGTAACCCGAGGCACCACTGTACCATTATTATTATTATTATTAAACTTTATTTCTATAGCGCTGTAATTATACACAGCGCTGTACAAAGTCGGTAAAATTAGGAGTAAATAAAAGCCTACCCAAGGCATACATTCTAAGATAATAACAATTAAAAGAGGAATAGATAAAATTACCATATAGAAAGGAAAAAACAGATTAAAAACATCAAATACCAATCCCAGGATTCCATAGGATGGAGCCATGACAGTTAAAATGATGCAGTACAGTCTTGAAAATGTGGAGTGCTGAACCTATGACTATATGAATAGCAACTTGCTCTGATGAGGCATCACAAGCAGTCTACTTATGACTGGATTTAGGAAGAACATTGTCCAGGGATGGGAGAGTCAATCAGTGTGATATTTCGACAGACTTGATATACAGTTGGTTCTCTGTATCCATAGATTCTGCCTCCATAGATAATCATCCACAGCTTGAAAATATTCACAGACAAAATCATTTCAGAAAGCAAATCTTGTTCTCATCATTATAAATAAGGGAAGCCATTTTACTACACCACTGTATATAATGGGACTTGAGCATCCAGAGCTTTTGGTATCCATGGGGGGGTCCTGGAACTAAACCCCAGCGGATACCAAGGACCCACAATATTTTTGTTTAAACATTTCCGGACAAGCTGTTCTGGATACAGATAGATCAGCCAGGCATCAAAAGCCAGCTATGGTGCCTGAATTTTGCAACACTGAAATGAGTCCTGGGATATTCTTCAAGGACAGCCCCATGTAGAGTGCAGACCAATTATCTGTTTGTGAAACAGTATTTTACGCATGGTGCAAGCATATGTTGCGAAAACTTGACTCTTGTCCCCAAAGTTTGTACCGTATGTGAATATGGTAGGCATAGAAACCACAAATGTGGCTCCCTCCAACACATTTAGCTCTAAACTCTAGAGACCCTCCTCCCACCTACCTGGCTGCTGTTTTGTATTTGAGCTGAAGATTAACTTGGAGAGCTCAAACAAACTGACACAGTTGCCATTAATTGCATATTCCCTTCCCTCACCTCTTTGATTAGGTAGAGTTCGATCTTTTAGCCCGTAACAGTGAAGTTGCCCCTGGGTGAAAAGTGTGTTATTAAAACATTCATTGCTTCAGAGAGTCTGCAGAATGTTGAAGCTGATTGAATGGATAACAATTTAAAAGCTTAGATATTTTTCCATGCAAATGTCAATGTGATACAACTTATTAATTTTCTGTTCTTGAACCTGCTGGTGATATACATTAATTCTTTTTTTAAAAAGTGAGCTTTTTCCCCTTCTTTTCTCACACTGTTATGTTAGTCATTCACTGTGTTTTGTCATCGTCTTCCTCTGCCCAGTTTTAAAATGGGGTTGTAAGCTGCTATTTCCATGGTGATGAAGCTTAGCAGAAAATTCTCCTGATTCTTTGACAATAAGCTTTAGCTTTTAGCAGCAATGCATGAAATATGATCTCATTTTCTTGTCACATTTTGTGGTGAACTCAGTTTTGGAAAAAAATTAAAAAATCTGTGGCTTGTATTTTAAAGCATTATTGTTGAATGAATCCACTTCTATCTACGTTCTTGTTGCTGTGCTATTCAAAATTGGTTTTGCATATGAAAAATAGTAAGTCTTGGCTAAGCCTATATCCATAACAGACCCCTATAGCATTAGAAACAATTTGCTCATTTTGACATTACAAGCGATTTCATAAACTCTTGTAGTGACAATCTTTCCCACCCCTCCGAATAAATCTTTTGAACTCCATTGAGAAAAGTCTATGATTTTGAAGGAAAATTGCAAAATAATGGTACATGGGAGTATTTTTGTCTCTTTGTGGAGATGTTGTACAATACTTTGAATTTGAATTTGATCTCATTTAATTTGTCATATTACTAAATTAAATTATAACTGGGCAGTCTTCAGGTTTCCAGATGTTCTGGACTCCTGTTAGCATGTTATGGAACCCTAGGATTTGCAGGGTGGGGCATTTAGAACTGTTAGCCAGACAACTCTTCTAGTGCCTCACCAAACTACAAGTCCCAAGATTTCATAGCCAGCACTGTTAAAGTAGAATCATAATGCTATACTTGTATAGAGTGACAGGGAAAAATCAAGAAAAAATGAAGGACAAAGAAAGCCATGGATAGAGGAGGGATGGAATGCAACTGCTGGTTTTCAGCACCTCCAGAGCCCCGGAGGGCCACAACCGTACTACGGAAGTAGCCATTTTGGAAATGACACTGCATCACTGCCAGTCACCTTTGGAGTTTGGGGGATGGTTCTTGCTGCTTTGGGGTGGATACTAAGGTTGCTTTCTAATGTTGAGTTCAGTGGGACTATTCTAAGGGTACTTTTTCTATGATGGGATGGAAATCAATGGTCATTGGATCACATGTGGAACCTTTGTCCATTTCTGTGGCCCCAAAAGCTCCAAGACATTATGGACTACCCCTCCCTTTGTAAAAACAAAGTATTAGGGAAGGACAAGGGAGAGTTGCCAGCTCCAGAAGCCTCCCAGTGAAACAGTTTCCCTTTAAAAACAAGGTGCAGCCCCTAAATAAAAATTGTGTTAGTTAAAATAAATAAACAACTAACTAACTAAAACTACCAGTTATTTATAGTTATAGATGCAGGTGAAACATCTGGAATAAACTCTTCTAGAACATGGCCACATAGCCTGAAAAACCCACAAAAAACTATGGATGCTGGTCATGAAAGCCTTCGACTTCATATTTATAGTTATGTTTCTTGGGACTGGTGTGACCCATGGCTGGTCTGGAGCTCTCAGGCTCTTGGAGTTTTCCCAGCTTCATTCTCATGATACCAAAGTTCAAATGAATAAGACTGGTTTGGGGATCCCACTCATGAGTCATAAGCTCCTTATTGTTGAACAGTTTGAACTATTAAGAGAAGTAAACATTTTATGAATCAGTTTGGAAGATCTGATTTCATTTCTCTTTTGTGCAATTGTAGGTTATGTGAGGTGCTTAATCTTGACCCCAGGCATGTATTGATTGCTGAAGTAATTTTCACAAACATTGGAGGGGCTTCTACAGCTATTGGGGATCCACCAAATGTGATAATTGTTTCAAAGCAGGAACTCAGGAAGGTGGTATGTATTGCTATCTATTCAACCAACCAACCAACCAACCAACCAACCAACCAACCAACCAACCCAGATGTCATTGTGTGCATCAGTGCTGAACTGATCTTCCCAGTGTGCTGACAAATGAAAGACAACACTCTCATTCTGACACTATTCTACAGAACCATATGCACATGAGGGGGTCTATGCAATGTGCATTCAATGCAGACAAGTGTGAAGTCCTATTTGTATCATGCTACTGTTCAGTCTAGGTGGTTATACTGCATTTATAACTACAAACTGGAATCTCATTCTGTTTATTTCTGTAAAATTTAAAAACATTTCCTGGGAAATCTTGGGCATGAGGTTTCTAAAATTAAACTTAAAATAAAATGTATTATTTTAGAGATACAGGATTGGCTGAACTAGAGAATGATAAAGAGCAGCACTGAGTGTAGCAATAAATTTTCAACATCTGTGACTCTGAGGCTTCAGAGATTGCAACAATTTCACATTTTATCTTTTACTAGTCCTGAGGGGTCATAAAATATTAGACCATAAAGTAAAGTGTCACCTAAAGTTTCTGATCATTTCTCCTGGATCACTCCATAAACCTTTCAGAAACTCTTTAAAGCTCATCCTCCATTATTTATTTTAATGTGCTTGTCTCAAACAGTCTGACTTCCTCTGGTTACTTGTCTGCCAAATATGGCTTTATATATTAATGACTGCTGTTTATAGAAGAAGCTACCATAATTATAAGTTTATCTCAACAAATTTTCATCACTTTCCAAATCAAACCTTTCTCTTGAACATTTCAGTTCTGTTCCACATGGAAGCAAGTGTTGTTTTCTGATGTAATAAGAATTATCTGAAATCATGCCAATCTATGCCAATATTTTACTCATCATAGACTGAGCACATAAGCAAATCCCCAATTTGTTACATTTATTCACTGCATGACCACAAAACAGCACAATTCATACAATACATTCTGTATGTTTTCTAAAATTCATGTACCTGTTCATGTCTTTCCAAATTCAGTTCTTTCCCCATAAAGTCTTTATTTATTTATTTTAAACATATTGTATATATATTGCCAGAAATGAACCTTTTCCAAAATGGAAACTATTCAACCAGTTTTAGAATTTAAGTCCCACAGCCTGCTTCTTGGTACTATTTGCCTTCTTAGGATTGTCAGGTCACAATGCTGTGATGATAATAGAAGCTATAACTGATACACCCTCTCCAAACCTTATGTGCAGCTTTTGGAGGACATCATCCCCAATGGGGTCTACACCAGAAGTGTGACTCATGTAGCTTTTCAGATGTTGTTGGACTGCAGCTTCCAGCAGCCTTGGCTGCAAAGCTAGTACTGAGAAATGCTGACACTTTCAGGCTCTAAATTCTGGCTATATTGTATCCCAAGTAGCATTTAATTCCTGAGAAGACAGTAGTACTGGCATTTTACTTTTGACTCTGAGCTATTAGTAACAGATTCTACATCAACTGTATTTGTATTTCTAGGGAGTGGATTTTGCTGCATTTACAGGACACATGTTTGTTGGAATCTGTCTTGTACTTCTGGTCTCCGTTCCTTTCCTGAGGCTCCTTTACTGGAACAAAAAACTTTACAACAAAGAACCAAGTGAAATAGTTGGTGAGTTCAAACTTGACATCATATATGTAACAAAAGACATTTAAATGGACTCACTCTATCTATCTATCTATCTATCTATCTATCTATCTATCTATCTATCTATCATTCCACCTTTCTCCCACTGTGAGATCCAAGGCAGGTTACAGTGTAGGTTAAATTGAATTCATTTAAAACAATATATGATACAAACGTGGAAAAAATTAAACATATAATCATTAAAATATTTTAAAACAGTTAAAATATAAGAGAAAAGTACAGCCCACCCCATTAAAAGACCCTTCTGCCACACTTAGTTATAGATCAATCAGTTAAAAAGGTCTATGAATTAGGTGGGAAGTAAGTCCAGATAAACTCCTGAGTGTATGGGGATGTCTGCATGAGTGAAAAGGGGCAGCCCTGACCTGTTTTGAAACATATCTGTTTAGATGTATGTGGCCAAAACAGGATGAAAACAGAATCAAGCTGGACTGAATGCCAGAGCAAAATAACTCCCAGTTTGCTCTGTTCCAAGTCAGAAAATGCGAACTATAGCACCAGCATGTGGACTGTGCGCTCGTGTGGAGATGGGGTAAGGGACCAGCAAGCCATCATTGCTATTGCTGCCCATAACTTTATTTGTCACCCACCCATGAATGGATAGCACAAGCACATGAGCAGCCAGTTGCACCATCCAACCATTGTACCATCAACCCATTGCACTTTCCATAAGGCTAAATGATGACAAACAGGGCAGGTCACCAACAATATAATCAATTTCATAGGAACATTAAAAAATTGGCCAGTCCAACAGGGGGCCATGGGGAAAGCGGGGAAAAGGGCCATGTATGGGGGGCCTCCATGATTATGCTGTGTCCGGGACTGCTGCCAACAATCTCTGACTTATGCTGATAACTGAGCCTTCAGCCAACACGTGTAAGCAAAACAAACCTTGTGGAGAAGCAGTCTAAGAGCAAGCCAAGGAAACAAGCCGATGTCGGGGTTACAGAAAGTCAAGCGTACCGAAAGACGAGCCGAAGCCAGAAAGCAGCGTGGTCAAAACAGTCCGAGGTCACAATAGCCAAGAGATAACAAAGGTCCGGTCCAAGGTCAAGGTAACAAAGTAGCAAGGTAACAAGATGTCAGGAGCTAGAGCGACAGCAATCACACCAAGGGCTCATGCAATAAACTCCAGCAACAAACTCAAGCCTCTCTCCCACTTAAATCAGGGAAACTCTCCCTCAAGCCACCTGAGGCTGGTTTGCTAATTGTCTTTCTGCAATCCTTCTGGATCTACGCCTGCAAGCACTCTCGGCCCGTCTTTCTTGATAAGAAGGCACCTGCAGGCAAGCCTCGTCTCCAGAGTCACCACTAGGCTGTGGCACTATAGGAGGCCTCTCCTCAGCACTAGGACCTGGTTGGACCTCCTGCTGTGGGGCTGGGGAAGCACAGCTGGAACCTGGCAGAGTAGAACTAACACCTGGCGTAGCCTCAATCAGCCCTTGCTCTGGAGGAGGCTCATCCTCCTCCTCATCCTCCGAGAGCTCATCTTGGCTGGCCATGACACTGTGCCAGTGTGCCACTACATGCACCATACGGGCAGTCAAATGCTTGTGTGATTGAGTGGCCGGTTGCACATCCAGTCGGATGGGGCATTGAATGGCTGTCAGCCGGGTGGGATGAAAGAGGTGATTGGTGGACACTAGCTGTACATCTACGGTATGTCTGTGCATTCATGTGTTTGTGGTGAAGTAAAAAAGAAATAATGGCGCAGTTCAGCTTGTACTTGTGAATGCCCCATTTGCCGGGTCCATCCTTGTAGAAGAAGGGGGGTAATTTGGACTTCACATTTTGGGAACCAGTGGCGTGGCCAGTGGGTTCTCCCCAAGAATTGGTAAACTGACTTCCCCCCCTTCACCTACTCAGGCTCTATGTTATGCTAGTAGATATGCTCCTTTTCTTTACTTCTGAATATGTTATTTTTTATCTTCAGTTTTGAGGTTTGTTGCTGAAAACATGAGTGTACAGTGGGCCATTGGTATCCACTAGGAACTGGTCCACAGACCCCCTGTGGATACCAAAATCTGTGGATGCTTAAGTCCCATTAAACAAAATGGTATAGTAAAATGATGTCCCTTATATAAAATGGAAAAATCAAGCTTTGCTTTTTTTGGATTTATATATTTTAAAACAATTTTTCTTATTTATGTACATTACACAACTGTTTTAATAATAAAATTAAAATTAAAAAAACTATTTTCAAGCTCTGGATGGTTGAATCTGTGGATAAAGAATCTGTGTTTTTGGAGGGCCAATTGTTCTATGTGCAAGGGTATCAGATGTCAAGAATGTAACAACCATATCTGGGCTTTGGACTAGGATAGAGCTTAGGAAGTTATTTTAAGAAGATAGATGTCATGCTCAGCCAGGATGAGGACTCAGAAGATGAGAAGGCTGAGTATGAGCCCCAGGTGATGGTGGAACCTGAAGCTGAGACGGGTCCTAGCTCTGCCCTGCCAGCTCAAGCAGAGCCTGTTCTGTGTCAGGAAACTCAGCATCCCAACCTCCCACCAGCAGAGATTCCAGGCACAGAAGATATGGATAAGAAGGTATCTACCTTTAGCCAGTGAAGGTCTGAAAGGGTGTGCCTTCACTGGTCCAGGGGGCTTTATGAGAAATGCTCAGCAATCAGGACCCACCTGTGATTAGAACTGGGTAATATAAACAGGTGCAGGATGCTGAACTCCTTTGCCAGAGATTATCTAAGTTTTCTGGGTAAAGCACATTTCTCTGACTCCCTTGGATTTTGTGGTCTGAAACCTTGCCTCTTGGACTACAGACTGACCTGGACCCTCTGGAACCTCTGACCTCTGGACTGCCTTGCAAAACCTGCCTTTCTGGAACCCTGGACCCTTGGATTGCTTGACCTTTCTCTATTGGACACTGAGTTGGTACTGTGACACTGTACCTTACTGCTTGCATTTGCAAATACCGTTTGTTTTGGTTATAAACCTCTGCTAGGCTGTTTGAGATGCTATCAGTAGTCTTGGCAGCTTTCCTGGACAAATGAGTATAATGACTTGCTGAAGCCACCCATAACTTAGCAGTGTTAGGCTGATGCTTTCGAATCCAGATATTCTAATATATGGTTATGAAACATGGTAATCACTGCTAAAGTATAGATGGCTTTGGCATCTCATTATATTTATTCCAGGAATGAACAAGTCAGTCTCCATTGCCCAGTTTGTAGAATATCATGCTCGTAATGAATGACCATGGTACACATTGCTCTCTTGGAAAGGACTGATGCCATCATTGCTACCTTCATCTTTTCAGTTAATTTGTAGCAAGTAAGGCTGTCCAGTATCCTTTATTATGATATGTCTTATCTCAGGGCATGAACCTTATTGGGCTGCTAAGGTGTTTCTTATTATAAGTGATATCCCTTGTCTAAGGTTTGGAATGTTCTTCCTTTTATACTGTATAGGTTAAATGAGATGTTCCAAATCTTGGTGTGTGTGCTGTTCTTGATTATGATGTTTCCTAACTGAGATACAGTATGCCATCATGCAATTTATGAATGTAGACAAGATCTCAGTTTTACAGAGAAATAGATGGTTACGTTAACTGCAATCAATACATTAATATGGTATTTAGGAAGAAGACAAATTTGTTAATGGCTACTTTGTGTCAGTCAGCCCTGCACGGCATTAATTTCAACTCTTCCTTACTGCCATGTCAAAAACCTGGAAACACTATGCTGATGTGTTGTTATATGCCTTCAAGTTGTTTCCAACCTAGGGCAACCCAGAATAAAGTAGTCTAATATCTGAAGGCATTTCCTTGGATGCAAGTGCTGTTATTATACCATTTATTAGTTTCATTTATATTATAACTTTGCTCTAATGTGCTTGAAGCAGCATATATGGTTCTTGTTCTCCCTGCTGTTTCCTCACAACAACCCTGTGAGGTGGGTTAGGCTGAGAGAAAGTGTGATTGGCCTAGTTGGGGGCTGAAACTGTCTCACCACTACACTGCACTGGTTGTCTTTTGAAACCTTTGTGGGAGTTTAATGTTTTCTCAAACTTGGGATGGCATTAGACATTTTCTGTGGGGGGAAAGAAATTATTCAAAACAGTGTAGTCATCTATACATCAATGCTATATTTAATGAGCCAGAATGGTTAAATATATTCTGAAAACAAGCATACTGAGGCCCAAATTAGCCTTGTCATCTGTCGTGCTCTCTTGCCTACCATCATCAGATTCAGCAGTTCTCATAATTATTAAATAGCATTTTCTCCTACAATCAAGCAGCAGCTACATCATGATGAAACCAGTCAGTATCTGCTCAATAAATGCACATGCGAAAGTACAAGTTCTATTAACATTTTCTGTGAAATGGGATGAGAGAGGTGATCAAAGTACATACCATTAAAAGGGAGCTGGAATCATTTGGCTTTAGAAGTGTAGTAACAGAATGTGTGCAAGATGTCTTAATGGGTCTTTTCAATCTCTAATTGCTGTGGTTTTGTGGTAACCTTCAATAGGATTGTTTGAAGCAGCTGTTTCAATCAACTCAGTGCCTGCTATGTTGCCCTCTGATTACCAATCAAACAAGCGCTGAGGGTATATATTTTTTAAAAAGTGCCAATTTACTATTCTCTGTTGCTTTGGTTTTCTTGCTTGTCATATCCTTATCGTATGTTGCTATTCATCTGTTGAAATTAGAAAGGAATCACAAGACTAATCTTTCTAATGTAATGGGGCTGTTGATGCTCTGTAGGGATGTTCATATGGATCCCAGCTCTAAAGAAGTTAGTTGTTCATTCAAAGTCCCCCCACTAACTGTTATAGAGTACTCCATTGTTTTTGTAGGTACCTAGCCTGTGGGTGGCATTTCTATAATCTTTATTTGTTTTAAGTATTTATTCAACTTACACTCCACCTTTCTTTCAGCATGGGGACCAAAGAGGATCTAATACTGTTTCCTTCTTTCCCAATCCAAGAATTTTAATATGTACATATGATAAAAACCAACAACACATTAATTTCTTATTTGATTTTATGCCCCACCCTTCAGTCCATGAGATTGTCCACAGTGGTTGACAGATTAAATCACATATAAATACAAATGTAAAAACAACAACACATTAACAACATTAAAAACAAACACAGGGCACCTAGCAGTAGAAGCAAGAAAACTGGGAGAATATATAGATCCTTGCATTATTTGAATAATAGTAATGACTGGTAAGGTCTCTGCGGAGGGAATTCTACCATGTGGGAAACATTTCCATGGAGGATCCTTTATCATACAGGAATTCCAAAATACTTCAAAATTCAAAATTATCCACATGGGTGCTGAGATATGACACATTTGCTTTCTGATGGTTCAGTGTACACAAACGTTGTTTTATGCACAAAATAATTTAAATATTATGTATAAAATTACCTTCAGGCTATGTGTATAAGGTTTGTATGAAATGTAAATGAATTTCATGTTTAGACTTGAGCCCATCATCAAGATAATGTTATTATATATATATATGGCCGTATTCCAAAGTCAGGAGAAAAAAAATCAAAACACTTCTGCCTCCCAAGCATTTCAGTTAAAGGAGACACAACCTGTATCTCAGCTTGTAAAGTCAGTAGGTCATCCTACACTGATCTTCTCATTCAGACAGGGATATATAGAGGCCTTTCTATATAGATGGAAAGGAAGGAAGAGCAAAGCTTACACAGTGATGGAGTATGGATCTTGATGAATGACTATTAACTGGCCTAGAGAAATGTCTTTCCATATCTTTAGACAGTCCTTTTATATGATAGCTTTGCCCACTGCAATCTAAAAAAAGATATCAAGAATAATGTTTTAATTAAGCTATGTATTATTTGAAGGAATAAGTAAAATTCAGGATACTGAGCTGCTGGATCAGCCCCTTCTCTAGCACAGAATGAAGCAGGGAGAATGATTATACAGAATATAGTTGGACTTCTTGTTAAAGAGGAAGAGGTAGAGAAAGAGGATGAACAAGAGAGCTGGGAATTACTCTGTGAGGCATGTACTTTCAAGTATTACAGCAACAAAGCCCTTGCTGGTATCTCTTGTGCGTGTTGGAAACTAACAGGCTAGGGGAAGCAAATTGAAGAGACAATGAGAACAATAATGAAAAGCACTGAAACTCTGGGATGAAGAGAAGCTTGTGCTATTGATAGACATAAATAAGCAGGACTGGTCCAAGATGGTCTACTGCTTGAGGTAAAGCAGAAAATTGCATCGTTACAGGTCGAGATACCCAAAGGCAGCCAAGTTATTTTGGCACATGAAGTAGAAAATCTCAGCAACACTATATCTAGTCTCTGGCAATAAAAATGCAATGACTACAGGTTAGATTAACTAACAATAACTGCCTTTTAATGGCAACTTCAAACCTGCTAACTGAGGTGGCCACCTAATGTTAAGGACTAATGTTAAGAGCAGCCTTGTAAATGAGATAGGCCTCTTGTCTCCAGAGTAAAGAAAAATTGACATTCGATTCCAGGGACAGGCAACAATGCACAAAGGACACTCTTTCTATGCCATGTAACACACACACACACACACACACCAACAAAGGGGAGTATTATAGCAGTGTGTAAATATCTGAAAGGTTATAATGCAAAAGGTGGACCAGACTTTGTACCTTTTCACCCTTCAAGATTATAGTGCTGTGTTTCACTTTTATTGCCAAGGTAACATCCTATAGAATACTGGGATCTGAAGTTTAGGGAAGACTTCTCTGCCAGAGTTCTACTGCCTCAGCAAACTATCAATTCCAGGATTCCATAGGTTTCAGACATAGTACTTAAAATGGAATAATAGTGTTTTAAGCATGTAGTGTGAAAGGGGCTTGTTCCCTGTTGTTCTGGATGCTGAGATTGGAATCAATCAGTGGCACAGGAAGAAAACAGATTTTGACTAAACTTTTATGAGAAATATCCTAATGACTCAATGTCTTCATTAGTGGAACAGATGCCTCTGGAATATGGTGAGCTCTCATTCTCTCTGGAGGTATTGAAGCAGAGATTGGATGCCAGTCTACCAGGGAAGTTGTGGTTGCATCCTGTACTCTAGTATCTGTATTTAGCAGAGCATTAGATTAGATAACTTCCCGCGTCCCTTCCAAATCTAAGATATTCTGTCTGGCTATAAATACAAACAAGGTGTTTAGCAGAATAAAGAGTTTAAAGTCCTTATTCTGCTAAAATGACTCTTGAACCTTATTTGCATTGCATAGCATATGAAAATTCTGCTGAAATGAATGAGGTTCACCAGATAGGGGGAAAAAGGAGCCTTCTTTATCTTGATATCCCCAACATTGGTTTCAAACATTCTGGGACATTTTTGACAGCTTATTTGGAGTTAGATGCCATCTATACACTATCCTATACAGGTCTCCTTTTAAATCAGTGCACAAAGTAAATTTTATATCAATCAATCAAATTTTATTGCTTTTGACCAAAGGTCATTGCACAGCACAACAATACAACAATACATATAACAATATAATTTTATACCTTTAGACCACATTTCCCTCATACATCCATATGAACAATAAGCCCAAAATTTTGAGCCCACCTTATCATGTACTCTTCTGTCTCTAGTTTCAGAAGCCATTTATACACTGTTAAAATTACATGGTCATCATCTTTATGCAACTATAAATAAAACTCATTTTCTTTAACCTCTGTGGTTATATTTTTCTTCAATCTGTCCTTAAGTTGCATATAAGCAAACCAATTAGACCTTTCCCTTCCATAAGAATAGTCTTGATTTAAATTTCCAGCTGTCTTGCTCAAATTACAGAAAATTATCGCAGAGCAATAATCTCTGATTTTTAACCCATTCTTTCTTTTTTTTAAAAAAAGAAGGGCTTCTTGTGGTTAGGTGACTCATGTTATCTCAGGAGTCTCTGTACTTGTCAAAGAGCTTTTCTAAAACAATGATTTTTAAATTCAGCACATGCCTTGAGTTTATTATACCAAAGACAATCATGCCAACCAAATCTTAAAGTATGGCCTTTGGGTTCCAAGAGGACTACATCTCTAAGCAATAACCATTTTTTCAACTATATGAAACGAACAGACCTTATTCAATACAATTTTATGCTAGGGCCAAGCTGTCATTTTCCTTAGCATCATACAGTGTTTGAAATTTTACTTTGGATTTCTTTGCTTGCCAGATAAATCTGTAAATTCCTTTCTGCCAGTGCAGAAAAGGTATTCTGTTTTTTATAATGGGATTATTGAAGACTTTCTGAAAGATAGGAAATCATTTATAGATTTTTTTTTGAGCAGTAAGAAATCTAACAATGCAATAATCTGTGGGGTTTTTTTTTTTAGTAATTTCAGTAGGATTTAGTTGGATCTGAAATGGTAGAATTACACACACACACACACACACACACACACACACCAGGATTGTGTGATTAGAGCCCTATTGTGTAATAGTTATTTGTCTTTTTTCTTTTACTTTTTTCTTTCTGTCTTTAATTTTCTGAATGTGTATCACTGATTATAAATTAGATGGTTTATGTTAAAATTAACAAAAAAGAAAAAAGAAATTAATGAGGTTCAAATAAATGTTCTGATTTCCCAAATGAACATTCTTGTTAGTTCATCTGAAGTATGCAGCTTTGCATTAGTCTAGAAATCTGAGAAGCTGATACTAGCCTAGTTCCCAGTGCCTTTTAACTTCCTACAGTTTTCAGCTGCCTTTGTGAACAGATAATGATTTGGTCTCATCTGCACATCTTTTTTTTTCTCTGTGATGTTTTCAAATTCCATGAGGGGTACATAGTCATCTTATGGAAGACAACCTGTCTTTTGCAAAAGGACAGCACAAAACCATTTGGGATTTTTCAAACTTTATCCTAATTCTGTCATAGATAAAAATAATAAGACAGATGGGGACATATAAAAACCCACTGGGTAAAAGATGAGAAGTAGGTTCAGTAATAATCATGCCACATTCCACCTTGAAACCTGAGGGCCAGATGAGGATTATAACTTGCACAACATGTTTCTCTGGGCTCTCTGGGTATTTCTTGGCACTGATAAAGGCTTATGATTATGGGAAACCAAGTGACTTCAAACTCAACAGTTGTTTATTATAAGCTACTGAAAGGCAAACCATGAGTGGCTTTTGGCAACTTTTATATGGCAACCCTTTCAGCAACTTAACAAAATAAGTGGCCCTGGTACAGTTGCACAGACCCAGGATGGTCCTAGTCTTTGAGTAGTTACAGTAGGCGGCCCCCAACTTTTCATGCAGGTTTGTCTGCCAAAATGAAAACATTCACTTCTATTCTTCTTCTGGGATTGCTTTTGAAGAGATAATATACAACAAGGATGACAGTGAATATTTTACTTAGTATATTTAATCCCTCCTGTTTTGAAAAAAAATATTGCTCACAATAGCTGAGAGATAGCTAAAAGCAATTTAGGGAAGCAGGGGAGAGAGGCCTTCTTCATATCCCTTTTTGTGTAAGAGAACAGAGTTTCACTACCATTGGTAGTGACATCCCACTTTAATAATACCTTCGGCCCTCCTTATACACGAATTTTTTATACACGGATTCAAGCATCCACGGTTTGAAAATGTTCAAAAAAAGTATAAATTTCAATGATCAAACCTTGATTTTTCCATTTTTTTATAAGGGACCTCATTTTGCTATGTTATTATATTTAATGGGACTTGAGCATACACAGATTTTGTTATCCACAGGGGATCTTGGAACCAAACCCCAGCATATAACAAGGGTCCACTGTATGGTCACTGTGGTGATTAGCACTAGGTATATGAGATACTGCTTCATTCTTTGTTATAAAGATGTTAAAATGTAAAGTTTTTTCCCCTTCAGATGGAAAGAATTGCTAATTGATGCATGTATAATTGTTACTTTTTTTTTAAAAAAAAAAGTGTAATAAAGAAAGTGGGCGTTTTCATTGTTATTTATTATTGCTAGTAATAAAGACAGGAATCCTATTCACTCCTATTTGGGATTAAAGCCTGAAACAGATGGGCCAAAAGGACCATGCGCTGGCACAATGGGGTCACATCGACTGCATGCATCTGGCCCTGATCCAGGCTGCTGCTGTGGTACTGAACCAGGCCGCTGAAAAGGAGCAATTTTTACTGCTCCTTTTTGGCTTGGTTCTTTTCCGATGAGGCGGGTCTGGAGTGGTTTCCCTCCACATTCAGGGTATGCATCATCTAAACGCTATGCCCCGAATGTGGGGCAAAACTGTGTTATTTTGCCCATGTGTTTTGGGCCTAAGCTTCATTGAACAATGTGGGGTTTATTTCTGAGTAAACATACCTCAGACTGTACACCAAAACTGTGTTTTGGATGCATGATTTCTTGGCTCATTTCACTTAGATGCCTTGCTTTTTGGTTGGATGTTCATTTAAAATCAAGTTCCTTAGTATTACTATAGTATAGGCTATATTGTGACAAATATTACTTTTCCTTCCTTTAGATTAGTATTATACAAAATCGTTAAAAATGAACCAATTTTTTATTTAAAAAGGAAATATTATGTTTGAAAGGCCACCACAATCATAGGGAATTCCTTGCATCTTTGGTTAAAGATCTTCAGATAACAAGAGTGGAAAGTAATTTTACTTGCGATCATCTCAGGGATGAGCCATTAATAGCATAGGACAGTGATGGCAAACCTTTTCAGGTCTGCGTGCTGGGGCAGGGCTTCAGCCCTCCAGAAGAGGGCTGCATGCTGGGGGTGGGGCCTCCATCCTTTGGGGGTGGGACTTTCCCACCACCATTTCCCAACCTCCAGCTGTCTCTGAGAGACAGCTACAAGCTGGGGTATTTCAGGGGGGTGACGGGCGTGTGCCTGGCCTTCCTACCCTTCCCTTGTCCTCCAACTTTCTCTCAGAGACAGCTGGGGGCCATAAGGGCTAGTGAGGGAGAGGAGCAATGGGCCCGTGATGTCGTCCCACTGCCCCTGCTCCTCTCCTTGGGCTTTGCCAGTCCTGAGGTGTCTTTCCAGGGACACCTCAGGATTAACAAGGCCTTGCAGGGAGGAGGAGGCGTCATCCCATGACCTCTGCTCCTGTCCTCGGGGCTTTGCCTGTCCTGAGGTGTCCCTTGAAGGACACCTCAGATCTGGAAAAGCCTCACAGGGAGGAGAAGGCATTGGCCCATGGCCCCTGCTTCCCTTCGCAGAGCTTTGCTAGTCTTGAGGTGTCCCTTGAAGGACTACCTCAGGACTAGCAAGGCCTCGTGAGGAGGAGTAGCAGGCGTCACTCTGCGGTCTCTGTTTCCTTCTGTGGGGCTTTGCCAGTCTTGAGGTGTCCCTCAAAGGACACCTCAAGTCTGGCAAAGCCTTGTGGGGGGGAGGCCATCATCCCACAGCTCCTGCTTCCCTCTGTGCGGCTTTGCTAGTGATGAGGTGTCCTTGAAAGGACATGTCAGGTCTGACAAAGCCTCGTGGGGAGGAGGAGGTGTCGCCCCGCAGCCCCTGCTCCTCTCCTTAGGCTTTGCTGGTTTTGAGGTGTCCCTCGAGGGTCTAGAAATGGCTAGACCTTACATCTCAAGAACTGAGTGCAGTTGGCGTACAGGTTTTAAATGTGCAAAAGCAATTCTGGCCATTACAGACATCTGTGCCTCCAAGTTCAAACCTGAGTCCAGGACTACACCTAAACTGTGAGCCTGTGTCTTCAGGGGAAATGTAAATACATCCAACACAGGCTGAATCCCTATTCCCCGATCTGCCTTTGGACTGATCAAGAGCAGCCCTGTATTGTCTGGATTAAATTTCAATTTGTTTGCCCTCATCCAGTCCATACTGATGACATACTCTGGTTTAGGACTATGATAGTTTCCTTGGATTGGGGTCAAAAGGAGGAGTAGAGTTGGATGTCATCCACATATTGATGGCAGCACACCCCAAAACTCAAAATGATCTCTCTAGTGGATTCATGTAAATATCAAACAGCATGGAGGACAGAACCAAGCCCTGGGGTCATTGCAGGATAATGGCCAGGGTGACAAACAGTCATCCTTCAGTACTGCCCTCTGAATTTGCCTCTCCAAGAAAGGTTGAAGCCATTGCAAAACAATATCCCTGCTCCCAATCCTAGAGAAGCAACTCAGAAGGATACCATGATTGATGATACTGAAACTTGCTGAGAGGCTCAGCAGAGCCAACAGGGATATACTCCTCCTGTCTACTTCCCTGTGTAGGCCATCCACCAAGGTGACAAAAGCTGTCTCTCTCCCATAACCATGCCTGAAAACAGATTGAAATGTATCTAGATAATTTGTTTCATCCAGAAATCCCTGTAGTTGGTTTCATGGGGTTCATTGTTAGGTAACCATAAGTTGAAAATGTTTTGAAGGCACACAACTAGGAATGAACAAATTTATCTGTACCACATATTCCAGTTTTCCAGATGGGAGCAAATTCTCATTGAAAGCAAACAGAAGCAAAATTCTCAGCCACCCTAATATATGTATTCATATTTGCATTTCTGGTGTGAACTCTGGAGGAACTTCCAAATCTCACCAAAGTTCCACATAAATTAGTAATAACAGGAAAATGCATAGGAGCTTTCTTAAGCATTTTGCTACATATGTGAGAAATGAGTGTGTAGAACAATAGGACACCCAGCTACAAGACTGTACACCTGTCCTTCCATATTCACTAGAGTTAGGAGCACAAGACCCCTGTGAATATGGAAAAAATGCAAATAACAAAAACACCATGTTTTTTTACCTGAGAAGACACCTCTCTAGGAATTTATAGGTCCTCCAATGCAACTCTGTGGTCAATATCCGACAGACGCTGACCATAGAACTGCATTGGAGGAGCTACAAATGCCTAGTAGAGTATTCTCTCTAGGAATCTCTAGGTCTTTCAGTGCAACTTTTAGTTAAAGTTGACCATAGAGTTGCACTGGAGGACCTAGATATTCCAAGAGAGAACATATTAATCAAATCCGTGAATAATCAAATCAGCAAATATCAAAGCAGCAAATATGGAGGGATGAGTGTATAACTATTTTATTCGAAAAGTACATTCCTGTGATTTCCAATTTAGTCAACACATACTAAAAATTATACAAGAGGTTGTTTGTGCAAACTGTTATTGATTACAGAAATATAGTTTATGTCCTGAAGAAGCTTCATTACAGTACTTGCAAATGTCTGTGAAATATTCATTCCTTGGGTTATTATTGGAATCATTTTTGAATGTTCCTTTTTAAAGCAGTCTCACTTCTTAATCGGCTATCAAGTATATCATGTTTAAATGGCTGGTTGCATCAATCATTCCTTTCTTGACCTCAGTGGTCATTTAATTGCACTCCTTTTTTTTTATTGGAGTAAAAAATATACACCCACTCTTGAGAAAGAGTATAATGAATTGCAGAGAGATTTCTTTTTTCTCTAGATAGTTGTCAAAGCGTAAGCTTATACTTTAATGAAAAATGTTGCTAACTTGATTTTGGAAATGTTGTGACCTAGAAGCCTGACACTCTGAGTTACAATGTCTTGGTAGGGAATAAATGGGAATTATTTTGATAGGCTTCAAGGTTGATGCAATTTTCTTAGCTACAAATTACATTGTCAGGATTTTAGTTGAGTGAAGAACAGTAATTTGTGATTTTGAACTTGCTCTGCTGATGATATAAAAGGACATTAAATTGCTATTGTGCAAATAAGTGATTGGGAGGGAAATAGATGTTGAAATAGGCTGCTTTTGTCTGTAGTTATGGCATACTTTCCAGCTGGGATCAGAGGTCCCTGGCAGTAGGGATCAGATGCACAACAGGGAAGCAGACCCCTGAATCCAAATAGACAAAGGTTATTGTATTACTGAAACAGTTTTGGATTTTTATAAGAACAGAAAAATGCAAGGCTTGGAAGCATTCCACATGTGTAGGTGGATGACTATGTGGGGGGTTTGACATATGATTTATTTACTTTTTTTTTTTGGTCAAGGACCACTATTTCTTCACTCCAGAACATATAAATGTGGGATAATGTTAGGTTTAGCCATAAGAAACCAAGACTCATATTCACAATCAGCCACAAGGTTCACTCAATAACTTTGAACAAATTACTGTTTGTGCTTCACAGAGCTGTTGTGAGGCTAAATAAGCAAAGTATTGTATAAATAATAAATAGCCATAATAGTAATTATTATTGTCAAAAATAATTTCCAGTTTACTGATTTGAACAACAGTGATGCAGTTCTAAGATGGGGCTATTAAAATTTCTTGAAATTCTAAACTACAAACCATAATGATAATTATATTTCTCAACATTTACAACATCCATGTACATGAGTGTTTGCTAGTCAGTTATTACAGTTGATATCATCTTACAGAAGCAATTTATGTTGATGTGGGCTGCTAATTTGAGCAAAGACTTAACTCTATGCAGTTAAAAGTTCTGTAATGTCAAAGGTAACAAATTTCTTTTAAAAGCAAACAACTTTTTATCAATTACTTTTAATTTCTGTGCGTATGTATAGATGTTATCTGGGATCAGATCAGACCAGACATTTTCAAATTTGTTTGATACCAAGAACAGTATGAGCTACTTTAACTGCCATGGCACCATCCTACAGAATCTTGGGCACCAGCAGATAAAGCTAAAGACCTTGTAAAACTGTCAGGGTGGAGCTAGAGCACATAAAGTGGTGCCAAACTGCATTATTTTCACAGTGCAGATGCACCCTATGTTTCATGCCAGTCAAGCTGATGCAATTAGGATTACTTGAAAGGAAAAAGCTTGAAAAATGCTGACACTGTATATCACCATCCCTTTATATTTTAGACTATATTCAACCTGAGCCTCTAATACTAGTAAAAGTAATTAGCACCAAACAAATCAAAACAAAAACAGACACCCTTTCTCCATGATGGATAGGTTTCAGAGTCTAAGCGGTGTAACCGAAGTAATTTTTACAAAATCAAAATTCAAGTCAAACAGTTAAATACCTCTATATTATATTGACAATGGGATTACATTTGATGTTTAACTAAGAAGAAATCCACATTAGACTAAATTGTCCATTAATCTTTTATACATCAGAATGATCAGGTGCCAAGAGAGAAAAAGAAGGATTTAAATGTTGAATAAGATTTCAGACTCTCAGTACTCTCTAGGTAAAGTAATTACACAAATTGACGTAGCGAGGAATAATGGTTCCATGAATATTTAACCCATCTGAGATTAAGAATTAACTATCTGTATGAGTAGAATGCTTGTCATGGCACATTAGTGCTTAAATGCTCTAATCTGTAGTGCAAGACCACAGTCACACTCCACCTCTTCCCACTTCGGAAGTTTTTTGCATGGTACAAGGGACTTTCTGCATGCATGATCTGTGACACAGACCCTGGACAAGTGTCTGGTAACAGTATGAAAAATAGAAAAAAGACTGACAAAAGTACCTGAGAAAGCAGAACCCATGCTTATCCTTTTGATTTCCAATTTTAATGAATCTCTAACAAGCAAACTAACAAATTGTGGATGAACTGAGGTGTGTTAGTTCTTCCACATTGTCTCAGTCTTGATCATACAAAACCTCTTCCTTCTGCTCTTAATGAAGGTTCAAGGCTCCTTACATAAATGTTGGCAGTTTGTACAGCACCACTACAAGTGAAATGATGGATTTGCCTCCAGTGATCATACTAGAGTTGGCATGAAGCTGGTGCTAGATAAGAATTGTGCCTGCTGTGATCTTGTCTCAATTTCTGCTCACCCATCCAAAATGATCAGCAACTATGGATGTATAGTTTGTACACACACATACACAGGCTGTGGTCACAAGTACTATTAAACTATTCTTTAGTATTACAAGGAAATTCCCCATAAAAATCCTAAAAGCGTTACTGCAAGGTTAGTGCAAGATGTATAAATCCCTTAGTGAATAATATGAGCCACTACACACTTTAGTTCAAGTAGTTCAAATTTGGACTGAAGATGTTGTATGTATGATTTGTTTTTGTGGTTAGGGAAAGTGGTCTCTTGTGCCAGGCTTCTTCGCTAAATAATTTTATTTCTTCTTAGAACTGAAACATGAAATCCATGTTTGGAGACTGACAGCACAGCGAATTAATCCTGCCAGCAGAGAAGAGACAGCTGTAAAGTGCCTCTTAATGCAAAAAGTTCTTACTTTGGAGCTCTTGCTGAAGAAAAAACTCAAAACCTTCCATAGGTAGGGCTTATGACAACTTATGACAACTTTGTTTTTTTCAAAAAAACAGTAATCTAGCCAACTCTCAGGTGATTGTGTTTATCAAAACATTGGGAATCAAGTTTTATCTAGTAGTTAGACTCCATTAGAAGAAAGTATCCCCCCCGCTTTCACCCCACATGCGCCCTCTGTGTCTGGAAAAGATGAGAGAAAGTTTCAGAGGGGAAGGCAAGAAGTGGAAGTCCACTCATAGAATATTGGTTCTACCATACATCCTTTAAAAAAGATGAATACTTTCAAATTTAATGTAGGAATCGGGGAAACATTTATATTCAGTTATATGGGTATGCTGAAGTTGCATACCCATATAACTCAGTGGTAAAACTAGGTTCATGCCAGTGTCATGCAGTGAGTTCAGTTCGGGGATTCCTTTCTTACTACATTATTAACATCCTGTAGAATCTTTGGATTTATGTCTTTTTTGTTTTTGTTTTACTGAAGAGAATTTTGTTTTTCTGAAAAGAGAAAAAAATATCCCATGAAATGGAGTGCTTTTCATCCTGTCTCATGTTTTATTTTCCCAAAACCCTGTCTAGGGAAGCAAATACTGTATATACTCATGTATAAGTCTAGAAATTTTAATAAAAAAACTGACTCAAAAAGCCTGGGTCGACCTATCCAGGGGTCAATGTAAATACTGTACTTTAACTCTTATCAAAAAGGGAACCATGCCCTGGTGAAAGGTGAGAGCTTAATCTGTTCTCAAAGCACCTAAAAGAAGCATCAACCCCCTCTACTATTCCATCCATCCAGCCTTTAGGATGAGCACAAACAGTTATGCTTATCAAAATTTTTAAAGATCTTTAGCATCATTTTCCTTTGCTTCATCCTTTACATCCTTTGTTACATGTTGCTAAGTTTACCCTCAACTTATCCACGGGTCATATCAAAATCTATAATTTTAGCCCCAAAACCTGCCCTCGACTTATACATGAGATCGACTTATACTCGAGTAGATACAGTATATGCTCTCTGCTCCATACACCATGCTCCCGAGTATTCTAGGAACCATTTTGCTACTATGAGATACATTGCATTTAGTTTTGTGTAGTATAATGTCCCCTGAATTGTGCATATTTCTTTGAGGTGTTACATGAGGGCCCAACTGGACATATCAGATACAAACCTGTGGGTGGCAGCACAAAGCTCATAGGTTATGGTGTACCTACCACACAAATGTAAAACCTGAGGTTTTGAAGTGTTTTTAGAAAGGGATAAGAGTTATACATCTTGATGGCTATGGAGATTATTGCATTGCCTTTGCTCCTGCAGTCCATGCTGGAGTTTATCACATTGCCTTAACTCCCTTGATAGATGAGGGATTTAAGTTTAAGAAGGTGGACCTTAAAGCATTTCACCATCACTGGACAGTACACACCCCAGATGCAACCCAGGCTTCTGCCTCAGCTTTTCAAGAATGGGAAAATCCTGTTCTTGAAAAGATACGAAGCCTGGTTGCATACGAGATGCATACTGCCTGGTAATGGGGAAGTGTGATAAGATCCACCTTCTTAAAGTTACATCTGTTGTCTATTGAGGGAGTTAGGCAATGTGATAAACTCCTATAAGATACATAGTTGTGTAGACAGTAGCGTAATATAGTGTGCCTGCGCCATGCACAGATGCATTTTACGCGGCTTCCAGTTTACGCAGAAGCTGTGCAGGGAGAAAAACAATGGCGTGCGTGCCTGTGGCACTTGTGAGCTATACTGCCACATGCACACGCCCCATTATCTTCTATGGGGCTAGAGCACAGGCAGATTTCCCCTTACGGGGGGATCCGGAACAGAGAGGGCCCACTGTACTCATGAGACATAAAACATAGTAAAATAATAATGATCAATATGCACTGAAAACTTTCCATTAACTTGGGATATTCTGGTAAGTGAAACTCCCTTTTTTACAGACAGGATAAAATGATCTAAGGCTGAGCCTTATTAAAATCGCGTCGGCTTATAATGAAGTAACTAGGTTTAATTTTGATAAGCTTTCATTAAGCACAAACGAGTATAGAGTTGCTGCTTTTGTAATTCATAGCAAAATAGGTGGTTGTATTATTATTCTGTGACAGTTTTGAAAAACCTTCTCTTTTTTCTTTTGGTGTGAAACTCTATATGTGGATTTTTCTTTCTTTCAGACAAATCTCACAAGAAGATAAAAATTGGGAAACAAATATTCAGGAGCTCCAGAAAAAGGTAAATGAATTGTTTTCACTTTTTTCTGAGGTATTCTCTCCACTGTATTTTATGATTAATTACTTCTGTGGAATATCAATTACACCGAGTTCTATAACACTGACTAAAATCTTCATTGTCTCTCTCAGTGTTTGAAAGAAACATGAAATGGGGGAGGGGGAATTATATCTTCAAGAACTTTGTTCTTTACAGATTAATAAATGCGAAACACCTCTATTGTGCTTTTATAGCATAAATCTATGCAAACTCATCACATTTCTGCCAAATACTGATATTGTACTATCATCCGTGTCTGCCAATGTTCAATGGGCAATCCACATTGGCACATTGGCGGCTTCTTCTGCACCAGTAAATAAAGTAGTACATTGAAGGCACACATGACCCAAATAGGTACACATGACCCAAGAATGTGTAATTGCATCACTGGAATCCTGGGACTTTATCACAACAGCCTGATGTCCTGTCAAAATCATTAGTTTAAGAATGAATGCCTACCAGCTTGGTATAATTTCTTATCACACCTTCATCCACAATAGCACTTTGGTGATCCATGATTGCACAATCCTGTTTTCTGCAGTGCCAAATGTCACCTTCCAGGAGGAAGGGTAGGAACAAGTGATTGTAGCTGCTGATTGCCTCCGAAAGCTGGCTCTTGTGTGAAGGTGTTGGCCATTGCAATCACTACTCCATCCCCCTCCTGTGGTGTGGGGCTGCTGTATGAATGTGCACACTGCAGCCAGCTTCAGGAAGATGATGGCTGCTGCAATTGGTGTGAGGGGGAAAGGCGGGAGAGAAGCAGATATACCATGTGACTGCCTGAGAAGTAGAACTGAGAAGTAGAACTGCCATGGAAGGGATCTATTATGTGAAGGTAGTAATGGAACAGTAGTGATATTGAGACATATAAGAGTATGAAAATATGTGAAAGTTGAATATCTGAGATGTGTAATTTACAGTGAATATAAGCAATGGAAAATTATTACTGGATGTTGCTTCATACACAGTCCATTGCACATGCCATCTGTAGTAGGATGGTCATATGTGATGTGACCTATTTGTGAATTTCACATATCCTCGTACATAGAAGGATGTATATGGGGTTATGAGAGTGGACCAGTAAAGTAAGTAGTGTATGTGGCTTCAAGTTGCCTGGGTTTTCACTGAAATATAGCCTACACCACGTGGTTTCACTTTCAAGTATTAACCAGACCTGAACTTGCTTAGCTTCGGAGATCACATGGGATCTGGTGCCTTCAGGATATTTAGGTGGGTCAATAAAATAAGCGCTCTGTTAAAGATGAGAGACTATGGACTATGTGATCTCAGACTATGAAAATGTTGTCTCATGTACATAAATGTTAATTTATAGTAGAAATTGTATTTGAGCATTACTCCTCCAGATATAATTAGAAAAAATTGAATGAATGTGTTTGTTTTCAAGCCCTTTAATTAATACATATACAGTTTACTTTTATTTGTGTAACTAAATTTAAAATACAGTCGCCCCTCCTAATGCATGGATCTGGGATCTGCACCCTTGAATATATGCAGAGGGGCAACCTCTGCTGTTTGGAGTGGTACATGCACCCTTGCCGCACTCACGGGGGCATGCTCCATTCAAGCCTATGGGGCTTGAATAAGTGTGAGCCTCCATTTTCATGGGGCGGTGGTGGTGGAACGAATCTCCCACAAAAATGGAGGGGCAACTGTACTGTATTGTACGTACACCTCAGGTGTTTCCTCTACCATTTTAATGAGCCCTCCATATAGCATTAAAATATTGTTCAGCTCTTAGATTAGCATGCTGGTTTGAAAGTACAGTGGGCCCTAGGTATCCACTGGAGTTTGATTCCAGGACCCCCCCTGGATAACAAAATCTGTGGATGCTCAAGTCCCATTTAAATACAATGAGAGTAAAATAGTGTCCCTTATATAAAATGACAAAATCAAGGTTTGTTTTTGAAATTTATATATTTTAAAAATATTTTTCAAACTGTGGATACTTGAATCTGTGGATAAAAATCCATGGACACAGAGGACCGACTATATAAATCTGTAGAGTATTTCTCACTTAACACAGTTTATCTATTCTTTTTTCTCAACAGCACCGAATAACAGACAAGATGCTTCTCATCAAATGCCTGACTGTTTTAGGATTTGTTATTCTCATGTTCTTTCTCAATTCATTTGTTCCAGGAATTCATTTAGATCTTGGTAAGCTAGCTTTGTCTTCTGTCTTTGCTGGAAGAACGGAAAAGCTGCATTTGAATGTACAGTTTTTTGCATGCATTCTTTCTCAGCTGTTTCTTTTTCTTTATTATGCACTTGTAAAACTTTGTGCAATGATTTTATCTTCTGGAGAATGATTACACACTTGCAACTGTGGAGTTATAAAGAAAGGAGATGTCCTCCCTCCAGAATTCTCTGTCCTTATTGTTGAGAGCAATGTAATCTGAAATATACATATGAAATGTGATCCCCTGATGCCACTAGAACCACTACTGCTACTTTAAAAAGGGAAGGAAAGAAGGAAGGAAGGTAGGTAGGTAGGTAGGTAGGTGTATGTCTCCATATGCACTGGAAACTGAAGGGCATTTTTAAGATTCATTGTCTAAATCATGCCTGATGTTCTACAAAGGAGCAAGCCTATAACAGTGCAATTTTGTGTATGCTTCCTTAGTTGTAACTCTCACTATGTTCAGTGAAACTTACTCTCAAAAAAGTTTAGGATTATACTTACACTAGTTTGTGAAAAGGCTGGATTCTCAGCCTAAAAAAGCCTAGTGGGAAAAGCATGGCAGAATTGCCCTGATATCCCCCACTGGCTGCAGGGGCATTTTGAATAATAATAAAAAAAGAAATTAGGATGTGGGTGTGTGCCATGGAAATGGCATTTGGGGCCTGTGTGGCCCACAGGTGGGACTTTACCCCTTCTGGATTACACCCTCAGCATTATGGAATCATCATACAGTGGTGAAGTGGTGGCAGAGTCAGCAAAATAGTTCCTTCTTTTGACAGAATTGAAACAGGCTGGAAGGGGGGTGTCGTACTAATCTGGGTCAGAAATATGGTATTATGCCAACCATGTACCTATCCATGCTACTAAAATCATAGGAGGTCATCACATGGGGAAAATTGGAAGTTTAAAAGGGTCAGAACCCATGATTATCCAGCGTATTAGGCACAATTGCGTGAATGGGTTTCACACGATGTGCACAAACTGCTTAGAATCCATCAAGAAAGTGACATGAACCAGGAAATAAGCATTTTTGGTAAAATATCAGAAAAATATCATTTCCATTTCATTCACGAAGTCGCTTTTTTTGCACAGTTGCTGTAGTGTGAAAGCTACTTGCAGTTTTTGTGTTTGTTGCCAGATTTCCTGTGGTTCTTTGGGGCGAGTTTACTTCCGGTGGCATGGAATAAGTAAAATAAGTACCCACTCTTCTTCGTAGCCAGTTCTTAATACAAACAGCTGATGCAAGGACAGAAACAGAGAGAGAGAGAGAGAGAGAGAGAGAGAGAGAGAGAGAGAGAATGAATGCTTGCTTGCTTGCTTCAAAATGATTATCTGAGTCCCTGTGCACTCGTGTGTGTGTGTGTGTGTGTGTGTGTGTGTGTGTGTGTGTGTGTCTTGCTTCAGCTGCAGCGATCCCCAAACTATCAGCTTTAAGGGATTTTGGATTTCAGCTCCCAGAAACCCAGGCTATTGGCCAACATGACTGAGGCTTCTGGGAGCTGAAGTTCAAAATCCCTTAAAGGGCACAGTTTGGGGATCACTTCATCCTTCCCTCCTAGCCAGCGCTCTTAAAGAAACAGCTGTTGAGGGAGAGACAGGGACAGAGTAAGCGAGACAGAGAAAATACTGAGCTCCCCTTCACTCTTTCCTGTGTATGTCTGTCTGTCTCCAGCTTCAGCCCCCATAGCCAGGGTTCTTAAAGGAACAACTGCTGAGAGAAGGCAAGGACACACACACAGATTTGTCATGGTCTACGTGTGAAAATCATTTGATCGCCTTTTCGGGATGCAAATAATAATAATAATAATAATAATAATAATAATATTTATTTGTATTCCGCCCCTCTGAGAACAATCGGGGCGGCTAACAAGTTAAAAATACAAAACATATCAAATCCCTAGTACCCTCCCCCCCTTAAAAAGGTATTAAATCTAATAGAGAATTAAAACCATACAAGTTAAAACTGACCCAAGGGTCAAACAACATAACAATAATCAATGGAAGCGGTGGTATCTATTTATAGGAACTTCCTGAGGCCGGGTTCTCTATTCTGGAAATGCCTGCCGGAAGAGATTCATCTTAACAGCCTTTTTAAAGCTGTCTAAGGATGTAAGCAGATGGATCTCATCCGGCAGGCCATTCCACAGTCTGGGGGCAATGATGGAAAATGCCCTCTGGGAGGTAGTCGAAAGCCTAGATGTTTGTGGCTGAAGTAGGCCTCTCCCAGAGGACCGGAGTGCGCGGGGAGGATTATAGGGGAGAAGGTGGTCCTGAAGATAGTTTGGACATGCTTTATCATTATCGGGATGGAGGCACATTTGGTCCGGTCATGTGAAAACCATTTGCGCATTTGCGCACAAGTGCAGATTGATCTCAGATTCTGCACAGGATAACAGTGCTTTGCATGTGAAAACCATTTGTACAATTGTGAGTTAATAATTAACTTTCAATTTCCCCCCATGTGATCAGGCCCATAGCTAGGCTGGGGCAACCAGGGCCCCCAGCCAAAATGGCCCCCAAAGAGAATACAAGAAATATATATAGGGCCCCTGAATGTTCTTTCTGCTCCAGGGGCCCTACAGGCATAGCTATGGGCCTGCATGTGATAAACTCCATAGAGCTGGAAGAGACCACAAGAGCCATCCAGCCCAAGCCACGCCATCTGGAAAGACACAATCAAAGCACTGCTGACATATGGCTATCCGGCCTCTGTTTAAAAACTTTCAAAGGAGAAAACTTCATCACTCTTTGATCCAGCATGTTCCACTGTTGAAAAGCTCTTACCGTCAGGAAGTTCCTCCTAATGTGTAGGTGGTTTTCCTGTAGTTTGTATTCATTGCTCTGTGTCATAGTCTTTGGCTTGCTCCAGCTTCAATGTGACATCCCTTCAAATATTTAAACAGGGCTATCTGATATCCCTTCAAATATTTAAACAGGGCTTTTCTTCAGGCTAAGCATACCAGTTCCCTAAGCCACTTCTGATAGGGCATGGTTTCCAGACATTTCGCCATTTTGGTTGCCCTCCATTTTGCTTTTCAACTTTGCATGTTAAATATATGCCCTCAGAACTATGAGATGTCTTTATTTTATTTAATCTGACATCCAGTTTCATCAGCAAAATATGTTATTGACAAAGTGTTCTATTAGGAGTGTGTTGAATTGCTGATTAGGAGATCCTTGTTTGATTGTTATTTCTTTGGAAACTAGTTGGTATATTTATTGACTCATTTGCATAAATTGTAAGAATTCCTGAAGAAATCCACCAGAGAAATTAAACACTTTAATTGCTCAGGGCAGCTACAGGGCCCTTATGGTAGCACTTCCTCTCCCTTAAACAAATGACATTGAATGTATTATGCAAATCACAGGGGGTATTGTGTCTTAATATATAAACAAATAACACCTAGGAAAATGGCAAGATTTGCACATGTAATTCCTCTTTATTTTTCTGTTCGCTGATGCTGAAGTAGTCATGCAAGACTGCTAGCTTTGGTAGCAATTTCCATGGTTAAATGAGTGAACATAACAGACTAGTAGCTGAGTAGCCATGTGTGACCTTTGCTTGGAGCACTGTCTAGCCATGATAAAGTGTTTACATTATTCTGGGGTGTCTCACATGCTCAAGTACAAATTACTTATGAAGTTTCAAAATATGGTGTAGCAAGAGCTGTAGCCACACTTGTCCTGATCCGCATCTATATTTTATGAACTAGAATCTAAATTTTATGACATTGTGCATGTGTTTACCTGCTTTGAATAACTTGAAAGTGGACTATATAGTCCAGGGGTTGGCAACCCCCGGCCCGCGGGCCTCATCCAGCCTACCAAGCCGGCAGGACCGGCCCCAGCCCGGTCCTGCCACCAATTGCTGCAGGTGGTACAGTGGCGGTAGCGGCGAGGAGGGCGGCCTGCCCTCCTCGCCACTCCCTGCTGGCAGCTTCCTGTAGCCCTGCACGCGCCTGCAGGGCTGCGCACAGGGCTAAATAGGAGGAGTTTCTCCTCCTGGGGCTGGCTGGCCAAGGGCTGTTGGAGCTCCAGCCTGCCCCCATTGGCCAGCCAGCCTCCTGGGCTCCCTGGCCTTTCCTTCGCCAGACCTCTCTCTCTGGAGTGAGATCTGGTGCAGGAAGGGCCCCTGAGGGAGCCCAGGGCCTGGCAGGACGCCGTCCTGGGCTCCCTGGGGGCCTTTCCTTCGCCAGACCTCTCTCTTGGGAGGGAGATCTGGCACAGGAAGGGCCCCTGAGGGAGCTCAGGGGCCGGCAAAGAGGGGGAGGCCTCCAGCGCTGGCCCTGGAGGGTGGAAGCTCCACCCCCAGCATGCGTCTCCGCCCCCGGAGGGTGGAAGCTCCGCTCCCGGCATGCGGCTCGCCCCTGGAGGGTGGAAGCTCCACCCCGGCATGCGGCTCCGCCCCCAGAGGGTGGAAGCTCCCCCCCCGCTTCGGCCCCCCAGTTGTCGAAGGAAAAGCAACAGGGCTTTTATATAGTCTATAGAAATGGTAACCTCTTTGAGTCCTGTGGACTCTCCTTGTGATGTGGGGCTGACATGTTCTGCTTGCTGCAGGTATGATGAAGATGCTTTGCTGCAGGATTTTTCAATTTATTCAGGTGCCTGAGAAAGAACAGGATTTCAGCTCACCTTCTTAGCCTTTTACAATGGATCTGAACTGGCCAATGTCTACCTGTTGCACCCTAACCAAAGTCTGGAATAAATGTTATAAAATAGATAAATAAATGAATGAATGCATGTTTCTCCTTTGGCCTCAACTCTCAGACTCTCCTGCTTTTCAAGCCCTGATCAAGGAGTAGTGGATCCCCTGAGTCTACAGGTTGATTGATCCCCTTCCCCAAATTTCCAACCATCTCCAAATGCCCTCCTAGCTCAAGACCCTAACATTGATCCTTAGCACTTGTGGACCAGAAATGGCCACAAGTCTGAACAGAATGTCCAGGCCAGATGATGCAGGCCTGATGGAATCAAACAGCCCCTTTCAAAACTCAAAAGCCAATGAGTTCTTAGCTGAATTGTGGTCAGAATCAGGGCTGACTACAAAATCCATACTTTGTTTTCTGGAATGAGAACATGAATGGTTTTGAAATTTCATGGACTAACTCCTACTTTCTAGCTCTCCTGACCTATTGGCCAGTTTCTCTGCTGTACGTTCCTTAAGTATGAATGTTTCTGATTCCAGTACTTATCTGCTGGAACTGCTTGGGAATTCCCCTGGTGTTTGCTTCTGAGAAACCTTTGCTTCCTTACATAGAGAAGGAAGATGGGAATAAAACATGGTGGAGGAGGCAAGATGGCAAAAGTCCTGTTTTGTTCCCAGAAAATGAACAACTTCCTTTTTCTTCATGCTTCTGTGCAGTGTGACAGGATTACTGCCACTTTCAAACTCTTCTGGGGTGGGAAGAGGGAAGTGATTTTGATGGTACCTTATTCCTCCCTTCATCCAGATGGAGGAATGGAAGTAGTGTCATGCAAATAGATAAGGAGACAAAATGAAGTGGGAGACATTGTAAGCAGTTCAGGCAGTTTATATAAACTGGGATTGCTGCTGCCAACTCTAGCTAATTTAATCCCTTCTGTTCTCCTTTCCAACTTGTAGGAGCAGAAGTGAGAGGCAGAAGATAATGACCTCAGAATGAGTGAATGACTTTTTCTCTCTGTGTTTGTGTCATAAGCAGCAACTTTTAAATTAATTTATCCTTCATTCAGACTTGCCAAATATTTATTTCCCATATAATATGCTTGCAATTCAATCTTATGCGTATTTACTGTAATCTGAGTTTCACGTAGTTTAGTGATGCTTACTCCCAAGGCAGTGTGTTATATATATTAGAATATACATTAATCATAAAACTGCAGCTTGGTCTAAAAACAGTCCTGTCTAAAACACCTAAGCATTTTCAGTCTCCATCTGTGAGAGAAGTGCAGCAAACCAGTGAATAATTCATTATTTTTAGATGATTTCGGAAACTCTGCAGGCCAAAATTTGAAAATGATTTTTATTTTCATTTTCTAAGAACGTAAGCATTTTTCATGGTTTTATGAGATAGAGCCTCAGTACTTTTATTTCCTTCCCACAGTTGCTTTTACCCAGTTTGAGTGTTATGGATCTGGAAGGGTGAGACCTGGTGGCGCAGTGGTTAAATACCTGTACTGCAGCCACTCAGTCACAAACCACAAGGTTGTGAATTCAATACCAGCCAGGGGCTCAGGGTCTACTCAGCCTTGCATCCTTCAGAGATTGCTAAAATGAGTTCCCAGCTTGTTGGGGGCAATTGGCTTACACATTGTAAACTGCTTAGGGAGTAGTTAATTGCACTGATAAGCGGTTTAGAAATGTACTTGCTATTGCTAAGGGTGTGTGTGTGTGTGTGTTTGTGTGAGTGTGAATTTCCCTGCCGTAGGACCTCTTCTTTACAATGTTCTCCACAAATGAAGTACTGATACCAGCCAGAATTAATCTCACAACACACTCTAGTATGTCTGTTTGGGAGGATTTTAAGAACTATTGCAAATATGTCTTCCTCAGCCCAGGTCTAGGGAATAATAAAAACTTAAGTGGTTTGTATTTTCTTGCCCAAAGCCCAGGAACATAGAACTTAACAAAAAACAAAAAGAAAAAAAATAATGGTTCTAAAAGCACAAAGGGTAGATTAGAAACCACACAGACATGAGGAGACATTTAGTGAAAAAATCCTCAATAATAATAATAATAATAATAATAATAATAATAATAATTTGTATCCCACCTCTCCCTGTATTGGATCAGTCTATTTTTGGGGAGAAAATGTGGAGATTATTGCACTGAATTTAAAACAACTCATCCCTGACGGGATAAAGTCGAGTTTAATTTTAAAAGGGGTGTTATCGCATGCATCTGCGGCTGGACGAGTGCAACCCGGATGCAGCCTGGATCCCAGCTGTGCTTATCCAGTGGCTTTTCAAAAACAGCAAACTCACGTTTTTTAAAAGCTGCTGGATAAGTGTGGCTGGGATCCAGGCTGCTTACGGGTCCCACTCATCCAGCCATGCCTATATGCGATAACACCCACTTTTAAAATTAAACTTGACTTTATCCTGTCAGGGATAAGTTGCTTTAAATTCAATGCAATAATCTCCAAAGTTAAAGTGGCAATTGCATCCAGACAATTCCAAATATAATGAATAGTCAATCTAATTTACCTGTTACCTACTTGAATAGAGTATTGCATTCTATAGAACATGCAGACATGTTTGGTCTGAGAGGGAGATTTTGGCCTCCAATAAAATGCCTATTTATTTGGAGTGTTGGGCAACCTCTCATTTTTAATGTAACCTGAGTGATTAAAAGCATTGTGAGGACTGATATTGCTTTCCAGTAACATGAAATCCTCTATTTTGATGTCAGTCATTCTGGAAAATCAGGAAAAAGAACCTATTTCTGTCATCATCCTGCATTTGAATTATAAAGGAGGTGGCATATTCTAGCTGGTCAAACCTTTAATATTGATCATATTAGATATTCTAGGGGGCATTGTTGAACTGCATCGTAGTGATGTGTCCCACTGGGGAAAAGATTGGTATGAAAGTATGCTGGGAGATAATTCTCAAAGGGAAAGCACTGCAAAGGGGGTGGGGAGAAACATTACTTGCAAAAACTATTTTAATGTTTATTTTTTGTATGTTTTTAATTGGTTTGTTCTTTTAAGTTGTGAGCTGCTTTGAGTCTCAAATTGGGGGGAAAGTGGATACAAATAAATATAATAATGATAATAATAATAATCATCATCCAGTGTTTTTTATGATGGGTAGATGTGTGCCCTACTTTTTTGTTATTTCTGGAAATCTCGTGTTGTCGCACAAAAATATTGTGTACCAACATGAGCTTTAGAAATATGTTAAACCCATATGTGCATAACATAATGTTTAAAACTATGATGCATTTTTAAACTGGGGAAACAATTTCAGTTTACAGTGATGGTCCCATGATTGCATAGTGGTAGGCTAATCCCAACATTCGTCCTTCTTGGAGCGAACCTCCAGCAGTGAAGGGGACCTGTCAGTCACAACTAACTTAAGTCCCATATATTTCAACTTGTTTGCTTTCGATAGACCTATAATTGGTTATTTGTACACTGAGCCAGTGTGGTGTAGTGGTTTGAATATTGGACTATGACTGGAGACCAAGGTTTCAATCCCCTCTGAGCCATGGGAACCCACTAGCTGACCTTGGAAAAGTCACATTCTCTTGGCCTCAGAGGAAGTCAAAGGCAGTCCCTCTTTGAAGAAACTTGTCAAGAAAACCCCATGATAAGTTTGCCTTAGGGTCGCTGTAAGTTGAAAGTGACATGAAGGCACACAGCAACAACAATGTAGTGTAAGCATGAGGCAAAATGTACAGTGAAGTAAGGCATCATTACACTGTGCCCTATACCTCATGAAAGCTTCTGAAACCCAGACCACAGATATTTACTAATACTGCTTGTGCCCAGTTCTTGATTTACAAAGTTCCATGGGAATATATTAGCAAGAAAGATGATGCGAAGAGGAATATTAGCAGTTAATAATTCACATAACCATTGAAAATTCAGCATCCCATGAAAAGTTATTTTACAGTCAAAATGTATAAATTCCCCTTCTGTTTGAACTGATGGCTATTATAACCCTGGATAACATGGGAGAAAGCCTTAAAGTCTGTAAAAGATTAAAGGGAGTATATCACTTTTTACATAATGCTGTATATGGAAATAGGATATGAATACTGAATGAACCTGGGGGATTATTCTCTTTGGCAAAAAGCCCTAACCTTCTTTAACCCATGTCAAAGAGGCAGAATCACTACAAGCTTTTACAGAATATTTGATGAAGATCCCTCCCAGACTAACTTTCTCAACTTTAAATAATTTATTTCAAACCTCTTGCCAAACAATTTGGAGAGGGGAACAGAGGCTGGCACAATCTTTCTTTTGATTATTGATCTATTACTGTCGGTATCTTCAAACATCACCTTGGGAAGAAACATTTACATTTCAAATTATAGTGCCATGTTTAAAACTATAGTGCCAAAGAATGTTTCTGGCATGAAAAGAAGGGCAATTTAAAGAAAATTTTACTGAGCACCAAATATTTTACAAGCTGTATGTACCTATGTTTAGTATTGGATACCCTGAATAATTTAGCTTTCCAAATTCTGAGACAGAGACAGCTGGTTTGTATGTTACACATTAGTTCTGTTTGCAAATAATCACTAGTGGGTTGTTGGCTACAATGTAGACCCCTTCCATGTGAGGCAGAGAATCTGAGAGAGTTATCCACAGAGGATGCACACTTACATTTCAGGGGAGTTCAACACAAGATGTTTTTCCTGGAGTACAGTTATAAAGCCTAGTATTAGCCAACTTTAATGGCTGTCTGAGTTAGTGGCAGCTGGTGTATCTGTGCCTGTGCCTGTGCTTTCAAGTCACCTATCGACTTACGGAAACAACATGAATTTCATAGGTTTTTCTTAGGCAAGGGATACTCAGAGGTAGTTTTGCTAGTTCCTTCATCTGAAATATAGCCTACAGCACCTGGTACTTGTTGGTAGTCTCCCCTCCAAATACTAACTAGGGCTGAGCCCATTTAGTATCCAAGATCAGAAGGGATCTGGTGCTTCTAGGAGCATGCAAGTGAACCTATGGTACATGTGTACTCTCTGGCACATGAAGCCATTTTTGAGGGCACATGGAGAGATGGGAGGGCGGAAGAAGAGTAGAAACAGGCGCACACCTGTTCTTCTTCCTCCACCTGCCCTCCCGGGCCTTCAGCTGTCTCTGGGGAAGTCCCACCCCCAGCACCAGTTAACTCCCAGTGCAAAAACGCCTTTGAGTTTGGGCACTTGGTCTCTAAAATGTTCCCCATCAGTGTTCTAGGATATCAAGGCCCAGTGCCAGCTGATAGCTTCACTCAAATCCCTGAAATATATAATTAGCTCTGCCAAATTTTGAAATAAAACCCAGAGCAGATTCACTGCCCTCTTGTCATGGGACCCAGTAGCTGCCGCTGGCTACAGTAGGCTATCAAACTAAGATTTCTCTAGGTCTGGCTCACAGTAATGAAGAGCAATATAGTTATAGTTTCAGCAAGATTTCGTCTAGCCTGATATCTATGTCAATGTTGTCATTCTCATACCAGCTGGAGAAGAGAAGTTTTGGCCTATTGCTGATGATGTAGAGTACAGGTAAAGGGATTAGGGAGGAACCACAAGGAAAGAGCAGGTACCCTGCAGGTAACACTTGCAGAACAGATAATTTTTGAGTACAAGAGAATTTAAGATTACTACTGAACTCTGAGAATAAGACAGATGGATAGGGAGGTGGCAGCCTCACAGGAAATCAGTGTGGAATTAATGACGTAGATGACACTGATTTCCACAACTGGTCAGGTCCAATAGCCTGGGCACTGACAAGTCCTTCATCAGAGAACTAAGCACTGTGGACAAGGGATAAGAGCCAATGGGAGATGAAATGAACCAGCACGATAGCGCAGGCCACCACAGGACAAAGGTTATTCTATGGCAATGATCAAGCCAGTTTCACTTCTAAAACCTGTGTGAAATTCCAATTTGAAAGGTTCCATGCATTTAGTGTCATCTAATAAAACCTGAATCTTGGTTACCACCAATGAATCATCTTGTCCAACCGCTTTGAGACGGAGTGACAGTTGTTAACCATTGCTTGACTCACACATTTCCCCCCAAAGGGCTTTCATTAAAGCTGTCAAAACCAACCTTCTTGCAGATTAGAAAGTAGTTTCTTCATTGACCCTGTCTTTTTCTGGATGACTTAGGCCTTGCCTGGCTGATTAAATGAAAAGAGATGGGCACGCATCGAGAGCACATGTGGCAGTCCCCACTCCTCCAAAAACCTTGTTCATTTCATCAGCTATATGAAGAAAATGGACATCATAATTCTGGTAGAACTGTGGCTTCTAGGGATCCTTTTACATTACATAATTATAGTACTATGATTCCACTTTAAGTACTATGGTTCCGTCCTATGAAATCCTGGAATTCTTAGTAATGTTTTTTGTACGAATGTTGCACCTTAATGCAACATTGCGTTATTGTTTCAGTTTAGGGAGGTATTTAGAATTCTCAGCCAGAGAGCTCTAGTGGTTCATCAAACTACAAACCCCAGGATTCCATATGACAAAACCATGCAGTTAAAGTGGAATCATAATGCTATAATTGTGTAATGCGAAAAGGCCCCAGATCAAAGCCATTCTTGTTTGGAAATGCCAGGGAAAGCTGGACATCTTCAAAAAAGAGGCTGAACATCTACTTGCTTGGAATACTTTAGCCAGAGATCCTGCACTGAGCAAATGGTTGGATTTGATGGCCTGTGAGGCCTCTTCCAATTCTGTGATTGGTGTGTATCACACTGAGGTTTTTGCAGCTCTGATCTGAAGCCATTGCGAGTCCAACGATGCGAATTCACATGATAACGGGATGTATTATCACATGTGATTGCTTTCTATAGAGGTCGTTCTGAGATGCATCCATTTTGGTGAATTCAGTAACAAGCAAATTCACAAAAATTGCTTCTAAGCTCACTTCAATTTCACTCCGAATTGGTCTGGTGTCGAATGCAACTTTGCTTCCATCCTGGTACACCCCCCCAAACCTGCAAGGTACCACATTTTCCATGATGCTGTGCTGCAATTTTGCCCCATTTGCTTCCAGTGCTCCTTCAAGAAGGGAGCTGGATGTAGCTGACAGGGATGAAGGGAATGAAACAGGAGGCTGGGGGGGAGGGATGGGAGCAATGGAGGGGGCCATTGGAGACTGGCGGGAGCAACAAATTCCAACTCCCAGAATTCCATAGACTCGAGCCAAGGACCCCAGCCAGAACAAACTCCAATTCCCAGAATTCCATAGCACTGAGCCAGGACAGATAAACTGGAGTCAAACCGGATTATTTCCCCAGTGCAGATGCAACCTAAGAAAAGGCAACTGTTACAAAGGGAAGGAGAGTGGATTGGATTCAGAGAAGTGGCATTATAGGGAGCCTGGAGAATAAGGGAAACTGGATCATTTCTGCACTTCTCCAAAATGGGTCTCCTTCAGATCCAAAGGATTTACTTCCAATTAAACCTGCAGCTTCTACACTGATTATTTTGCAGTAAAAGAAATTTAATAATAATAATAATAATAATAATGATAATATTTCCTTAATAATAATAATTTATTATTTTAAAATAATAACAATATTTTATTTTTAAAATAATAATAATAATAATAATAATAATAATAATAATAATAAGTTATTAATTTGCTGAGGCACCGGAGCTCTCTGACAGAGAAAGCTCAATGTCTCATGACACTACAGTTCCCAGAATTCCATGCCACTGAGCCAAGGACAGTTAAAGTGGAGTCAAACTGGATTATTTCCCCAGTGCAGATGCAACCTGAGAGTAGGCAACTGTTCCAAAGGGAAGGACAGTGGATTGGATTCAGGGAGGTGGTATTTTAGGGAACATGGAGAATAAGGGAAACCGGATACATTCGAATGAAGCAGTGGGGGATGCAGGGAAATCTGACAGGGAGGACCCAGGACACATTCTAGAGTAAATCGAGTAAAAAATAGAATAAAATAGAAGGGAAGAAGAAACGTGAATCTGTCATACACGTGAGGCTAGCATTCACATGAAACTGGAACCAAGAAGTGGCCCCCTTCTTCACCCCAGAAGTGCAAAGGTTCGCGATGCATCCAGACCCCCACTGAGCATGCACAAGGGTGCCAATTCATATTGTTGAATCCACATGGTATGTACTGTTGTGGTAATTCATTGCACTGGCTCCGCTTTGACTCAGGAATGGCCACAATTTCTTTCTTCACGTGTGATAATTCATCACGTGAATTGCCTTGGATTCGAAGTGACTCTGCTTTACCCTCACTACGGAAGGGCCATGGAAGGGCTTTGGATTAGCGTTCCAGTTTCACGTGTGATAAGGGCCATTTTAAGATGGGACAAAATAAGTTTATTTGAAGAGTTTTGCCCCTGTTTTCTTTGTAATATTACAGTTCTTGTTTAAAAGGCAATTTGTTGGGACCTCTAAAATGTACTTATTTGAAATGATAAATTCCTCTGAATGACCTCATATTTTCCTTAACTGTGTGCATGTGGTATATAAAAACATTTTGAAATTCTGACTTCGCAGCAAATGTAATCAAGGATGTTAACAGATGATATTATTATTATTATTATTGTTGTTGTTGTTGTTAGCTTTATTTATAAAGCGCCGCAAATGTATGCGGTGCTGTACAAAAAGGCATACTGTGAGCATGCTTTTAATATTTTTGTTAAAAGTTCTTTTAACTTGCAATGATTTTTTAAAATTCAGATTTAGGCTTTGTTTTTTACTGAAAAAAAATTCTTTCATATTTGGGTGTCAGCCAAAGAAAATAGAGAGAAAACCCGGTATACTATGGAAATGATATTTTCCATATTAGTAATCATAAACGACTGCAATTATAATCATAACCTTTTGTTTCCCTTTGCTTTAAATTTTAATTATTTTTTTCATAACCCAGAGTTTGAATATTTTCCTTGGGAAATTCAGCATTGACACTGAGTATAGTAATTCACAAAATACCTTGGGGAAATATCACCTTAATACATTGTTTTTGTGCTATTTCTGTTACACACATATTTCGTTTGAGACTAAACAATGACTCTACAAAGGGGACATTTTAAAATTCAAAGAAAGCACAACATGCTAAATGTTCATCAAAATTCTCTTTTTCTGATGACTGTTTGTGCCACTGCACAAAACCAGCCATTTACACTCCTTTCCCATAGGAATCAACACAAGCCTTGGCAGCAAAGTGTTATATGCTACCTGATATTATTCAGTACAAGGTGGTATCTATTTGGAAACAAGTTATCTGAAGTGGTTCAGCATATGCCTGGATTATAACCCCCAGAGTCCTCTTAGCTTCTGAGAGTCGCAGGCCTGAAACAGATGGGCCACATTTGGGATGTAGCATTTACAGTAGATGAAGATTATACAGAAGAACCATGGCAGTTAAGAGTGATGTCAAACTGGATTATTTCTGCAGTGCAGACGTAGCCTGAGTAATCTGAGTATACTATCCAGCAGGATATAAAATTACATTTATCATGGGTTTTTAGTATTGGGCACTTTGTATTGCAAGAGCTTCCTTCAGGGGTTTTCTGTTTACATTCTGCACAGCTGGAATGTTTATTTGTAACCCAAACTATTTTGTGTAAATGATAATGTTTCTTTTTTAGATGCTGAAATCCCCCTCTTATCTTTGACAAGTGGGTACTAATAGTCACTCCCAAATCTGAGTTTCCTTGTCAAAGTGAAGTCCTGAGTGTTTTATGTTAATTCAGAGCAAAGACTTTTGGCAGAGAATTACATACTAAACTAGGCCAGGTTTAGCTATGAGACCTTTTTTCCGGCATTCATGCTTCTGTTCATGCATACCAGAAGACATTCAACAAGTATAGTATGAAAATGCAGACGAAGAAGAAATTCAATTTGTTGAGTTGCTGCTAGACATTAATGATCCAGCATCTCTACCAAAAAAAGAAAAAAAGAAAATGGATGAAAACCTTGATATACATATGATTTCTGAGAATGCACTACTGCACATCAGAAACTTGTTTTCATAAACATACTTTAGAATCATAGAAGCATAGAATCATAGAATTGGAAGAGATCACAAGGGCCATCCAGACCAACCCCCTGTCATGCAGGAAATCACAATCAAAGCATCCCCGACAGACGGCTGTCCAGCCTCTGTTTGAAGACCTTTAATGGATTAATTGTCGGTGAAACACATATACAGTATGTGGTCAAAAGTTGATAAAGCTGTTATTAATGCTATCTTTCCTCTTTTATGCAGGGTGGATCGCTATGCTAGGAGCTATATGGCTTCTCGTGTTAGCCAACATTCATGATTTTGAAATGATTTTGAGCAGAGTGGAATGGGCGACACTCCTTTTCTTTGCAGCACTGTTTATCTTAATGGAGGTAAGAAGAATATTTTTTTTAGGAGTCTTTAATTTTTCCCTCCTTAATTTTAGTTTTACACAGGCATGAAAATGAGTATGGTTAGGAGATCTTGCTCAGAAGATGAGACTGTAAAATGCCATTATGATGAAATTTCAGATGCATGCAATCTTCTATCTCCATAAAAGTAGATTCTTGATTCCATTATATGCAGATATAATGTAACAACAAGTAGAACAGGTGTGGAAGATGGGCATGTATACTATAAATTGCCATCCATAGAGTCCCAATTAGTGTAGTTATATTTTTTGGATTACTCTCCCTGAATAGACCACATGCATGGTGTAATGGTTTGAGTGCTGGAGTAGGGCTACATCAGACCAGGGTTCAAGCCTCCACTGATCCATGTAATCTCAGAAAGGTCATACTCTCTTACCTTAAAAGTAAGATAATGGATAAATCTTGTCAATCCTAGGACAGAACTGCCATAAGTCAGAATTGAAGACCCACAATATCATCACCAACAAAACAAGAGTACAATCAATGACTCACTATGGTAGCGATAAGAGTTTCACAGTTCTGTTCAATCCAATGTCAAAGGAAATTATTGCATTACCTTTGCTCCCATCAGAGATGTAGGATGTAACTTTAAGAAGGCGGATCTTATTGCATTTACCCATCGCTGGGCAGCAGGCAGCCCAATTGAAACCTGGGCTTCTCTCGCTTCTTCTGATGAATGAGATTTTCCTGTTCTTGGTTGCAAACCGGCTGCCTGCTGCCTGGCAACAGGTGAATGTGATAAAATCTGCCTTGTTAAAGTTATAGCCCACACTTATGCCAGGAGCAAAGGTAATGTGATAATCTTCTAGGATAAATTGTCCCCTTTGAGCTGTGCACATCCCAGACTGGAGCCTGTTTATTCTGAGTTCAGTGTAAAATGTTGAGAATCAAAAAAGGTTTTATTTGTGATCTCCTAGGTTTTTTTTTAATGCAGTACCATCCTTCACTTGTTCTGTTGTTGTTATTCTTGTGTGCCTTCAAGACATTTCCGACTTATGGTGACCCCAAGATAAAACTATTATGAGGTTTTCTTCGCAAGATTTTGTCAGAGAGGATTTCCTATTGCTTTCCTCTGATGCTGAGAAAGTGTGATTTGCCTAAAGTCACTCAGAGGTCAGACTGGCAGCTTGGAGCAGCCAGAAGCTGCTTCAGCCCTGATTGATCCCCAATAAGCACAAGACCATGGCGATGCTGTGGTCCTGAGGGTGGCCACTGCTGTGGTCTGGAATGGACTGCTGGTAAGAAATTTTCCTTGCTTTTTTGCGGCCAGCTTTGGACTGCGTTAGCCAGCATCACCTTGGCTTCTAGCCAATCCCGGGGCATGTGTCATCTGTACATCATGCCCCTAGATCGACCTGAAGGCAGCGCTATTTGCCCAGTGGGTTTTATGGCCAAGCTGGGAATCAAACCCTTGTCTCCAGTCATAGTCCACTGCTCAAACCACTGCACTATGCTACTCAGAAGTAAATCCCATTAAGTGGGTCTTATTCCTAGGTAGGTGGTTGTAGGATTGCAGCCTTACTGATGTAGAAATTTCCAAAAGACAATGAAAAGTCCCAAAAGGCTCAAATTTTATGCATTTAAGGTATGGCTGATTGAGACCCCAATATACATATTGGTATAAAAATGGAGGAACAAGCCACTGTAAAAAGGACATGACAGAGTACTGTGATAGTTCACAATTTGTGTTCTGCCACCCTGGCACATATAGAGTCTAGGAACAGCTTGTCTAGTGGTATAGTGAAGCAAACTACTAAGAATATGAGTGTGCTTAGGAAATATTTCAGGAGCATTTATTTTTAAAGGTGTATGTTGCTCTACTGGCAAATGCTCTTTGGAGCACTTTATTCTCATAGAAATTCCAGATGATAAAAAACCAGAACCTGTTCCCAAAGGCTAGGTTCTCTTTTCATGTCTATCTATTGCAGGCTGTGGTTTTATGTGCTGGAGTCCTTTTTGTATTCATCTTTAATCTCCTAATATGAGCAGATGGAAAAGTTTGTGTCTATTTTCAGGAAACAGTATCTGTTTGGTTTATATGCTTACTTTTCCCCCTGTCCCAAGTTTCTTGAAAAGTTTCTCAAGTTTCAAAATACAGTGGGCCCTTGCCTTACATGGAGGATCCGTTCCGGATCCCCCCGCGTAAGGCAAGTTTCGCGTATGCTTGAGCCCCATTCAAAATAATGGGGTTTGTGCATGCTGCGCTGTGCTGTGCGTGCGCCGCAGGCATGTGCACCATTTCCTTTATGTTGTGCAGCTTTCAGCATAAGCTGAAAGCTGCATATGGGGTGCCCGCGTTTGATCCGGACACACTGTACTATTTGCATTTTGTATCTTGAGTACTCATACAGATTGAGTCTTTCTTCTCCGAAATGCTTGGGACCACAAGTGTTTTGGATTTAGGATTTTTTTTTATTTTGGAATATCTGTATTTGTTTACATATACATAATAAGATATCTTAGAGATGGACCTAAGACTAAATGCAAAATTCATTCATATTTCTTATACATCTTATACTTAGAGAACGAGGGTGGTTTTATACAATATTTTAAATGCACGAAACAAACTTTGTGTACACTGAATCATCAGAAAGCAAAGGTGTCACTATATCAGCCATCTATGAAAATTTTTGGTTTTTGGAATATTTTGGAATTCAGAATTCTGGATAAGGGAGACTCCACCTGTATAGTATAGTAATTGTTAGCTTCCACCATCTTTATTTAGTAAAGATTTTAAAATGTTAATCTTGTCTCAGGATCATTCATTTGAATTCTTCAGATAACATCACTGAAAATACACTAGTTGCGAAAATATAAAACTTGAGAAAATATTATTACTAGGTATCAGGTTTCTATTGTTAAATATTTGACTTGCTAATAAATATTAAGAAACACATTGAAACTGTAGTTTCATCTTATTAACTAGGATATAAAAGTAGGATCAGATCCAATCTAATTGAAAGCCAGTTATTCTGTTCCAGAAATAGTGATTAGAAAGGCCCTCCCCCATTTTTCTGTTTATTTCTGGCACACCAGTGCCCCCACTGAAATGTCTGGTCCATTTTTTCCAGTTCTTAGTGCTGGAAGTTGGTTTCTCATTATGGAACATAATGAATAATTGAATACATTAATTTAAAAATTATTTAGTTATTAAATATTAATATTTTAAACATTAAAATTGTTTTAATTAATTAATTTAATGAATGGTGTTGAGTTCAGTTTAATAATTTTTAGTATGGTGTGATTGCACTAGAAAAGTTATACAGTCGGTCCTTCTTATACACGGATTTTTTATACACGGATTTAAGCATACACGGTTTGAAAATGTTCCAAAAAAGTATAAATTTACCTTGATGTTACATTTTTTATTAGGGACACCATTTTGCTATGTCATTAAACTTAATGGGACTTGAGCATATACGGATTTTGTTATACACGGGGGATCTTGGAACCAAACCCCAGCGTATAACAAGGATCCACTGTAAAACAAACCAAAAGCTTTTCTGCAATTTCAATCTGTTATTGCAAATAACATTGGCCTTGTTATAGTTCTGAAACCTCCAAACAGAACAAGTGATCAGGATGGATTGGTGTACTCTTGTCATCTCCTATATACTTCATACGGAACTCCTGTTTATAATGGCTAGTCATAGGATTCTGTCACAAAGGAAATTATAAATGAATTCTTATATCTAGATTTGGTGGACTTCCCTTAACTTAATAAAATTTATCTACGACCCTGGACAGACAGGCCCATTAGCATGTCCTGGCGATGTGCTAGGGTTGCCTCGGGGCGCTGTTTCCAAACTCGCCGAAACCCTAGGATGTCATTAGGATGTCATTGCTGTGTGGCGCCATATACAAGGCATGTGTAGTGATGACGTCACTGTTGCGCAGCGTCCAGATGGACCTGTGCAGCAGCGATGTGCTCGCACCACCGCAGGCAGTTTATGGCTGCGCTAAAAGGAGCTGCTTTGCAGTGCTCCTTGACTTTCTGCATAGCTGCGCTGTGCAATTTGGTTGCTGCGATGCGGCTACGCAGAAAAGAGAGGTGGCTCCCGGCTGCCACTTTCTGGTGGTCTTTACCCCACCTACATTAATCATCTCATAGAATCTTACAGATAATTTCTCCTTTCTGCTAGGTGACCTAATTATAGTGAAATGATTTGTGAATTTGTTAGGACATTTTGTAGTCTTGTAATAGTAGACGATAGTAGATCTTGTAATGTACTTACTTCCAGTGTGTAAAAAGCAATGAATCGATGCCATAGAGTGTACACTAGATTCTAAATGATAATAACCGTGGCTGGAATGCTATATCAGTTATTTAGGCCAGGTCCACACTGGCCATAATAACCTGACTTTGTGAATAAGCAATGCAAACAGACCTGGGATAAACTGGGTTAGAACTCTGCATTTCTTGAACATGCTTCAATTACATTTGCATCACCAACTCAATCTTTATTTGAGTGCTGACATATGTGAACAACTGAACTTGCAGAGATGCGCATAGAAGTGGTTCCATAATGTGAACAACAAACCCAGAATGCAGGACTGAGATTATTTGCATAGTCAAGCTTAAAACAACATTGTGCAAATGACCCCTAAGTTGGCAATAGTGGTATTTTTGTATCTTCCTGGAAACGTACAGCTCAAATGGAAAGATTTAATATTGTATATACAAAATCATATTAACCAAATTTTAGTAAAGAACAGTAGGTAGATTTAAAACAGCAATATTGTATTTTCTTTCAGTTGATTTCAATAGTTCGTATTTTTCTCATCCAGTTGCTCAGAGAAATGAATACCCTTAATTCTAATTTGTGGTTTTGCAATCAACATCTAGTTGTAGCAACATACTCACTCACTGAGCACTAGCTGTCTCCGGTCTTGGATAATAATAGGACAGTGACTCATAAAGATATATACTGCTAGTATTGTCAGCCAGACTAACTTGGAAGAATTGCGGCCTGATCACAAATTCTGTTCAAATTACCCATTTCATTAAATCCTGTTTACATAATTTTATATCCAGCTCATGTAATAAAGCTGAGAGACATTGTCCATAGATAGTCTCTATCAATAGTAAAGAACAGTTTTATAATTAAATGATAGCATTACCACAATATGTCATTGTATCTTGCCTCTGTATTTGACAGCTGTAAGCATGAGAGGCAAATGAAATCCATCAGTTAAAGAAAATCTTCATGTTCATTGGTTTTCTTGTAGATGCACACAGTGGTCCTTTGGAAATAGAAATTCTTTCAAATGATTAAAGGCAGCTCAGTGTAGCTTTCTCCAAGTGTCACAGCATTAAAATAAATAATCAGAATAAAATACTACTTTGCACATATCTTGATTTTGCTCTCTTATTTATAGAGTGGAATTCAACACTAACCTTGTAGCATCTTGCATCTATTTACTGTACATGTGAACAAAGAAGGCTTGCTTGCATCTGATTTCCTCTACCTATCCTATCCTGTGTTCATTACTGGCTGCTTCCCTTGACTCCTGCCCCAGAGTCCTAAAATCTTTTTATCTCCACTTCCTGTGAAGAAGTAGACTTTATTTCAGCAAACCTTTGTTGTCAAATGCATGCTGGCCATGATAATGAGAATGCAAAGCATTTGGGGGAAGATGAGTGGGGCAAAAGGTATGGTCAGGGGCACCACTATGGAGTTGTGGGCTACACCAAGTGGCGCCCTAAGGGTGTGTGTGACACTACTTTCCTGCAGATATCTGCCTTTTGGCAGAAATGGGCTCTGGCATTTGGTTGCATTCCTTTAAAGTGCTGGAGCTTAGCAAAGAGATGGGGTGAGTAGGGTGAGGCTCAGAGAAAGAAGAGACTGTTAGAGAAAAAGATCTTTGGGATGGGTGATGTCTCGTTCTGCCGGTGGTTCTGAACTGGTACCAACTGGAACAGATGCAGTCTTCTTAACTACTCAGGAACAAAGTAACTTCAACACAGATTTTCACTCAAATGAGGGTTTATTGACTTTGTTGCTATTTACACTTTACAGCAGGCTACTATACATCTATACTCTTTCAGAGTCCATGCTAGAAGCTTGAATGTGACATCAGTCTTTGTTCTCTCAAAAGATCATCTTTCCCACCAAGTGGACACACCTCTTTCCCATGAAGTCACCATGCTACACAGGAGCATAACAATAATACATTTGTTTATATTATGTCTCAGCACATGTCCTTGAAGACTTGCTCTTCCAGGCCTAGACTTTCTGGCCTTCAACAGGAACCATTTTGAACCTTAGTTAACCATTGACACATCTGAACATTTTCAATACAATTTAGAAATATATTTTAACAGAGACCTCATTTTTAATTAAAAATAATTATAAATATTAAAATATTAATTTTTTAGTTTTGTAAAATTATTTTAAAATTTTCTTAAAAGACATGACAATCTTACCAAATTTTCACTTTAACCATGTGAAACTATGCACATGTAAGTACATTTAGACTGTGCATATGATACTGTAATTTAAAGGCATAATCTTAATTTTGCTAGTTATTCATGTCACAGCTATTGCTATTACACTATAAATTCAGTGATATATGGGAATTACGATTTATGAGTAACATTAGTACAATAAGCCTTACTAAGCATTCTATATGGTGTGGTATGGGAGGAGATTAATGGGTGAGTGTGTGACAGCATGAGTTACTGCACTGGGTGACACTGACCCTAGTGATGCCAGTGGGCACAGGGCTTCACCTTTCTTGTGCTCATCAATGTTCCACTGAAATTATTTCCTATGACTCCATTATACCAGCCTCCCTTCTGTTTTGAACTCCAACTAATGAAAAAATCACTTAATGGTGATTGGCTGGGGAAGAAGGCAAAGTTAGGAGAGAAATAGTGCATGTGGCAGTCAACCATACTCTCCCACACCTTTAAGTATTCCCTAACTCCTTGGCATTAATTAAGATTGGCATTAAGGGGAAAGCACAGGATTAGGAAGTTAATAGTTTCCTTATAAGGTCTAGGTCTTCCTTGGGCTTACTCTGATTCAAGATAGAGGAAATCATTATATGTGTCTAAGCAACATCTATATTATCAGATGCCATGTATCATAAGGTTTGCATATTGCTTTTGCCATCAGCATTATTTCAATGATAAAGTACTTCACTCTAGTATTCTCTCTATTGCCTCTTCATGGGTGAACTATTGCTATTCCTCTTTGCTTTTAATGAGTTAAGAACAGAAAATTTAAGAGCCAGTTATGTAAGGTCAGTTATGAAGGCTTTTGTCAGTGAGAGCATGTCCCATAACAATGCTTGCAGTGAATGGCTAATACAAATACAGTTATAATATTTGTAGGTTATTCCATTGCTTGTTTGTATCTGGAAATATCTTCCTCTAAACGCCCTGTGTTTTGATTACTACTTTCCCCTGGATACTGCAGGGCAAGAGCAAACTTGAGGAAAATGTAATATAAAAGAAATCCTATATGGAATGGAAGAGTGGTTTGTAAGATTTTAAAATAACAAAAAACAAAAATAAAAAATCATCCCCAGAAGAGGAACAGAATATTTTTTAAATGATAGGAACAAAGAAATCAAAAAAGTTTGAATGCAACTGAATCTTGTCTGGAATACATATTCCCAAATGGAATATAGTTGTGAGAATCTCCAAATGTTCTGCCTCTGTCTGATTGCTAATGTCTTCCAGTTCTGGTGTTTTCAAAATCATGTCTTGCTGACTATTATTCACCCAAACAGAGATTTTTTTCTTGCAGGTTAGGGCTGCTGGGGATTAAGGTTATTTTGGAGAAATAAATAAATATTGGTCATTCTGTCAGAGGTATCTATCTTGTATATTCCCTCTATCTTTTATACCACTGCTGATACATTTGCTCTTTCTTTTCTGTACTCTTTGGACATTTGCTCGAGTGGTTAATACCTGTAACAGAGACAGGTGATTTTTCACCAGCCAATGTTTTCTGAAACACTTATTGTAGAAGGCACACAATGGCCCCATTTCCACTTACATTTAAACCGGTTTGAGATTCACTTTGTCTATGTGTCAGTGAATCGATTTCAAAAGGTCTGTTGTTCCCACTATAAAAGCGGATCTTTTCATGATCCATTTGTAATGGCTTCTTTTTTGGCACGATTGTTGTCCCCACTAATTTGTGCCACTTCAAAATGCATGTCAATCATCTGCGTGTTATCAGTGACATAAGCACCAGCCCAGCTTGGAAACTATTTAAAAAAAAATTGATAGAAGATTTGATTCATTCGTTTTGTGACTACTTGCCTCACTGAGCTGCCGATCTGCCAGCTTGCCACCCGAGTAATTGCAAGTAGTTGCAAAATCAATAAATCAAATCTTCTATGAATTTTATTTTTTATTTTTTTTAAATGCACCCATAGAATCATAGAATCATAGAATTGTAGAGTTGGAAGAGACCACAAGGGCCATCCAGTCCAACTCCCTGCCATGCAGGAAATCTCAATCAAAGCATCCCCGACAGATGGCCATCCAGCCTCTGCTTAAAGATCTCCAAATAAGGAGACTCCACACACTCCAAGGGAGTGTGTTCCACTGTCAAACAGTCCTTACTGTCAGGAAGTTCTTCCTAATGTTGAGCTGCAATCTCTTTTCCTGTAGCTTGCATCCATTGCTCCAGGTCCTAGTTTCTGGAGCAGCAGAAAACAAGCTTGCTCCCTCCTCAATATGACATCCCTTCAAATATTTAAACAGGGCTATCATATCACCACTTAACCTTCTTTTCTCCAGGCTGAACATCCCCAGCTCCCTAAATCGTTCCTCATAGGGCATGGTTTCCAGACCCTTCACCATTTTGGTCGCCCTCCTTTGGACACGCTCTAGTTTCTCAATGTCCTTTTTGAGTTGTGGTGCCCAGAACTGGATACAATATTCCAGGTGGGGCCTGACCAGAGCAGAATAGAGTGGCACTATTACTTCCCCTTGATCTAGTCACTATACTTCTATTGATGCAGCCTAAAATTCCATTGGCCTTGTTAGCTGCTGCATCACACTGTTGACTCATGTTAGGTCACATCAGAAGCACAAATGCAGTGCTGAGAGAAGGGGGGAATGCTGGATCTACCAAAAAACTGAGGAGGGATGATAAACACCCCTCTACCATTATTCTCTCCCCTCCAGAATGATGTGATTCAGATCCGTCGTTCCCACTTGTTGAACATGCTTCAGAATTGATTTTTTTTCAAAAGAATTGCCGAAGAACTAGTGTCAGGAAAGAGTGGGTTTTTTTGCGTTTGCCTCACTTCATCGCGATTGAAACCGATCACAATAGGATCAGAACTGGTTTCAAGTGGGAACGAAGGTCATACAGTGGGCCCTTTCTTTACGCAGGGGATCTGTTCTGGATCTCCCTGGGTAAGGGAAAATCCGCCTATGCTTGAGCCCCATAGGTAATAATTGTTTCCCTCCCCAAACAGCTTCCATGTAAGCTGGAAGCCATGTAAAATGCATCCGTGAATGGTGCAGGAGCACTGTATAACCCGATCAGCAATTTGCTTTAAATCATAGTAGGAACACAGCCATTGATTGACATTAGTGGCAGTTTGGATCTGCTTGTGTTCAACCTCCCTTTCTTACAGTAAACACATAAAGCAGCTTTCTCCAGCCTGATACCTTCATGGTCCACTGAACTATAGCTCCCACAATCTTTATCCAAAATCACCAGCAATCATGTGGAGGCAAGATAAGGCATGGCCAAAAACATCTAGAAGTCACCTGGTTGGGAAAGGCTGATGCAAAAAGTGAAAGAGAGATGCACATTTCCATACACGGGGGATGTGTCATAGAATTATAAGTTTCCAACACTGGTGAAACACCAGATTACAGCACAAAATATTAACTGAAGCATTTTTATGTGATCAGCATATGAAAATACAACCCATGTGAAATCCCAGTTAATGTTTAAAGAGATTTTCATTGGCCTCAGGTTTAGACCAAGACATTTTGCTGCACCTCAACCCCCTCCCAGTCAAGATGAGGATTCCTGGCTCTGTAAGTGTTTAAAATCATGCAAATTATTTGGATGCACAACAGAGAATATCTCTCAACAATTTGCCCTACTCTTGGCTATAAAAATACAGTAACAACAAATTGAAAAAGTATCAACTTTCTCTCCTTTCATGTCATAATTGGGCCAGTCTGCATGTAAGTGAATTATGCTCATTGCTACATATTTTTGCATATTTGTATAAATGGTTAATTGTCTTCACTTCCATGTGGAAATTCACATCTATTTGCCCTCCCTGTGCCAAAAAATGCACAGACATCTGCATTCATGCAAAGCAGACAGATGACCACACCTACATTTCCACAGATACTCCAGTAAAAACCATGACACCTTTTCCTATGAGTTTATGGAGTCCCCCCTCCCACTGCAAAAAACCTGAACTCATGCGAATCATATGTCACTGTATCACATTCTGTTTGACTGGAATGAGGAATATTTCCGTTGTATAGACTAATTTATTGTCGTCCAAACTCCATTGGGCAGAGTAGGCTATACATGGAAAAGAGTTTTGTCTCCCCATGAGTGACCCCAAGCAGTAAGTAAATGGAACTGGACAGGAAGGATTGTGTGGCTTCTTTTCAGAGCTAGAAATCTGTGTGATTTTCAAGTAGAACATAAGTTTTCATGCACTGATTTGAAGCAGTATAACAAGTGTTAGAAAGCACTGATTTTTAAACTTTGAAGTATTTGTCTAAATGAGAATAAAGTGTTTGTATTATTAACTTTTGATTAACTCTGGTCTCCAGTGCAGGAAATACAAATAAATGTATTTTCTTGCATGGTTATTACTCTCTTAACTCTAGTTCCACAAGAAACTGTAAATGCCAGTATTCCATAGCATGGAGCCATAGCAACTAAAGAGGTGTCTACTTTAATTCTGTGTAGATGCAGCTAGGCTGTGTAGAGTTTGGTGGGAGGATGGTCTATGCCAATTATCAGGTATCATAGATATGGTATGATATTGCTTCTTTGGAGGGTCTAAAGTTTGATAAGTGATTCTCAACAGCTTTGACAGGTATTTTCTACTTCTGTCCCATAACTTCTGCTGAGCTTAGTTTTGCTGGCAAATTTCCCAGTTACCGGCATCTTTCAGGAAACAGTTTGCTCTGCCCTGGTAGTAGTACAAGGTGTTTGGAATCTTTTAGGTCATAGAGTTTCTAAAATCTATTCCACACATGCTTAGTTATGTGAGAGAGGGAAGGGAGGTGTATAGATGGAGAATAAGCATGAATAGTTATCAGAGATGAGAGAGAAGATTACCAAATGCAGTCTACAGAAGCAGATGATTTGGAAGAAATCTGGACTACTTCCACTCCTGGCAAAAGAGAAATGTATTGGAAATAAAGGGAGAATACTATATTTGATCAATTTAACCAATGCTGTTGTTGTTATACTGGGTTAACTTCATAGTTCTTATTAACCTAAAATTTTTGATCTAGTTAACAGTAAAGTAAATTCTGTCCCTTTCCTTGAGGGAGGTCCAGAATTCTGCTGTTTTTCAAGCAGAATCTATATTAATAGGTTTGAACACTCCATGCTGCCAGAAAGATGGCCATGATACAACCTGGGTCAGTGTTTGTACTGGAATAAGTACACTGGGACTGGGGGAAATGAATTCGAGGAAGGTCAGTGATTCAAACATTCCCTTCCCTGCAGGATGAGGTGTGTTTGTATGTGCCTGTGTGTATGAATGCTGAGATTTGGCTCATGTATTTGTGTACACTGTCATGTGTGTTCCCTGCTTTCTCAGTCAACAATGTATATAGCTTTGAGGCTGAAAATGTTGCACATCTCTAAGTCATAATATAGACTGAATTATTTTAATTATTTTTTTAAAACCAGGCTTTGGCTCATCTTCATTTAATAGAGTACATAGGAGAACAGACAGCTTTACTAATAAAGGTATGGTAATAATTTTCTTTGATTCCATTTCTGAGGTGACACTAGAAGCCACAATGGACTTCTAGTTGTTTTGGATACACTTCCCAGAGTCTGTTACTATTGTCCATGCCATAATATTAATTTATTTTTAAGAATAAATATTTCAGCTAGAAGTGTTGACAGTTCTTTGCCTTTTGTTCATTTTTCTATTGTATTTGATAATTATGATACAATTTTTTAACTTACATAGTTGTGTTTTATACTGGGTAGATTTGTGGAGGAAAACTTTGGAATTTTGGCTCTAGTTGTAAAAAGAGCACTATATTTGATCTTTTAGTTGCAAAATAATACCTTCCAGAAGAGAGAGGGTTCTTATTTAATTTCTATTTCTTACTGCCAGGTGGTGCCTGAAGACCAGCGTTTGACAGTTGCTATCATTTTAGTCCTCTGGGTCTCTGCTCTAGCATCATCCCTAATTGACAATATTCCATTCACTGCTACAATGGTAAGTTGCTTTGTCTTCTCTTCTTGTTGCTAGTAGAAACAAGAAGTATAGCCTATCATACTATTGGATACCTTGGTCATTACAGGTTCCTTCCTACATTTTAGTTTACATTTTACAGAACTGTTTCTGCATATCCAGTTCCTTTGTTGCCAAGGAGTCCCCTTTGATAGTGCTTTGAAAAGAGAGATTTTAAAGTTATAATGTATACAGTACATGTAAAGTGCTTTTGATGTCAGCTTGGTGCTTTTCTTTTCTTGGCTACCTTGGAAAATTGCATCCTGTAGCATATAATTGTGCTGACTTTTGGTACCTTTGTTAAGGTACTTTTCACCTCAGGCTAAAGATCAGGTGTGTGGGCAAAGTCATCCAAGGATAATAAGAATGTGATATAAAATGATGGAGGGAAGCAAAAATGATGTTTTTAAAAACTAAGACACTTGTTAAAATATTTAGAGTACCAGCAATCTTACCATTGCCAGGAGAGGATTGGCTGCCCATAGAGTCAAATACTGGCAAAGCACTACAACTGTTATATATAAAATTAATAGTATATGGTCAGGAAAAGGAAATCATTTATACCTTAATGACTTATTGGAGATGTTTCTATGCTACAGAAGGATAATCTCACATTAGAGATGGGAACCATGCCATATTTAACACAAAAGTCAAACTAAAGCAAGTTTGTTGAAGAACCTTTCCTATATTACAAGTGAAATGGGTGTATTGCCTTTCAGTAAGTAATTAAAACCTTGGAAAAGCTACTTTTTAAACTATAACTCCAAGCATTGTGAGCCAGTGTCCAGTTACTAGCCATGCTGGTTAAAGGATACTGGAAGCTGTAGTCCAGAAAGTAACATTTCCAGTACAAATTGAAATCAAATGTCAGAAATTACTAATGTAGAACCATAAAAATTAATTGGACTTACTTAAGTAGTAACTTTGAGCCTCTGGTATAAAGAGCCATTGTGATGTGTGGATACTGCCCGCTGGCTGCCCCAACTCCATCCCCACACCACCCTCCTGACGAGATGGTGGGCAGCATCATTCTGCATCTTCAGTGCAGCATTTACATGAGCTGTGCCAAATAAGCGGAGAACAGCTGTGGCAGCAGCGGTTAGCACACTCTTTCCACAGTGCAAAAAGGAGCTGCTTTTTGTGGCTTCTTTTTGTGCTGCAGAAAGGCCAGATTGAGGCCACTGCGTGTAGTTGCCATGGCCCCGATCCGGTGAGGAAAGGGGCAGCTGCAAGCTGTTCCAAAGGGGTGGTCCATTGAGCCCCTTCATGTCATATCCAATTCAACGTGTCTCCTTTAACTGGGACTAACACTGGGTTTAACTCTCTGGGAGAAGCAGGGAAGTGTCTCAAAAATCTGGTTGAGAGGCTTTAAACCCAGTTACTGTATGTGGGGGAGGAAGACAGTATTCTTGAGGGCAGGAGTTCATCAAGTACTGGAAATAATAGCCCAGTTGTTATAGAAAGAACCAGGCAAATAGTACAAGAACTCAACAGTGGGAGAGAAAAAACCTTAAATAGATAGCCAGGGGGGTGTAGGTATCACTGAAACCTGGTCGGATGAGTCTTATGATTGGAATGTAGTAATGGAGGGGTATAACCTGTTTCAGAGAAATAGACCAAACAGGAAAGGCATCTCTTTTGCTGTAATGGATGCAAGCTACAGCAAAAGAGATTCCACCTGAACATTAGGAAGAACTTCCTGACAGTAAGGGCTGTCCGACAATGGAAGTGTAGTGGAATCTTCCTCCTTGGAGGTCTTTAAACAGAGGCTGGATGGCCATCTGTCGGGGATGCTTTGATTTGGATTTCCTGCATGGTAGGGGGTTGGACTGGATGGCCCTTGTGGTCTCTTCCAACTCTATTATTCTATGATTCTATGAGGAGCAGCACTTGCTTTTAGAAGCACCCAAATGAATTGAAGACCAAAGCACCGGTGACAAATTAAAAATTGAGAAGTGGCAAGATCAGCTATATACCAGAAAATAAAGTTCTAATATGTACATAGCCACAGTCTGCTCTCCTTTTACAAAGCTGCTTTTTCTATTTACAGGTTCACAGTTGGTATTGTAAACTAGAATAAATGTGGTAAATCCCATCAGATGTGATTTAAGTTTAATTAATTGTTTTCTGATTTTTCACTTATTTCTTTAAGCTGAAAAGGTTTAAAATCTAATGTATTTGATTAAAATAACTGCTTCTTAGCATCATTAACTAAATAGGCAGGGTTTTCTGCCCCTAGACTGTTATGCAAAAAAAAATATCCTTATTCTCAACATGTTCTTAATTTTTAATAAGCCACTATTGTAGACTGCATATGTTGAGCCATCTGTTTATAGTTTTCTGTTTTATTACAGGAGCATAGAATTTTTTACATTAAATTACTCTTTCATGCTTTCCCCTCTTAATGCAGTGTAATAAACCACTGTGCTAATAAACATTTCACACATCATATAGTATTCTGATTATGTGGCAAAATAGTGTTGTGTGGGGGAAAAGGTTGGTGACTTAGTGATATAGTATACATGAGATTTTTCTAGTGTAATTCTTTCTAGTGTGCTTCTCATTTTATATTTTGTTTTATTACAACATCAACACCACCATCACCAACATTATTAATTACAAGATTGTTTTCCCCACCTTATTGTCAGATGTACTCAATTCCATATCAACTGAGGATGCAGCTGGCCCTCCATATCCACAGATTCTTCATCAATAGATTCAATAAATCATGGTTCAAAAATATTCATTAAAAAAGCCAAAAAGCAAACCTTGATCTTGCCATTTCATATACTGTAAGGGACGTCATTTTACTATGCCATTATATATAATGTGACTTGAACATTATGGATTTTGGTATCCACTGAGAGCCCTTGAAGCAAACCCCAGTGGATACTGAGGGCCCACTGTACAGCCAAAGATGATAGTTAAAATAAATTCAAAACCAATGAAAAATGTTAAATCCAAGCAAAGCCAGGATGATTCCTTGGAAAGGGAATGGTCCTTGCATGCCTTTTGAAAATAATCAAGAAACTAATTATGAGCTTCTCAGCACCAAAAGGACATGTTTTTCCATGTCAATATGCTGGTTGGGGGAATCCTGGGCTTTGGTCCAAATGCACCCACCCCTATTCCAGGCTCTGTTAGGAAAGGAACTTGATGGATAAATCAATGATATTTTGTATGAGAGATCTTTTTCCCTTAAGGAACAGTAAAAATAAATATTTATTATCAGGAATTTTGGAGAATCATTGTTTGAACTGGTAGATTCACTAATAGCAGGTTATTTGTCTTTCAATATTTTTTTCATGTGTTCATATGTGACGATTAGAGCCAATGTGGCATAGTGGTTTGGGTGTTGAACTATGACTCTGGAAAGCAGGATTTGATTCCCAACTTGGGTATGAAACCCACTGGGTGACCTTGGGCAAGTCACATGCTCTCCATTTCAGGGGAAGGCAATGGCAAGCCTTCTCTGAACAAATCTTGCCAAGAAAACCCCACAATAGGTTCGCCTTAGGGTCACTATAAATTGGAAATGACTTGAAGGCACACAACAACAAATGTGTGACAGTACTTTCAGATTTTTGAGTTTAATGCTAAATTGTGCTAACAGCAGCACAGAAAGCTGTATTACAGATACAGTCCAAGATTAGTGTTATAATTCACTGGCATGGCAGTGGGGCCCATCTATGCTACAGAATTACAGCACTTTAACTGTCCTGGTTCCCTCCTATGAAATCTTGGGATTGACAGTTTAGGGATGGGCATAGAGAATTCTTCGTCAGAGAACTCCAGTACCTCACCAGACTACAAACGCCAGGATTCCATAGGATGGAACCCTGGCAGTAAAAGTGGAATGATAGTGCTAGAATTGTGTAGTGTGAATATGCCCCAAGATAGAAACTATGGTGTGGAGAATGTTCTATTTTGCTTATAAGTGGCAAAAATACATTAAAGGAAAAATTGTATGATTTTCCCAAGGTTATGATGAGAATGTGATGTGCAGCCTACGTAGGTTTACGCTGGAGCTTCACGCCAGGATAGCCACCAAGTAAACTGTCTCAGAGCTGTGTGGCTGTTCAGGAATCTCCTCCTTCTCTCTGAAGCTGATAAAGCACACTCAGACAGATGTCTCTTCAAAGAGGCTCTTTTAATCTTCAGTTGCTATTTAGACAGATTCCAAAGCTACTTTCACTATACATCCGCCACCATCAACCAACAACCCACACTGTACAATGAGACTTGACCCTTATATACACTTTTACCATGCGACCACAAAGTCCAGCCTCTTCCTGCTGTGTCACCTTAATTCTTGTCCCCCAAACAAGATGACCATGCATATTTACAGTAGTTTTACAACACTTCGCAGTGCTTTCCAACACATGATGACCTTGTAGAGACATCACCTGTTCTGACCCAGCTGTATCCAATTACTTGGTTACCATGCTGCAAGTGACCCATAGTTACCTTTGTCACTCTTCTTCACAAGTGGACATTTTATTTCAGGCTTTATTTTCTGACAGGTTACCCATTAGGTTTCTATGGCTGAGCCAGGATTCAAACTCTGGTCCCCAGAATCCCAGCCCACTGCTCAGAGCACTATGTCATGCTGGCTTCCAAGAAAAGGCTCACAAAACCACAAATCTTAGAATTCATAGCATTCTAGCCATGGAAGTTAAAATGATGTCAAACTGCATTAATTCTGAAATGTAGATGTAGCCAAGGACTATTGTACTTTTATGCTGATTGCATCACCACCATAATCACCATCACCATCACCCCCTGAATCATATTGTTGGTCCCAATGAGAATAAACCCATTTAAACAATGGCTTGTTACAGACTGCCAAAATAAAGCTGCTTCGGGTCTCTTTGGAGGTATGCTATTTAAATGATGCCTGGGTCCTAAGAGTCCGGAGGTCACGCCAAAGCCACACTCCAGTCCTAAGCACTGGAGTGCAGCTTTGGTGCAGCTTCTGGATTCTTAGGATGCATGCATCATTTAAACAGCATACCTCCAAAGAGACCTGAAGCAGTTTTATTTTGGCAGTCTGTAACAGGCCAATGGGATTTACCCTGGTGTGAACTTTCAAATTTCTAGTGAACAATTGATTAAGTAGATCTACTCTAGTTTGGACTAGCCCATAAGATTCAGCCCCATCCATCCATCCATCCATCCATCCATCCATCCATCCAAAGATTCCAACAGATCCTAGCACATGATGCTGCCTTTCAACTATGGGGGAGTGTGGGTATGGGGGAGCATTCAAATGTGCCATCTTTGCAGAGCACCCCTAAGAGAACTGTGCCATGTGCTTTTCTGAGCCTCTGAGACAATACTAAGTGGAGCCCCATGGCAGTTTCAGAAGACATCAAATGTTAGTCATCAAATTCATCTTGCCTCTCCTTTTGTTTGTTATAACTGGCCATTAGGGTTATGATCATGTGTATATAGTCAATAATAATCTTCCCATTATTATTTTAATTTATTCTTTGCAGATTCCTGTACTTCTCAACCTGAGTCAAGATCCGGAGGTTAACTTACCTGTGAAGCCCCTAATCTTTTCATTGGCCATGGGTGCCTGTCTGGGAGGTAAGCAGAGAATCCATACAGATATCTGAAAGCAGAGCTGATAGTGCCACATCACATATAGAACCACAGAATTAGAGGATTGGAAGGGATCCCTAGGCTCTCCTATCCCTTAAATCAACTAGCTGCCAGTTCTTGAAATTCACATCCCCTTTAGGGCTGAATCCTTGAAGGCTTTTCATTTTAAGGGTGCCAGAATTATCAGATCATTGCTGTTCCAATATGAGTTGCAGTGAGAAATATAATAGATTTTCTACACATTTGTGCTGTTTAAATATTTTAGGCTATACAGTGGTACCTCGGGATACGAAATACCCAGGTTACGAAATTTTCGGGATACGAAAAAATCCCATAGGGAATTATTGTTTCGGGTTACGAATGTTTTTTCGGGTTACGAAAAAAACTTTTGGTGCTTTTTTTCGGCTTTTTCGCACGGAATCGCGGCTTTTCCCCATTAGCGCCTATGGCAATTCGGCTTACGAAGGCTTTTCGGGTTACGAAAGCGGCCGCGTTACGAATTAATTTCGTAACCCGAGGCACCACTGTATTCTGTTCACATCTGTAGGACAGAATGTATCTGTGTGAGTGGGGAAAGGACAATCACTCCCCCCCTCTCTTCTTTTCCCCTATAATGTACTTCCTGCCTCTCCAGAAAGGTTCTGCTTGTGTGTGTGTGTGTGTGAAACAAAAGAAAATATTGTCCATAAAATGGAGGCGGGAGCCACATTCAAACCCCCTTAAATGCTTTGAACTGGAGAATATAGGTCTGACTGCTGCAGTTTGTAAACAATCCTTTCCCCTATTGTAAAACGAATGTGAAATTTTCTGCTGGTCTGACTGTAACCTTTCTCTTTTCAGCTAGATCAATGGCATCACTGAGTTTGGTGCCACCTGATGTGGGTGCCCAGAAAGGCCAGAAAGGGTTGTTGGGGGTGGGGGAGTCTGGCTGAACCCTTGTTCCCTCCCACTGCCTTACTTGCCTGTACCCTGGCCGGCCAGCCACTGACTGGCTGGCCCATTCCTGGGGGTGGTGCTGTGGACTCTGGAGGGAGAGCGGCCACACCAGACTCTAAATGGAAGGCATCCCCCCGAGCAGTGGCCTTCAGATGATCTGTTTAGGTTCTGGTGTAGCTGGTTGGAGAGCAGTTGTGCCAAACCCTAAATGACAGTGCTGCAGCACCAGAAGTGGCTGATACTGCAGGATGGTGCTGCAGCCTCCGGAGGGCCCATTTAGGGTCTGGTGTGGCTGCTGGGCAAGAAAGAAAAGGAGGCAATATCCTTTCTTGCTCTATTATTAAAAAGTAATTTTAAGTACTGTCAGCCCTCGGTATCCATTCCAAACCCCTACTGCAGATACCAGAATCTGTGGGGGCTTGAGTTCCATTGTCCTGAATGGCAGCGGGGCCGTGTGGCTGCCCAACCATTGCAGACAATAGAACTTGGCCTGAATGGCAGGCCAAGGATGGTGGGGCAAGAAGCCAGCCACCAGATCCCTGATCCAGCCACAAGATCACGGCCCTTGTCCTCCCTCCCTCCCTCCAGCCTGGCTGAGCCAGCACCATCCTGGCTGCCTGAAGCATGCCTTGTTGGTCTTACTGCTGGTGGGTGGCAGGGGGCTGCCTCCTCCTTCTCCTCCTTGGCCACTTCCTCCTTCCCCTCGCTGCCTTCTCCTCCTCGGCTGCTTCATCCTTCCCTTTAGCCACCTCCTCCTCCTCCTCAGCCTCCTCCTCTTCTGCCTCAATGTGGGCTTGCCATCCATGGAATCTTGAATCCACAGGTGGCAAGTTTGTGGATACTGAGGGCCTACTGTATTTATTGTATTGCATTTTATAACAGTCTGCTTTATATGACTTATATATCCTAAGTATTTTATTGTAAAATCTGTTATTCTTGGCTGTGCTGGTTTATGACAGTAACAAACTATTGACTGATAGCTCATTTTTTGCTTGTCCAGAAGCTGCACCAGTCCCATTTGATGTTCCACCCAATTGGGGTGTACACACCCCTGGAGTATCACCGGGTGCAGTTTGCACACTCTGTACCCCCTAGTGATGCCCCTGAACTAGAAACTAAGGAATAATGATTTTTTTTAAAAAAAAAATCAGTGAATGACACTGCAATTCCAGTTCCATTATGTGTCTAAGGGACCATGCTTCTCTGCACCTCTAGTTCACAACAACTTTAAAAGAAAAAAAAAATCTTTGTTAAGGGAACCACTGTGACAAAACCAATTTAATTAAAGCTTGCAAACAAATTCATCACAACTTCATTTGATGCTGAAGATGACACAATTTCATACTCTCCAACCATCCCAAATTGGTAGAAATCTGCCCAAAGTTAATCTTCTGTTGATCCACTTTTTGCGGCTGCTTTAAAAATGTCCCAGTTTTTCCTCTCCTCTTCTCACTTCCCTCCTTCATTCTCAGCTTATTTCAGGTGCTGTAAATTGAATTAAAAGTACAGAAGTAGTTTGCTCAGCAAGTGGGAGAGGAAGGGAGGAATATTCCCCTTCTTAGTAGGCTCATGATAAAGAATGGTTCTCAAACTGTGGGGTGGGACTCCCAGGGAAGATGCAAGAGTTGTTTGAGGGGAATGAGAGACTTGGAGGGTGAAGGGAAAGGCAAGGAAGATGCTTGGAGCAGCTGCCTCTACCTGAGGGAGGAGGAGGAGAAGAGGGAAGCTCACTGCATCATGGCCTCTGGCAGGGCCCAATATATTCCAGCATATGAATGTTCAAATGAAATTATGCACAATAAACAAACAAAATATTTTTTATTTCTATACTACATAGAACTCAGGTGCCTGTGCCATTATTTTCAATGGGACTTGAATATTAGTAAGTCACAATTTTCATGGGGGGTGGGTGGGTCTGGAACAGATCCCCTGTGAATTCGGAAAGGCTACTGTGTAATTATTTTCAATATAAGTACTTAGTGTCCATCAGCCACAGTTTTCATATCTTACAAAAGGCATCCCCTTTTCACTCTTACCGAAGAGGATTCCTTCCGTAAGAACACTGCTGAGACACATACATACATCATCTTAAAAGGAAGAAAGCCTTTCCCCCCCTTCAGAGATATTGTTTCAGTCATATTCAAAACTGATGTGTGTCTAAATCAAATGAATCTCATATGGTGCATAAATTCAAACTTAACTTTTGAAACATATAATTCAAATAACACTAACAGATTTCCTAAAATGTGCAAAGTGATTGAAGTAGAGAATCTGTTCCATCAGATTCTTAGAATGGGCAAATCACGTGGGCAAGTTGATTGACTTTTGATTGCTATTCAGCTGGTATGAGGCCACTGTCTAACTCTGTAGGCTTGTCCTTTGATTTTGGAACTATTGCAGAGTTGTGACTAAAGACTGTGAACTGTAAAGACAGATGCTCCTGGTTCAATGGCTACATACCCCACAAACTATGAAGAATAATTTTCCCAGCTTGAGGAAATGGTGTCTGTTGTCAGTTTTCTAGAAAACTCGTGGTGGAAAGTTTTCAACAACTCTAAATACACATCTGTAAAGTTTGGGATTTTTCAAACACAGAGTGGGTTTTGTTATTATGTGCCTTTAAGTCATTTGTGATTTAAGGTGTCCCAAAGGCAAACCTATCTTGGGGTTTTCTTGGCAAGAATAATTCATAGGGGGGTTGCCATTGCCTTTCTCTGAGGCTAAGAGAATGTGACTTGCCCAAAGTCACCCAGTGGCTTTTCATGACTTAGCAGTCATTTGAACCCTGGTCTCCCAAGTCATAATCCGACCATGGAATCATAATCCCACCATGGATTCAAAGGACAACAGAAAATTCCACCAAAACCCACTTTGGTAGTATAGTAAAGAATATAAGAAGATCAGATGAATTCTAGTTTGCCTTAGAGGGCTTCGGGTTTCTGATGGAAGATTTCAAAGCCCATTTAACGGAATCAGTTTCTACTTACTCTCTTGGTGCCTTAAAACACATTTACATACAATCCAAATGGAAAGAGGGGCAGTCCAGATGGATTTAAATGGGGTCATATTTTTTTTATGAAAAGCTACAGAGATGGAGGCATTTTTGTATACTTTACTGCAGTTTCCCTCACTGTAGTCACAGCTGATATATATCAACCAATTTTATGAACAAACTCAAAGCCTATTACAAGCATAAAGAGATTTCAGAAGCTTTTTGCACTGCAATTAGACTAATTTAGTGGACCTGTTTATGGTGTTCCATTGTGAAGAAATTCTGTCATTTAAATTGTCATTGCCACCAGCATCACAGGAAAGAATTCAACAGGTGCACTTTGCTGATGGGGAAATATTGTACCTGTTGGATTGCATCATATGGTGTGTCAGCCTTTTCAAACCTAGAGTTCTCCACGCATGTCAGATTATTTTTCCCACAATCCCATAGACATCGAGGCAGTTATGGAGGTATAGTCCAGCTGAGCTAGAGGACATTAGGTTGGGAGGAACTACCATGAATAGTTAAGGGTACATTATTTAGGAATAAAGACTCACACCTCATGTCATATTAGCAGCATTTTTATAGTTTTGGTTGCATAAACCACATTAAGACTATGGCATAGGATTTAGGCTATTTTCCCAGCAAAAAAAGCCAAAGAAATTAGACTTTGAACAATGAAGTGAATACATTTTGGAGAAATTAAATTCTGCTAAAAGTTTAGTCTCCTTAGTCTTTTTGGATCTTGCTGTTAGTTGGCTAGGTTTTTAGATTAAGTAGATTTACATTCTGCCAACTGTTATTCAAGGAAGCAAAGCCACAAAGGAGTATTGTGGCTGGAGTTTATTTGTAATTTATAAGAATAATATAGAACAGCCATCTGGTTGCTCTTTGATTCATCTTTATGCTGATTATTCTCTTTTCTATTCCACAAATATTGGCTGTGCATAAGTTAGAACAATAACAAAAAGTTGCAAAGACAAAACAAACTGAGAAGCTTTCTTCCTCTTCATTTTTAGTCCAAGTTGGAAATAAACATTTCGTTGATAACGTTATATGAAAGAATAATTACTTTGGGCTGTGTTTTTTTAGTGATAGTCTGGTCTGCTTTTTGAACTATTTTATTTGAAGATTTTTCAATTAGAAAAGAGCAGTACATTAATATATATTTCATTAGCAATTTAACAAAAACCTAGGAGTGTTACAGACCGCCGCTTTGCGGTGGTCTGCTGGCGCTGCTGTTTGCTCCACGAGGGAGCCGCAGCAGCCAAACCACGCGACTCCCTCGCGGAGCAAAAAAGAAGCTCCAAAATGGAGCTTCTTCCTGCGGCGCGGTTATGACGCCGCGAGGCACCAATGGCGCACGCGTGATGTCATAAACGCCGCACGACGTGTGGACGCACAGCGTCTGCTACGTCAGTATGGCAGCGGCTGTGTGGAACGGCCGCCGCCATATTATACGTATTCACTACGTACTAGGGTTAGGGGGTGCGGAAGCACCGCCCCTTTCTAACCCTAATACGTAGTCAATACGTATTTTATGGCGGTTTGTAACCCGCCCTAGTCACCAATTTGCACTACTTCATTATTCTCTGTTCAGAGTTAGCAAAGATTATATTCTTACAAGCATTTTACAAAATGCTAAAATCATTAACAAAGCATACTCTGGTGATATTAGAAATATACATATACTTTGTGCTTAACTCATAACAACCTTATTCTCTATATAATTATAGTTTTATTGGGTTCATCACTTCATGCTTGCATGAAATTGCTTGTCCTCCATGAGGTATGCAAAGGAGATTGACCTGCTGGATTTTCTGTTGTGTGCTTTCAAGTCATTTTTCACTTGGGGCAACCCTAAGGTGACCTTATTGTGGTATTTTCTTGGCAAGAATAGCTCAGGAGCTATTTGGCATGGCCTTCCTCTGAGGCTGAGAGAATGTGACTAGCCCAAGGTAACTTAGTGAGTTTCCTTGGCCGAGCGGGGATTCAAATGCTGGTATTATACTCAGACCACTGCATTGTGCTGGCAGCTACTGTATGTAGCTATTTAAAAAATTCTCTTCTACTTAGCTTTGTTCATTCACTCCCAGCAAATGGTATTCCCTCCTTCTGTTGACACCTGAGCCAAGACTGGCCCATTATTATATCAAGAAAGTTTGTGTTTGCATATTTCTTTATTTTCCCCACATGCCTTGTCTTTTTTTTAAATAGAAATGCTGGCTGAAAAACAAAATTTTTATTGGACTCACTTTTCTGCCACTAATGCCAAAGAAGCAGCTGCAGCACAAAAATGAATTTTGTCCCGGGGAAGTTTCATATAAAATATGGCGTGTAACATGGGAGGGAGCTTCCTTTGTGAAAGAAATAATTGGAAAGCAATGTTGCCTAATTCATAAAATAAATTTCCTGCCAGGAAATCAGAGGGGGGAATGCCCATCTCATTGGACTTACTTAGTTCTTGATCAGCTGCTAGTCCGTGAATGATTTTCTTATTTCTTCTAATTAGGCTATAATGATACTGCCAATTTATAGTGTGGTCTTAAGTATATTTACTCTTGTCACATATAATTTATCGAAAAATAAAATTTGTTGATCTTGTAAAAATCTCTTTTTTTCTTTTGCAAAAGTCTTTTAAGATTATGGATACTCAATATGTAGCTTACTCAGAAAAAGAAGTGAAATAATGTGTCTATCATATTAGTTCAAAAATAAGTGCTGTTGTATTAAAATTGCAATATATCAATATATCATTAAGATACACAGGATTGTAATCCTTTAATAAATATAATGTGTTCAGCACAGTCTTACAAAAATGCTGAATGTGTGTAGTTTTTTTGTGAGTTTTTTGGGCTATGTGGCCATTGTTCTATAAGAGTTTCTTCCTGACGTTTTGCCATCATCTGTGGCTGGCATCTTCAGAGAATGCTTGCCTGGAAAAAGTGGGTATATATATACTGTGTGAGCCTGGGAAGGCCGGAGTGATTTGCACATGTATTGTTCTGTGCTGATGACAGGCCTCAGGCCGGGAGGGCTAATGCAAAATGAATGTGTGTGGTTGCTGTGTGTTCTCCCCGTGTGTGCAGACATGCAAAAAATTTAAGTATATACAACAAAAGAGAGTGACCAGCATAGTCCATACTGCAGAATAAACTGTGTTTAATTACTCAGTGCTTTCCCCAAATTAAAGCAGACATAGACACATGGTAATAATAATAATAATAATAATAATAATAATAATAATAATAATAATAGGTTTTATTTATATACCGCCCAATCACTGGGAATCCGAGCGGTTTACAATAGAGGGGATAACAGACAGATCCCTGCCCTCAGGCTTACAATCTAAAAGACACGACACAAAAGGAGAAGGGAATGGTGAGGGGGGGGGGGAGGGAATCAGGTCCAGCATTCTTCTCTCCCTCTGAGGCCTGGACCAAGGCAGATGGACTGGAGGGAGGGCTCTTAGGGAGGGAGGAGCCTCTTTCTTCAGGCTAGCCCCTGATGGCACTGGGCCAGCCTTCTCTCTCCCTCAGAGGCCGAAAGATGACAGTTAGGGAGGGAGGAGCCTCCTTCTTCAGGCTAGCCCCTGATGGCACTGGGCCAGCCTTCTCTCTCCCTCAGAGGCCGAAAGGTGACAGTTAGGGAGGGAGGAGCCTCCTTCTTCAGGCCAGCCCCTGATGGAACTGGGCCAGCCTTCTCTCTCCCTCAGAGGCCGAAAGATGACAGTTAGGGAGGGAGGAGCCTCCTTCTTCAGGCTAGCCCCTGA
>NC_056524.1:98049811-98079825 GCF_019175285.1 Sceloporus undulatus
TGGTACTGGGCCAGCCTTCTCTCTCCCTCAGAGGCCGAAAGATGACAGTTAGGGAGGGAGGAGCCTCTTTCTTCAGGCTAGCCCCTGATGGAACTGGGCCAGCCTTCTCTCTCCCTCAGAGGCCGAACGATGGTACTGAAAGGAACAAACAGAAATAATATGGGTATATTTAATAGTAATCCCATGGGTACACAACAGGAATCGTGGTAGTATCCCATTTCATGTAGAGCCTTCTTTAGGTACAAAATCTATACAGGCAGCTATTTTGTTGATTCTTCTAACCATATGATTGTATTATCTTTCTGAAGATTGTATTACCTTTCTGAATTCTGTGTTAGTTTGTCTGGATATTGGCAGTGCTGTATCTGATTGCTGGACAGTGGCCAAAATTAAATCTTTAAGTCTTGTCCCTGAAAAGCCCTTTACAGTAAACAGGGGTGCCATCTGGATTCCTACTGTGTGTCTGCATAAACTGCCCATCCATTACAGTGGAGCCTTCTTATCCACGGGCTTGCCATCTGTGGATTTAAGCCCCAGTGGCATTGTGTGCATGTGGCCATGCTACCATTAGGGACAGTCTCCATTGTCTCCAGTGGTGGGGCGTACACATGGATACACCACCATTAGGGACAGCAGGACTTCATCTGGAGTCCCATTTTCCCTAATGGTGGCATGGTCATGTGCATGTGACACCATGGGGACAACTGGACTTGAGGTCCCACTTGGGACAGATCTCCTGTGGATATTAGGGTCCCACTGTAATATAAAATCTATATCTACCATTTCAGTTTGTCATTCATTCTTGCATCACCATATATTTTTCTCTGCTTACCTCCGTGTAAAGCATCGAGTATGTTGATCTTTGGTTGTATGAGCTTAAATGTTTTGCATAATTATACACAATTATCTCAGTGTTGCTATAAGGTTGCACTGGTCACTTGCCATTTATGAAGAGGATGAACGCCTGCATCTTTCAAAAAATATATTGTGTCTTTATGTCTCCTGTTGACTTATAGTGACCCCATGGATTTCATAGGGTATTCATAGGCAAGGAATACTCAGAGTTGGTGTGATGGCTGGGTCTCCAGTCATCTGGGAACTTCTCCTGAACTACAAAGGGTTAATCTGGGAGGAGGAACATGCTAATGAGAGATGACATCACATGCTAATGAGCTGTGACATCATAGCTGATGTAAGGTCTAATGGACCAATCAGAGAGTAGGACCGCGAGATTCAAGAACTTTCTATGGGAAATCTTTAAAAGGACTTGTGCAGCCATGCGGTCCTTTGTCTCTCCCTTGATCCTCTCCTGAGGGGGGAAACCAGATGCTGTCTCTTTGAGTCTGGGAGACACAGACTCAAGGGAATGCAGGTCGAGAGGCCAGGGGGCCCTCCCTGCATCCAGGAACTCAAAAGGACTACAAATCCCATCTTCTGTGAGTAGTTAGGAATGTGGTAGCTAGTGCGTTTAGGCCTTTTGTTATTTGTAACAATGGCTTGCCTGGAATGAATTCTGTAACTATGTTCTTTGACCTGCAAGGCAAAGGGGCTTTGCAAGAGTGTTATAAATTCTTTCTACCCTATTCTATCCCTTTTTAAAATAAACTTCTTTCTTAAAAAGCATCTGCTATCTCTATACTCCTATACACGTGCCTAGACTCGGCTATTGAAACTAGATCTCTCTCTCTCTATCCCTCACAAGTCTCAGTGTGTGTGGGGGGAGGAATTAATTCACTGAGTGGTGGCAGCGCGACTATAGGACCTCCAGGGGTCCCATTCTGCTCAACAGGGAGTGAGAATGGAGATCTAGGAGATCCTAGAGGGGAAAGTGTGACGAGGGGACTCCCTGGGAGTAAAGGGCCACGTACAGGGCGCCAAGGGCTCCAGGGAAAGGCCCCCAAGTCACCACAGTTGGTTTTGCCAATTCCTTCCTTGGTATCTGCAGATTCAGTATCTGTGGATCTGAGCAACCATGGATTGAAGTAAATAAACATTTATTTTTTTTAACCTGTAGTGGCCTGCCTGAGAAGTGGTCCTGGGGCACTAGCGGAGGCTGAGGCATGCCTCCCTCCCCCATGGAAGCCAGTCCCACCATACTGAGCATCCACAGTTTTTGATGTCCGCAGGGTATGTTTATATTGGAACCAATCCCCTGTGGATACCGACAGCCCACTGTATAGCCCACAGCACCTGGTATTCATTGGGAGTCTTGCATCCAAGTACTACCAGGGCTGACCCTTCTTAGCTCTCAAGATAGGATCTGATGCCTTTAGGGTATTTTGGCCCCTCAAAAATATTTTAGTGTATTAGAATTCTTATATAGTAGTTTGTGCTTTAAATATTTCTGTTTATACACCATATTACTATTGCTCTGCTTTCTCAACATAATTGCCAGAGTAGGCAATTGTTATTAATTTTGATATTAACCCCTGCTGCAAATTTATACTATAAATCTTGCATATTCTATTCAAACATAGGCAAAATTTTAATTATCAGTTTGTAGCAGCAGTTAATGTAAGAATGTTCTTGCTGCTATCTTAATGCTTTCTCTCCAGGCTCACGTAACACAATTCTTCTCACTTTTTTTAATGGAAAAAAAAGGCAAACCTATACTTTATTTTGAGATTTCATGTACGTGCTTATAGTTTGCCAATTAAAGATTCTTTGAAGGATCCTATGTTCACACTGCTATGTCACTCTACCTTTCTATTCTCCTGATTAGCTTATAAAAGGAAAATTGTTCTTAATGTAACACAGGGCCGCTCTGGTGTCAGTCACAACAGAACTGCAGTGTTCTCACTGCCCATTCATGAAGTGGGCTGCTGAATGGGCCACCAGCAGGAGTGGATTTAACCCACTCCTTTTTGGGCCAGCTCTTGCCGCATCGATGTAGCTTCTGGATGCTTTGGGGGCATGCGGGGGCATGCATCATGTAAACACCATACCCCTGGAGCAGCCGGAAGCCACTTTATTTAGCCTGTCTGTTTGGGGCCATAGTGGTCTAATGTCCATTCACAAATGTAAAACTTTCCAATCTCCTCTTATATTCTGGTGCTTCTGTTGTTTAATGCTCCCTTCCACTGCTTTGAATGCAGAGTTTCTTCCTATTCTCTCTCCCCCCCAGGTGTCATGTTGTGCACTTGTTTTGATTTGCTCTTAATGTACATGCTTTCTTTCTGCTCATCAGTTATTCTCTGTTTCAGGTATAATCCTCTTCTCTCTTGTCTTCTTCAGCGAGCCACTCATCTGTCTCAACTATAATCTGCTTCCAGTTTAGTCATTCTATTATCTGCTTTGAAGCCGAGTGCATTTGGGGTCTAGTCTGCAAGCCTTAAATTTCTATAATACTCATGCACGTTTTTAGCAGCTTCAGGCTTTTGATCTGTTAGTAGTAGTCATGGTACTAGGAGCACAGGGTTTTGCATTTCAGAAGAAACAGTATCTGCAGTCTTCTGAGAGAACAAATAAATATGCTGTAAAACACAGAAAATACTAGATCAGTCAGCCAGCCAGTCATTCAAAGAATTCATGCAGTACAGTTTTCTGTCTACAGTTAATCCTCATCTACACAACCTCACAGCCTGAAGTTGGGGCCAAGCTTTTGCAAAATGTGTTTCCTTTTAGTAAGGAACTGGCCAGGAGTTATCTGAAACAGATTCCTTTTATTGTATTCAGGCACATTGAATCTTTTGTTCCGTATTATAGTAGAGTGGGCCTTTGGTATCCACAGATACCAAACTCCATGGATGCTAAAATCCCATTATATACAATGGGGTTGTGTTATTGTTGTCGTTTTATTTTCTTATGTCCTGCTAATGGCCAACAGGAAATTTAAAAAATAGTACAATTAAAAAACAATACAAAATTAACAAGTATAAATATAAAATTAATTTTTTAAAAAAGTTAAAAGAGTTATGAATTAAAATGTAACATGTTGAAAATACAAACCTTAAAATTTAAAACGCACAACATTTAATAATAATAATAAATAAAATATTTATTTATATCCCACCTCTTCCTTTTTGAGAATCAAGGTGGGTAACAACAGATTTTAAAATACAAGTAAATAACAACAAAGTCTCCCCTCCCTCTATCCCACCCTCCTTAAAATATCAATTTGTAAAATGAGATCAAGTAATACAACATCATAAAATATCAAAGAAACATTGTTCATTACATGGTGACAACAAAACATAGGAGCACATATGGACAGGTTTCTTCATTCATGACTTAGTCAGTCTGGATAGGGGAGCCTGAAGAGAGTTGTTTTTACCGTCTTCTTAAAAGCCTCAATTGAGGATATTTGGCAGATTTCTTCAGGGAGATTATTCCAGATTTTTGGAGGGGCAACAGAGAAGGTTCTTTGGGACATTGCCACTAATCTAGTTCTGCTCGACTGTAAGAGATTCTTCCCCGAAGAGCTTGAAATGGCCTGGCAGCATAAGAATGTCTTTACCTGCCACTGAAAGGTGAGCTGGGATGGAGCCATCCTGTCCTCTCTAGGGAGGGAGTTCCAAAGCTTGGAGCAGGCACTGAGAAGGCCTTCTCTCTTGTTCCCATCAAATGAGCCTGAGAGGGTGGTGGGACAGAGAGAAGGGCCTCTCCCAATGATCTCAACACCTTAGTGGGCTTAGTTAAATGGTTCCCTTTATTTGAGATGGCAAAATCAAGGTTTTTTTAAAAAAAATATCTGGGTGTTTGAATTCATGGATATGGAGGGCTGACTGTATTGAAGACTCTCCACTCATTTTCCTTCCTTGGCCTAGGAGAAGCCTTGATGTAGTTCTGCTATAAAAGCGCTTCCTAGAGCTTTATAAAGCACTCTGAATAAATTATACACAACTACAGTCAGCCCTCCACATTCATGGAGGTTAGGGGTGCAAGACCCCGTGAATGTGTAAAAAACACGAATACCCCTCCACGAGGAAGCCAATTAAAGAGACGGGTAGGCAGGACAGGAGGAGCAGGTATGTGTGCTACTCTCCTTCCCGTGTGCTACTCTTCTTCCATTGTGCTGGGGAAAGCAGCTATCCCACTGGGAAAAGAGTGAGGAGGATCAATTCCCTTCCACTCCTTTTGAGGTGGGATAGCTGCCTAGGGAAGGCAGCTGTTCCCACCAGGAAAGGGGCAGGTTTGGCACTTGCACCCTTTCTGGCTTCTCCCTCCTCGGCTTTTTCCTCTGAAGGGGAAAAGCCTGGAAGGAAGGAGGAGGAGGAGTGCTTGTGCATGCCACCTTGACCTTGCAGATAATCAAAACCATGTGTCAAAGCCACAAATGTGGAGGGCCAACTATATTTACAGCCTGAATTTGATAGTTCATATTCAAAAGTCAACCCATTAAAAACCCCAACTACTTCTACTCTGCAATGCTCTTGTTTTTTTCCACTGGTTTCCTGCTTATGTTTCCCTTACTCTACATCTTCCTGCTGTGTCACCGAGGGCTTTGACTACATGGGTTATTTACTCTGAATTGCCCTGGGCTCACTGTATCCTGATTACATGACACAGGGCCAAACCCTGAATTTTAAAAACATTACTGTGGAGATCCTACTCCACTGAATATCTGCCTGATGCCAGCACAATTGATCTTTTAAATCCCAACTGATTGGCACCAATTTATATGTGATAGCTATCCACCCACTAACTGAGGTGTATTTATTAATAACTGTCCTTATTACTTTTGGAAGAGTTCTAATATACTTGCTAGTGCGTTTGTTGTTATCTGTAAATTACTTCAGGCAACGCCTTACAGCACACAAAGGACAGAACTTTATTTACTTTCAGAACTTATTTCTGTATCTTTCTTAGTGGATGGTTCTCAAGCTTATGTTACAATGTATGAATTAGTTCCATTGTTGCACATTTACTTCTTTCCTTCAATATATACAGTGGTGCCTCGGGATACGAAATGATCGGGTTACGAAATTTCCGGGATACGAAAAAGTTGGATTGGCAAAAACTGTTTCGGGTTAAGAAATATTTTTCGGGTTACGAAATTCATTTCGGCGTGAAATTCAAATGCTGCAAAGTGCAGCTATAGGCTTTCCAGTGCTAACGGAAAAGTGTTTCGGGTTACGAAATTTTCGGGTTACGAAAGGAATGGCGGAACGAATTAATTTCGTAACCCGAGGCACCACTGTATATAGATACGTTTCTTCACTGTCTTGTTTCACACAGAACCTATACCCAGCTTCCTTAGCTATTAACCTCATAGGTTACTTGTTACACTATCAATAAACACAGCTCAGCTCTCTCAGCTCAGCTCTCTTTATATCTACTCCTCAGGTGGTTTCTAATATTTTCCCCAGCCTTCTTGGCTGTACACCCCGCAGGATACTGACACATTCTTCACTACTGGACTTCTCCTGTCCCTTCTAAAGCTTTTAGCTCTCTCCACAGTGACTGGTGGGAGGGGGTGGCAGATTTGGGCCCAGAATACTCTTGGGGCAGCTCAAAGTATTCTAGCCAGTGAAGACAAGCACTGGTAGTCAGCTACAAAGAACTTTGTGTACTAAGACCCGAAAACATGACTGTGGCCTGTTACAGACAGGCCAAAATAAAGCTGCTTCGAGTCACTTTGGAGGTATGGTATTTCAATGATGCATGTGTCCTAAGAGTCCAAAAGCTGCACCAAAGCCACACTCCAGTTCTAAGGACTTGAATGCAGCTTTGATGCGGCTTTTGGCCTCTTAGGACGCATGCATCATTGAAATACCATACCTCCAAAGTGACTCGAAGCAGTTTTATTTTGGCCTGTCTGTAACAGGCCTATGAGTGTTAAGCACTGGTTGACATGTTTGCCACATGACATTAAACCTGCCAGGATCTTAGCTTGCTTCTATTTCCCAGTCAACAGAGCAAAGTGTTAGACTGCACCCCACACCCAAATACAGATGCTGTGGAATTAAAACTCTAACCCTAACTCTAACTGTCATCCTTCGGCCTGGGAGGGAGTGAATAGGCTGGCCCAGCTCCATCAAGGGCTAGCCTGAAGATAGAGGCTCGTCCCTCCATAACTGTCATCCTTCAGCCTGGGAGGGAATGAATAGGCTGGCCCAGCTCCACCAGGGCTAGCCTGAAGAAAGAGACTCCTCCCTCCATAACTTTCATCTTCCGGCCTATGAGGGAGTTGACCAGGCAGGCCCAGCTCCACCAGGGCTAGCCTGAAGAAGAACAGCCCTCCCTGCAGTCCATCTGCCTTGGTCCAGGCCTCAGAGGGAGATAAGAATGCTGGACCTGATCCCCTCCCCCCACCATTCCCTTATCCTTTTGTGTCGTGTCTTTTAGATTGTAAGCCTAAGGGCAGGGAACCGTCTATTATCCCCTCTGTTGTAAACTGTTCGGATTCCCAGTGATTGGGCGGTATATAAATAAAACCTATTATTATTATTAACTAGGACTCGAGTTCTATTTGTTTCATCTACAGCTTCCCTGACTGTCCTCAGGAAACCTGAATTTGGGAACACACACCACAGGGCTGGATTAGGGTATGGCTATCCATTGCACCTACTTTCAATGATTGTAACTAATGATAATATATAAGAAATACTAATAATAATAATAATAATAATAATAATAATAATAATAATAATAATACTTTATTTATATCCCACCTCTCCAGCTGGATTGAGGTGGCTTACAACATTGGTAAAATTTATACAGTAAAATACAGAAAAAACACATCCCATTATCCATTCCCACCTAAAATAACACATGATAACACTTCAATAGCAATAATAAAACACCAGTTAGATCATCAGGGTAGTCAACAACAGAGAAATAGATATCTTGGGTATTCTATGTAGTGGTCCATATCAATGGGTAGGTGACACAGGGAAGTCCTGTCAGAAGAGATCTGTTTTGACAGCCTTTTTAAAGTTGTCAGGATTGGTAATGTTTCAGATCTCCTCCAACAGGCTATTCCATAGTTTGGGAGCGGCAGATAAAAAAGGCTCTCTGGGTGACTGCAGCCAGTCTAGTCTTTATTGGCAGCAGTAAATTTTTCTCAGTGTGCAGAAGAAGGCAACCCTGCAAGTAGGTTAGACCCAAGCCATGATGGGCTTTAAAGGTAATGACCAACACCTAATATTTATATGGAGAACTTGTTAATGTTACTGTTTGGGAGTACAGTTCCCAGAATTTCCCATTGAATGTCACCTGTGACTATGGTGGTTGGGGATTTTGGAAGTCATAGCCACTAGGAAATTTGAAATCAGAAATACTTAACAGTATCCCCCCCCCGCCACCCCCTCAGATGCCCTTCTACCCCTTAGTACATTGAGATGTTTTACATTTCAAAGCAGAGGAAGGCTTGTCTACACGAATGAAAAAAAAAATGGTTTCGCTTCACAGAGACTACATACCAGGCACACAATATTTTTGAATATTCACAGGGAAGTCACTGTGAATTTACAGAGAATGTGATTCAGAGGACTTTAATACAATTTTTAAACACTCATATTTTACCCTGAACTGAATTTTCCTATGTGTGGCTGGCACTCTGAGGCAGCCCTGGTATGGAGCCAGAGGTGAGAGAAGTTTTTGGTGGGTAGGACTGGTTAGTTCTGGCAGGCCTGGTTTGTGTTGCCATGTTCTTCTACCTCAGTGTATGTTTAGCTATGAGATCAGTGGTGAGCAGCTAGATCAGGCTACCTTCTCCCTCTTCCTCTCCCCTGCCCATTTGTTGCATTTGTTTTTACTCTTTCTACTCTGCCCTCTTCTGATCAGCATTGTGTCATCTTTGTTTTTATTTCAGTGAATGGAGTGCACACATTCCTTATCATTCTCTTGTTCACTTGCTTGTGTGAGATCTGCAATGTATGCATAGAAGGGATGAGGGAAGGGAGTGAGGTCTCTACATGAGTAAGCAAGTGAATGATTTTTTGGGGTGGGGGGAGAGGGAATGTACACACTCCATTCACTGAAGTAAAAACAAAGATGGCATATATATCAGAAAGCAGAGATGCAATTTGTATCCATTGAAAGTTGGAGTCAAATTCTGTTGAAGGTTTAACTTCAAAGTTTTGTAGATGCCAAGGATAAATGTATGCAGAAGGTGTTGTCATTTATGTAGTGCATTTTATAAAATGAGAGAGGAAAAGCTGTCAAGTAAGCATCCAGCCACACTTGGGTTTTTGATATGATGAAAAGCAATACAGCAAAGTTGTCATTTTGGAAACTCTGGAACATGTGTGTGGAGGCAACAGGCATAACAAGAACAAACAATAACAACAATATAATAGTGAAAGTGCAAATTATTCTAGTCTACCAAAAATCTGTGTAGGTTAAGAAAAATATTTTAGATTAGCAAAATGCCAGTCAAATATGCAAAACATATATATATATATATATATATATATAGAGAGAGAGAGAGAGAGAGAGAGAGAGAGAGAGAACTGGATATATAGAAATGGTTCATAGCTAACCGGATTGACATCTGGCAATTTCAACTTACCTTTCCATTTGGTTTTGGACCACCTTTACTCTTCTTCATCTTTTACCATTTTTGGATACTTGCCTCTTTGAGTAGCCAAAGCCTAAGCAATTTCAGGGACTCTAATGCAAAATTGTAATATCTTGTAGCACACATGTATTCCACAATTCTATACTATACATACAGTTGAAGGAGTCATTGTAAAATGTTTCTGTTTTAATTTTGATTTTATATTTTCTACATTTCTGAAATTACATATTTGCCCTCCATTAAGGGTTTTCTCCTATGCTTCTTAACAACTTTCCTGCTTTTTCTTATTTAACATAATTCACAACCTGAAGAAGGGTCATACAAATTTGATACTTTGCATTTTCTTGGTTTATTCTTTTTGATATTTTGACTTTTTTTAAAGAAAAAAATATCTGTGGAATGAGTGCAACTCCCAGGACTTTTTAAACAGATCAATTCACAAGGCTTATTTTTGTAGCTTCCTTTCCTTGTAAAGTCATGAATTATCTTACGAAAGTCAAATTGTCTTACAAGTTCTTTCAAAAGAGAAGAGACAAAATAGCTAGGTGGCTCAACTGTTTCTGCCAGTAGTAGAATGCTTATAGGTTTTGGAGAGGGATTGTTGAAACTTTGGGCTTCTGCCACAGTCAAATCCAAAGTCTTATTCATGCTTCATTGAACATTAATTGCAAGTTTGTGTATATAAATCAGTCTCAACTAATACTGGGGGTGGGTGGTGGGTGGGGGTTAATCCACACATTATACCAAGAATAGACTTTGATTATTTTAATCAGATGCAGCATTTAACAGAGGGGTTATTCAGATGTTGCTTTTCTTTAGCACAACTATCCGAATAGTTTCACTTACACATTCTAGTTTTGTTGTTCACACTATTTTTTAAAAAAATTGGAACCACATCTATGCACATCTATGCATGTTTGGTTGTCATACGTCTCAGCACTCAAATAAAGATGGAGTCAATGATGGATGAGGATGTATTCAAAACACATTGAAGGCATGCAGAGTTTTATCCTGATTTATCTTGAGTCTATTCACATTGGTTATTCACACAGCTGACAATGTGAATCTTTTAGGAACCCCTACCCGAAATTGATTATCCCAAGTTAAATGGGTTTTTGGCAGCCCCCCAAACTTAATTGGATGCATTCAGAATGCATGTGATCAACAAAGATTCAACCCACATTCTACAGGGATTATTTTCACCTACTGAATAACCCCAGAGATGTGTTATATACAATTCTCTAGCATCCTTATGTGCTAACATAAGGAACTAGTAATCAAGTCTATTTAGACTCTGTAGCTCCTACCAGCAACACTGGTTCTCATTGTCCTTGGATTAATGTTTCTTCCTCTGCCTGCATACAAGGCATTGTTTTACTGGTAGTTTTTGTCATATGTCAGATATGGAAACACAAATCAAATTATAGGTTCTAGATTAACTTCACAAGTAATACACTCTCCCTCGTCTAACAAGAAGCTTGGTGAAGAAACATGTTGTTTAAAATTTATTTTGGGAAAGATCTAGTATATCTAGAAGAACTGGACAGTAGGTATACTGATACAAGGAAATGTTTCTAAAATATAACAGAGTGTTCCTTCCCTCCACCTGTACCTGGATTCTGTTGCTTCCTGAAGATCCTGAATATTTCTTTTCAGTCCTATTCAGATGTAGCTCAGAGCTGGTACAGGAACCTTTGCTGAAAATGGTGGGAAATGGAGCCCCCTTTCTCCCCAGTAACTCAAATCAAAGTACATGGTATGCAAAAGCAGGTAAAGTTATTTCGGGGGGGGGGGGGAAATTCAACAATGACCTCTTGCCATTGGTGACGTTAAAAAACAATCAAGTAATTCAATTTCTGGCCTATCTGGATATGTCAAATCCGCTGTGATATATATGGCTGGCACCCTGTTAGTGACATACACAGCCTTAAGTTCAACATAAGCCCATGTTTGGAGGCTGGAGGCAGGGCTGTTGTAAATGCCAGAATTGTCTTCCTCTTGCTTGCTATTACCAATACCCTGACAACCCGGCTTCTTTCTGCAGTTCTTCACTCTCCACACCCATGTAGGGACTGAGGGACAATGACTATAGCCAGGTGCACAGTGATGAAGGCATTTTCCAAGAACTTTCAGTGGCCCTTCAGGGCTTCTGGAAGATGTTGTTGTGATTATGCATCTGGATATAATCACATATCCAGACATTCTTCATCCATCCCCTGCTCCTATATGGCCATGGGGAGGTGAGTCCTGTGAGAGGGCAGGAGGGATATTTCATAGTGCCTTAGTTCTGTCATGGTGCCACTTTGCTATATGTCCCCTGATGCTGTTTTATTCTGCTTAATGGACTGGTCCTGCCTATTTTGTATTAGAATGATGTTTGCCAAGCAGTGAGACTGTTCATGAAAAGATGAGTGAGACCAACTTTTAAGGCCTACCCTATTGTAATGCTTTTTAATTCTTCATTGCAAAGCTGTGTCTAGACAATGGCCAATTTTAATCTCTCGTTCCATTTTGGCTTTAGTAGAACATGGAAATAATGAATGACAGAATGGACAGAGAAGAGAATATCATATACTACAGACCTGTGGTTTATAGAATTCAGATTACTTTTTAAAAGTAATGAAATTAAAAGTAATTAAGCATTACTTTTGAGGAAAAAGAAAGTAGAGTGAAATTAACTAATTTTCAAATGTTGTAATTATAGCTATAACCGATTATATTCAAAAGCAATTTTCCAAGCTTTACAAGCATCAGCCATCCTTTTGGGTTAGATTTTGACATTTTTAAAAGGTCACGTTTCTTTCAGATGCCCAACTAATATTTCTCTAATGGATCTCTAGGGGAACAACGAGCAGGATACTTTGAGATAGTGCCTTTTTTCAGCTTGGAAGGGAATAATGTTCAGATTCTGTCTAGAGGCTATGGAGTAGGAAAACCAAATTGGATGTAATATATTTTCAATTACTACTGGGATTAATACCACTTTGAAACTGTCACAGGCTTTTCACAAGTACAGCCTGCCATGACTAACCTCTCCCTGCTCTTACTGCTCTGATCGCAATTTCTTTGCAAGATGAGATGCTGTCACTGCCTGTCTTTCCAGGTCTCTCATTTCATGCCACAAATTGCAACTTTTTGATCCAAGCTCTCCTTGCGCTTGTCAAGAGCCCCTTACCATAAATCTCATTCCAGTGCCCTGCAGAGTTCTTCTTGCCTGAATCAAAAGTGGCCTATTAGGATAACTATGAACTAATGATACACAAGCACAGCTCATCTGGAAGCTCAAAGATGGGGACTGCATTGTTTCACTAATTTGGAAAGGATGGCGGTTCCAATATAGCTGGCATTTTCCTGACATGTTTCAATTTTCCAACATATTAAAATAGTAGTTCTTCTAGCTCGTGTTTCCATCCATGGATGTCTAAGAAAAGGCCTCAAAGCTACCCCCATGCTGCTTCCCCACACTCTGTGAAAGATACAAGGGTGTAAACATGTAGGTGGAATTCCAAGGTGAAAAGCTGGGTGCAGAGAGTGAACAATACAAATGTCAGAATGGTGGTGTTCATTAGCCCTACCTCTCTTGTTTCTTCTTTCACGTAGAGTTGCAGACTCTCAGAACAGTTTTTCATTTTCAGGAAAAAGAAAACCCGAACAAACTAAAAACAAATCAAGGGCTTTGTTGGACTTATTAGCTTGTCATCCATTGCTTCTTCCCATGGTAAAATCACTCTTCTTGAATGGGCTCAACTTGCAGTTTTGGGGGCCTTCTTATCTGTGGCATGCCAATTGTGAAATGATCTCTCCCTAGAGGACTGACTGGCTAAATATTTATGAGAGCCAATGTGGTGTAGTGGTTTGAACACAGGACTACATTCCTGAATCCCTCTAAGGCACGAATCCCACTTGGGCATGAAAGCTCACCAGGTAACCTTTTGCAAGTTACCCTCTCTCTGCCTCAGAGGAAGGCAAAGACACTCCGAACAAATCTTGCCAAGAAAACCCTATGATAAATTTGCCTTACAGTCATCATAAATTGGAAACAATCTGAAGACACAGAGCAACAGCAACAACAACAACATCCTTAATTAATTAATTAATTAATTCACAGGTCTGGGGCAGAAAATAGGGAGATAAAACAACTTTTAGTGCCCACAGGCACATAATGGTAACAAAGTCCTCTCCCAGTGGTGCTGTGCATTAAGAGTCTTGTGTTTTCTGGAAACAACTCAGCAGAGGTGCAATTTCACATACTTTATATAGGCAGTATGTAATCCTATTTCTAAAATCCCAGTGTAATTCTGTTCTCCATCAAAATGTACCCAGGATGGGAGGGGGGACTTGAGGAACAACAAATTCCATGACATGATACAAGAAGGGAAACAGAAATACACTGTACGTCAGAATTGGGTTTCTGTTTTTAAATGGAATGTTGGCTCTTTTAAAAATAACTTGTTTGGGAAATCCTGAATCTTGTAAGGAGAGCAAAAGCATTCAGAGGCAGCTGGCAGATTCACCTCTTTGAGGATGGAGAATCCACCCAGGATTTTTATATTTTTCAAATTTACCTCTTCCAGTTTGACCATGGTTCTCCTAGGGCTAGACCTCCCACTCTTCAGAGGCTTTGCAGTGGCAATGCTCTTGTTCAGTTCTGAGTTGAGTTCAGTTTTGCAGGATGAGTGCATATCCTCCAATAGTTCACAAAGGAAAGCCAGTACACATGTGTCCAGGCAACAGCAGAATGGGGTTAAGATGGCAAAAGCTATTAATCAGGAAGAATATGTAAGCTAGGAGAAGCTACAGCAGTTTGTGTTTGCTTGAGCCTACTGGGAAGGGCAAGATTCTATCCCTTCTCATTTTCCTCCCCTTCCCTCCCTTCTGAGTACAAACCTGCTTTTGCACATTGAACTCAGTTTGCAGTAACTGTTTTAGAAACTGTTGAAAAGGGATTAAGGACAGAGGATTAAGCATTTCCTGCCAAATCTGGACACTTGGTGTGGCAGTAGAGTCACCGTTCCTGCAGCAGGAGAAGCTCTGGTTGCCCCTGGATACACTCCTTTTTATCTGAATTCCAGTTCATAAAGCATTCTGACAGTTTTAATAAAAAGGAAATCCCTTCTACCCATATTCAAAGGCATTTTTTTCATTGTTTGAATAGTACAGTGTTGTGCCCTGGTACATAAAATAATTGCCACAATGCTTCCTTGACTTTTGGCGTGCACAAAAATACACAGTGGTGTACTGTGTACGTGTACAATGTTATGCAGCCAGTAGTCTATTCTGTCTATCCTCTTATATGAGGAAAAATACTTTTAATTTTTTCCCCCTATGAACCGAGATTATGTACTGTATGGAGAATTTTCTTGGAATGGTTATGCAATGGCCTTTGCTGTTTTGAGGCTGTCTGTGTCACTTTTTGAGAGGGTCACTTATTAACTGTACTGATAGATTAAGGGACCTGTTTAAAATGCAAGTGACTCATTCTACTTTTCTTACAAGCATTTCACAGAATGTAAACAACTCATCTATTTTCATTGTTCTCTCAATCAATATCTAAACATGCTATTAGCAGAGATGTGTCTCTCCTCCTACGCATTCTCCTTCCAATTTCATTTTATCCTTCTGTTACCTTTTTGTGTATGAAGCAAATAATCAGCCAGTTCCCCTGTATACAGGCACAAGGTGTCAGTTTGACAACACAGTGCTATATTTCTTCCTCTTTGCTTCCATCCCATCATTGAGAATAAGAGGACAAAGACAGGCCTGCCTTTGCAAACATTCAGCTATTTATAGGTAGGTGGTTATTGTTCAGGAGATTTCCTTTCAAGTGCATGAGAAATTATTGATTCCTCTTTTTCTTTCCCTTTGCATCTAGTCTGCAAGGCAATCTCATTCGGGGCAAAGCAAATAGACAAAGAACCTAAATATTAGCTTGCATTTATTTTATTTTTTGGTTTTGTTTTAATGGCAGGCAATGGGACATTGATTGGAGCATCTGCAAATGTCGTTTGTGCAGGAATCGCAGAGCAACATGGCTATGGCTTCTCTTTTATGGAATTTTTCAGGTACACTTTAAACTTCAAAAGAATCTGCATTTGTATTAGCTTCTATATGTGGTGATTGATTTGCAATAGAAACTAAAGCAAATCAAGTGGATGGCTCATAGAATATTAAAATGGAATGGATGGCCAATGAGCTGTAACTGCAATGGCAGAAATAAAATCAAAGCATCGATTACTGGGATGATACTCAACAGAACAGAGTTTTCATAGCATGCTATTCAAATTAAAGTGCAACCACTTGAAAAATGAAAAAAATAACTTCAGATGTACAGTATACAGATATGTTTATATTACAAACTAGTACCCTGTGTTGTTTGGGAGAATAATTAACCATCATTAATAATTGTTTTATTTCAACTGTCCTGCTCAGACATTGGTCACATTGCATATCCATCTCAGTTGCTCTTAAGAGGGCATGCCTTTCCTGATCAGCTAACAATCATAACACTTTGAGTAACTGGGGTGCCCCCCACCTCATAAGTGATTTTTGTGTACACCATGTAGTTGTGTACACAAAAATACCCCACCCCAAATACCCCCTTTAAATTTGGTGCAAATCCATCTAGCCGAGACATAAATTTTATTTAAAAAGTTACAGCAAAATGTCAGAAAAGGGTAATTTTTTGAATTCAAGTCAACAAAGGTAATTTTTGAACACAAATTTTAAATCATGTGTCACACTACCACCAAAGAACTCTGGGACATATATGAATGAAAAAATATCTGGCATCCTTCCAGGATCCCTCCAAAGCAAATATTACGTATGACACATAGCTTATATTTTAAGTCGAACCATCCCCAAACATACCTTCCAGATTTAGTGAAAGCTGCCCAGCTGTTTTTATGTTACAGGAAGTTCAGGAATGTTTACCTACCCGTGTTCCCAATTTGATTTTAAGAATGATAGTTCTAAGAAGACAGATTCCAGAAGGCTTGTTGTAGAAAACAGGAATACCTATTATATATTTCTTAGCAACATTAATAAAATGGCATGTCCCAGAGTTCTTTGGTGGTGGAGGAAATCCAAAATAGTTGCTTCCTCATTCTGTATGTGGTACTCCATATCATGGAACTGTCCTTCTCCATCTGAGAAACAGACATTCAGTCCATTTACTGAAGAGTTCTGTTTCCTCATGAAACTCTGAACTGGATTGAGTTTAAGTTCCTGAGGTTCATCAAAGAATGCTACTTAAAGGCAGCCAATAAAATTGGTGTCCCTTTTGGACATATGTATTTGCTCTTTATTCCCACCGTTTCTCTCATACTGTGTTGCACAATAGGTTGAATAGGCAGAAACAGCAATAATTGAAAAACAATCCTTTCCAGGTAATAGCTTTTTACATTACTTGTTTTATTTGCCATACAGCCAAGGGGGCACATTGCAATAACATTCATTCGTTCAGACATTTATAATCAGTAGACCATGGTTTAAAAGTTGTTATAAATTTTGATAAGATTGTCAATGCATTCTGTACAGTAGAAGGTAGATTAGGATCTGAGGGATGTGAAGTAGACCAGCAAATTTTTCTGACTCCTGGTGGTTCAGAAATATTAGCAACAAAACCCATGAGCATAAAAACAAACACGGTCTGCTGTAAGAGTAAGAGTAGCTAAAGGATATATTTATAGCCTTCTATTAACAATCTGGGGTAAATTACTATTTGCACCAAATATCCAACTTTATAAAAAGGGAAATATTATCACTTTTGGCTGGGGTGGTAAATAATATGAACAAGGGAGATGTTGACAGAGATTTAATACTTTCTTCCAAGGTGTAGTCCTGAAGGAAACCACTTTTATTTTGCACTTGCTTTCAGGAGAAATTCAGTTTTGTTTAGTTTGTGTGTATGTACATCTTGGTTGTAAGTCAAGTTGACTTGCAGTTAGCTACCAAGCCAGGTTCACTATGTTACTCATGGGTTGTATGATTCCTGTGTAAATTGTGAAGTCGGAGGCTATAGCTGTATATTATTTATCTGCAAATCTCCAACATTTCACAGATGAAAACTGGGGCATGTCTGGCCAAGCAACATCAGACTGTGGTCAGAATGGCAAAAGTTAATGAGGATGAACTCACAAAGTAGCAGAAGCTCCAACAGTTTGCATTTTCTGAACCTCCTGAGAAGTTGATAGAGATTTTGTTGCTCCCCTGCTCTTCCCTCCCTTGCTGTGTTGTTGATGTGCAAACTACTTTTGCATTTGGAACAATGCTGAGGACAAAGGGGGAAAGTGGGAGAATGAGAGACAGGGCTTGAGGCTGCTTCTACACAGGATAATTAAAACAGTTTGACACCATTAATTTCGTAACCCGGGGTACCACTGCACTTTAACTGCCATGGCTCAATGCTATGGAATCCTGGGATGTGTAGTTTTATGAGATATTTAACCTTCTCTAGAGCTCCCAGAATTCCATAGGATCGAGCCATGAAATTGATGTCAAATTCTGCAGCGTGGCAGCAACCAAAGTGTGACATTTTAAAAGCAGCTGAGAAAGTGGGTCAAGAGAGGGTTGGTTAATCAGGACTGTCCCTGAAAAATTGGGCCAGTTGAAAGGTAGTGTACAACTCAAGATCAGGTTATTTGAGAGACTGCCTTCTCAACAGACTGTCTCAGTTTATATGCTCTGAAGCAGAAGCTCAGCTTACTATACTGGGCCAGCCCACCACCCCTCCAATTTGTTTAGTCCCAGTGTGGAAGAGTGTCTCCTCTGTTGCAATGTCCTCCATGTGGAATGCTCTGCCAATTGCGATCAAGCAGACTCCATGTATGGTGTGTTTCCACTATTAACTAAATACTTCTTTGTTTACTCAGGCAAACATAGTTATCCTGGTAAATTTAGTTATTTTAATGAAATAGTGTACAGTTTTATTGCTTTGTGGTGGTGGTGGTGGTATGCCTTCAAATAGTTTCTGGCCCTAAGGTAAATCTGTCATAGGGCAAGGTTATTCAGCAGGGGTTTGCCATTGCGGTTATTGTTTTACCACCTGATTTTGTTGTTTCTTTTCTTCACTTTAATATTATAAACATCTCAAGAAGTTTTTAAAATACAGTTAACAATCATCATCATCACACATTTTAATTTAGTTTTCATCTATACAAATATCTCTACCGCCATACTGCATGCTTATGGTTCTATATAGTATGTGTTAAAATATCATGCTAATTAGGACTATATGTCGACCATTTAATGACACAAAGAAGTTGTTCTTCTGATCCTTTTGTTTGAAATTCTATACTGAGACCAAGAACTACAGGAAGAATTTACTCTAAAGAATTTATTACCATAACAGAGATGTGTGTTCTTAATCTTCTATTTCAAGGGTGGCCAATCTGCAGGCCAATCATGTTGGCCTAGAGAAGCTTTTGGACTGTAGCTCCCAGCATTCCTCAACACTGGCTGGGGCCCTGGGAGTGGCAGCCAAACAATGACTGCACCTGCACTGGTTAATCTGGTTCAACCCCACTTTAACTGCCATGACAGAGAAAGCTAAATGTCTCACAAAACTACAAATCCCAGAATTTCATAGCATAGAGCCATGGCAGCTAAAGCCATGTCAAATTGGATTATTTCTGTAGTGCAGATTCAATTCCTATACTGAGGAATTAATGCAGTTTGATACCACTTTAACTGCCATGGCTCCATGCTGTGGAATTCTGGGATTTGGAGTTTGTCAGGATGACCAGATGTCCTTCTCCAGGATATGTCCTACATTCCAGTTTTTAATCCATCCTAGTTGGCAGCTGTCATAGCATGGAGTCATGGCAGTTAAAGGGGTGTCAAACTGGATTATTTCTGCAGTGCAGATGTAGCCAAAAATTTGGAGGGCCCTGTGGTTTATACCCCTGTTTTTGGTTTTTTCTTCTACAAATAAGTTCACCCAAGTTTTCCTTGTCAACTGTTTAAGAATATATTATACAAATATGTATGTCTACTTATTGGATGGATAAAATACACTGTAATGACAAATTTGGAGAGATAGATGGCATCAAAATGGTTCTGTTTTTGGAGCTTGGTTGTAGAAAAACCCAGTGCATTTATGTCTTCTGAGACATAATAACACAACTTACTCATAAAAAAGTGTGACGTGCATCCCCCACACAAACAAGTGACAGATAAAAGTGTAAGTTATAATTATTTATTTATCAGAGATTTTTATATTCCACCTTTCGACTTCAAAGCTGTTAACATCAAAATATTTTTAAATGAGCATAAAATCAAAACAAAATGAAAATGCTGCAGATGAACATTACACACACACACACACACACACACACACACACATATACATATCCCAAAGACTATAAAACAGACAGGCAAAGAGTCAGCAAATGAAAATAAATCAAAAGTGAGGTCTGCCAAAAGTTCTGCCAATCTTTTGGTATTGGCAGAATGTCATTAGAGAATGTTCATTTCTTAAGCTGATGCATCACATTGAGGATTTCTATTTAGCTAGTGGTCTCTAGATACTGCTGTCAAATCAAGTATAACTCATACTTTAATAGCCTATTGTGCGGTTTCATAGTTATAAATATCTCCCCCCCCCCAAATTTTGTTGCTTATTACTTCTAGAAGTGATCACTTCTCAGTCAACACTGTTGTTCTGTATACATGCAAGACTTGGCAGTGTGATTTTTGAGGTGTTTCTTTTCTTTCCTATTTCAAACTTTAAAGGTTCTACTGTGTTATCTGCGTCAGGTTAAAAAGGAGCAGGCAGCTCTCTGTGGTGTGTGTGTGTGTGTGTGTGTGTGTAAGTTTCAGAAATCAATTTCTTCTGAATACAAATGAAAGACTTTTTTATGGGAAGCATTTTTATTGCAAATATGCCAATACCTGTTTGAAGCAACACAGCACATAGAAGGCTGTACAAAAGAGAATAACTGCCTTTACACACATCCAGCTGGGTTTACGTATTGCAAAACTGTCACAAGTCTGATTAATCACATGCTCCAGTAATATTAGAGGTGTCAGAAATTCTCTTGGTACCTGGTATTAATGCTTTAGACAGAGTTTTTGTCAAATGGCCCTCCTGCCAAGAAATGCAGGCCTTTTCTTATAACTATACCATTTTCTAAGTTTGATACAAGTGTTTTTAGGGAGAATGGTAGGAACATAAATTGAGATCAATCAAAGGGGAAAGGAGCTTTTATCAAACCGAAGACCATGAAAATGAAAGACTGATTTCTGCATCCGGCTATCTGCCTACTTTGGTAAACATATGGGCAGATGAACAATTAGAGACAAATATTACCACAATGGCATACAAAGACGTTATAGAGTGGTTATTACATGTAATCTAAAAGAGAGTGCAGTCCTTCAGAAGGTAGGAAAAAATGCCCTAACCAGTGGTGTAGCTATGGAGAGAGGCAAAATGAGGGCATTGCCCCCAGTGAAATATTCTGACTCTCATGAAATTTTCCTTCAGTCCCCAAATTTCTAGTATTGCAGCAATGTAAAATTTCATCTGAGCATTTGAAAAATTTCTTGAATGAAATGAAATCTGTTTATGTCTATGAATTACAAATGTGTTAAATACTTTATTAATTTCTTTTAAAAATGTATTTTAATTTATCCTCTTTTGAATAAACTAGTTGTATTTCTTCTGGATCTCAGTGAAATTACTGATTTACATGAAAATGGGGATTTAAAAAATCGGTTTAGAAGGCTCCCTCTTCTTTAGGCTGTCTCTTTAATACCTGCTCCACCTCAAAACATTCATATTAGGGTACAAGAAGTACAAGTTCTGAAATGTTTTGTTTTTCTCAGCTGATATTGATGTGACAAATTATCTAATATATTTTAAAAAACAGGTGAGGAAAGGAAGAGGTCTTATTTCAGAATTCATTGACAGTGCTAATTTATCTTGTTTACTAGGCAGGCTTTGAAAGAAAGTGCACTCTAGAGGATCTAATAGAGTGATTAATGTTTCTGCAAATCAGATGTGCTTTGCTTACTTTAACTTGCCATCCTGTATCTTAATATATATTGTTTTCAGCTGGCAGACTTTGACATCTAGGCTATCTCAAGTTAGATTCAGAGCCTTTGGGGAAAGAAGCCTCATAAAGCTGTTCAGGCACTGTCACCGTTTTCTCTTGCCTGAAATGCAGGCAGCCCACAGATCTTGATGTGGGAATAACATCCACCCATAAGAGAGAAGCTAAGAAAGCTGCCATGTTTTGATATAAATATTTTTAGCAGTGACTTTGGGATATTTTTAGGAACAAAGAGTCTCCCCCTTCCCTCCAATCCCCTGTTAAGTTTATTTTTCTGTGTGAAGGGAATCACCAGCATCCATGCTCCCCAGAAATGACTTGAAGGCAGATTTTGTAGCAAACTAGAACCTTTCACCATGTCTCAAACATTGCCTGAATGAGAAAGTCAAAGCCTCTCACCTCCATCTCATGCTTTGGAATGGGATTAACTACAATTTTTTCCTCATTATTTTTGTCATTTTATTTGGGGCATTTTGGATCACTTGAGTATTTAGTAATTTGATTTAGGATGAAATTCTGATTTTGACTGAAATTCTGGTCAGCTATGTTGGGGAAGGACTTTTGCATGTTTTGCATATTTGTAACTGTTGAGATGTTCTAGACCTGGACATGAAGTTCTGACTTATACACATGTGATGGCTGGGTCTCCAATCATCTGGGAACTTCTCCTGAACTACAAAGGGTTAATCTGGGAGGAGGAACATGCTAATGAGAGATGACATCACATGCTAATGAGCTGTGACATCATAGCTGATGTAAGGTCTAACTGACCAATCAGAGAGTAGGACCGCGAGATTCAAGAACTTTCTATGGGAAATCTTTAAAAGGACTTGTGGAGCCATGCGGTCTTTTGTCTCTCCCTTGATCCTCTCCTGAGGGGGAAACCAGATGCTGTCTCTTTGAGTCTGGGAGACACAGACTCAAGGGAATGCAGGTCGAGAGGCCAGGGGGCCCTCCCTGCATCCAGGAACTCCAAAGGACTACAAATCCCATCTGTTGTGAGTAGTTAGGAATGTGTTAGCTAGTGCGTTTAGGCCTTTTGTTATTTTCAACAATGGCTTGTCTGGAATGAATTCTGTAACTATGTTCTTTGACCTGCAAGGCAAAGAGGCTTTGCAAGAGTGTTATAAATCCTTTCTATCCTATTCTATCCTTTTTTAAAAATAAACTTCTTTCTTTTAAAAGCATCTGCTATCTCTGTACTCCTATACACGTGCCTGATTCGGTCACTGATTGCTGTGGGTTAGCAAGGAAGGAAACTAGATCTCTCTCTCAAGCAAGTCTCAGTGTGTGCTTGGGAAATATAGTTCATTGTCTCAGGGTGTGCTTGGGAAATATAGTTCATTGATAATTCACTGAGTGGTGGCAGCGCGGCTTTAGGACCTCAAGGGGTCTCATTCCGCTCAACAGGGAGCGAGAATGGAGATCTAGGAGCTCCTAGAGGGGAAAGTGTGACAAAAGGGGACTCCCTGGGAGTAAAGGGCCACGCACAGGGCGCCAAGGGCTCCAGGGAAAGGCCCCCAAGTCACCACATGGTTGGCAGCGGTGGTTTTCGGACTGTTGGAAACATTGCTTGCTGGGGCAAGAGTGTGTTCCGCTCTTGGAGTTTGATTTTAGTGTGATGCTCTGAAGAAGTTCTCTGTTCTCTTTCTCTCTATCTCTCCCCGCACTCTCTCTCTTGTGCTCCACTGACGAAGAGTTAAGGAGAAATAGTGCTGGCTCTTTCACTTCTGTTCTTTGCTTTGGGAAGAGGTCTGTTCAAACTGAAAGAGGCTTGAGGTTTTTTTTTCCCTTTGGTTCTTTCCTCATCTCTTGGTGGGACAAGAGGGGGAAAGGAAGCACAAGGTTAGAGGACCCTGTTGCTTGTGTGTGTTTGTGCTGTTGCTGTTAGGAGGGAAAGGAGGGGTGGCTTTGGCACACAGCATCCCTTTAAACCTAACAGTTGGGAATTCTGTTGGGCTGAGAGCCAACAGGCAGAGATCAAGCTTGCTAAAAAGCTGCGATCTGATCACTTTGCTGAAGGTGTGCTACAGACAAAGGAATTGCAGTCGCCAGTGAGGCTGTTCTTTTCTCTCTTTTTTTTTTCTCTCTACCTGAAAGGGGAGGAGGGAGCCAGAGGTCCTTTGATCTTCTGGCTTGGCTGGCAAACAGGGCAATTAAGAAGGCATTTATGGCTTGGCCTCTTCGCAGGACCAAATGGTGAATTTCCTGTTCTGTGGCCTTTCTCTTTCTTGCTGACTAAGAAAGGGGAGGGGGACTTTTAGCCCACTCAAGGAGGGGAAAAGGGGGGTCAGTTTTAAAACGGACCACCAAGTTTTTTCCTGTGGCTACTGACGCCTGGGAACACCATCTAGTGGTGGAGTTGGGGAACTGCAGGAAGGGAACTCAGTTTCTTCTCTCCTTTACATTTCTGGCTCCCAAAGATTGCAGCGTGTTCTGCACCCATCCTCACTTCATACAAGCCATTGTGTTTGTTGTTTTTATTATTAGTCCTTTCGCGTTATACTTTATAGTTAGTTGTTTAGTCTATGCACCTGCGCTCTGGCAAGGTCACTACCATGGCTGATGAAACCCAACATACCTCAAGGGAGGAAATGGTGACTCTATCACCATCGCCGAGCCCGCCATCTCCTACCCACGTGGATATGTGGACTCACATGATGAAAATTTTCACAGACATGCAGAAGGAAATTCAACGAGACATGGCTGAAACAGCGCCGCCAGGACGCTGAGATGCAGAAGGAAATTCAACGAGGCATGGCTGAACAGCGCCGCCAGGACGCGGAGATTACAGAAATGTTTTTGGAGATGCAACGACGCAACGAGGAGATTCAACGAGACATGGCTGAACAGCGCCGCCAGGACGCAGAACAACGACGCCAGGATGCGGAGGAACGACAGCGCCAGCTGACAGCGCAGAACGAAGAATTGCAACGACAAGTGGCAGACCTACGTGCTGGTCGCAACCCAGGCCAGCCACAAACGCCGCTGCTGGTGCGGGATGAAGGGCGACACCGACGCTTCCCCACCTACAAAGACGGCGACGACTTTGAGAGTTTCTTGGAGAGTTTTCAGCGGGTGTGCAGGACCCACGGTATTCAAGAAGACCAATACATGAATGAGCTTCGCCCACAGCTGTCAGGAATGCTTCGCGACATCGACGCCAGCATGGCACCGGAGGATGAGCAGAATTTCCACCTCTTTGTGGAGAGGGCTAGACAACGCCTTGGTCTCACCCCGGAAGCGGCGCGGAGACGCTTCAGACGAACGGACATGAAACCGAACTCAACTGACTTCGACCTGGCTTATGCAGTTCAACGGAGAAGGGAGCTTTGGTTTCAAGTAGCTAAGGCAACCACACTGGAGGCAGCCTGCTTCCTCATCGACTTGGAGCAGTTCCTTGCACATTATCCCCCGGAGGTGGTCCAATATGTGCTGGACAAGAATCCTAGCGACATGCAAAAGGCAGCAGAGGCGGCATGCCGGTACCGGGAGTTTAGAGGAGACCTGCCTGCATTGCCCAATGCAGGCCATCCCAAGAAACCCCAGCCTGCTCATCACTTCCCTCGCAAGGACAACTCCCAAGTCCAGCAGCCTAAAGCTGCTGCACCCAATCCACCTCAACAGCCTCGCCAGCCGCAACCCTCGCAACCACAAGCGTCGCAACATCCCTCATCGTCTTCACAAGGCAAACCTAAGGCCAAAGAGGCACCTAAATGCTATTCTTGTGGACAATTAGGCCATATTAGGGCTCAGTGCCCACAGAACCCTAGCACGATACATGTTATGGCTCAAGCCAAACCTCACGTGGCTGAGTCGGGTGCAACAGTAGATCCTGATCCCTCCATGATTCCTGTTCACCTCAGACACACCCTGTGGGTGGGTGACAAGGAGGTGGTAGCATACAGGGATTCAGGCGCACAGATTTCAGCTCTGCATCGATCCTTTGTGGACCCTAACCTCATCGACAACGACACCAAGATTCTGGTAAAAGGCTTCAGGGCACCACCGAGTCTACTGCCGACGGCAAGAATCCCCATCAAATATAGAGGATGGACGGGACCCTGGACTTTTGCAATTTACAGCGACTATGAATGCCCTGCCTTTGTGGGAGAGGACTTGCACCGCCATGTCCAGGAGGCGCAGCGAAGTTCCCCGCGCCGTCCCAGGCCAAGGCGAAGCCGCAGCAAACCCAGGATGCCCAGTCATGCCAGTGCACCACAGGAGGCTCTTCGGGCAGACGTGGTCCGCCAGGGCGAACATGGTGTGACAATGCCAGTCTCTCATCCTACAACACCCCTACCGGAGGGAGGGGAGAGGGATGTGGTCCCAGCAGCCGTGGCCGCTACGCAGGATACCCCTGAGCCACAACGGGATATGTCGCCACCAGCGGACGCTGTGGCGCCAGCTCCTGTCCCAAATGGGGACAACACTCCCCCTACAACTGGAGAACTCCCTGCTCTACCCTCTGTGGAGGAACAGCCAGTTCCGGTCTCAAGGGAACAGTTCCAGAAGGAACAACAATCGGATCCAACCTTGCAGGCAGCGTGGCCCGGCGAGGGGTGAGTCACACACCACTTCTCCAAATGACCGCAGCAAGTGCGTGGTGGTAGATGGCCTGCTCTACCGGGAATTTTGGCCCAAGGACTTTAGAGAAGGCTGGTCACCTCTGAGGCAATTACTGGTCCCAGCTGCATACAGGGCCAAACTTCTCAGCCTGGCACACGACCATCCTAGTGGACATTCAGGAATCACACGAACAAAGGACAGACTTAAGAAGGCTTTCTTCTGGGACGGGATGAACAAGGATGTGGCCATCTTTGTCCGATCCTGTCTGGTCTGCCAACAAGTGGGAAATTCCAAAGATCAGACAAAGGCGCCTCTGCAACCACTTCCCATTATAGAGGTACCTTTTCAGAGAGTGGCAGTGGACATTTTGGGGCCCCTTCCCCGAAAAACTGCCAGAGGAAAGCAGTATATCCTCACATTGGTGGACTTTTGCACACGGTGGCCAGAAGCCGTGCCACTGGGTGCCATCTCAGCCAAGGCCGTGGCTCAAGCATTGACGGACATCTTTGCTAGAGTAGGGTGGCCTTTGGAGATCCTGACGGACGCAGGGACTAACTTTATGTCCAAGGCCATGAACCGTCTCTGGGAATCACATGGGGTGAGGCACCTCACTTCGGTCCCATATCATCATCAAACCAATGGCCTGGTAGAACGTTTTCATTCTACCTTGGGGACAATGATACGAAAGTTTGTAGAGGAACACTCTAATGATTGGGACTTGGCTCTGCAACAGTTCCTCTTTGCCTATAGATCTGTCCCACATCCCAGTTTGGGCTTCTCACCTTTTGAGCTGGTCTATGGTCACGAGGTGAAAGGGCCACTGCAGTTAGTGCGCAGACAATGGGAAGGTGACCAACCTTCACAGCAAACAAATGTTGTGGATTTTGTCACTAAGCTGCAGAACACGCTCAGGACAGCGTGGCAAGAAGCTCACGACAATCTCCGACAGGCACAACAGGACCAAAAGGCTTGGTATGACCAGTTTGCCAGGGAGCGATGCTTCCAGCCTGGAGACCACGTTATGGTCTTGAAGGCATTACGGACTAATAAGCTGGAAACGTCCTGGGTAGGTCCTGCCACAGTGCTTGAGCGAATAGGCACTGTGAACTACCTCATCCAACTACCAGACACTGGTCTCAAGCCAAGGGTCTATCATGTCAACTCGCTTAAGCCCTTTCACGACAGGCCGCATTACCTTCTTGCCCTCGAGGATCCAGAGGCAGATGAGGAGGAGTGGCCAGCAGGAGCATTCTACGATAAGAAAGAAGGAGGCAACCTGGAGGACATTCAAATTCCCACGAGGCTCGACTCAAATCAACGCACGGAGTTTTCACATCTAACATCCAGGTTTGCTTCCCTATTTTCTCCAATACCTGGCTTGACCATGGATCCTCAACATGTAGTAGCAGCGGATGACAACCGACCTTCGGCCGAACAGCCTCGACGGGTGTCGCCGGTGGCAAAACAAGCCATTGAAAAAGAGATCAACGAAATGCTCGAGATGGGGATCATCCGACCCTCCCGCAGCACTTGGGCATCACCTGTTGTATTGGTGCCTAAGAAAGGAGGTAAAGAGATCCGGTTCTGTGTGGACTACAGGAGACTCAACTCTGTGACACGTCCTGAGCAATACCCTATGCCTAGGGTGGATGAACTCCTGGAAAAGCTGGGACGTGCCAAGTATCTGTCCTCTATAGACTTGACCAAAGGCTACTGGCAGGTTGCTCTAGCTGAAGAATCCAAACACCGCACTGCGTTCATCACCCATATGGGCTTGTTTGAGTTCAATGTGCTTCCATTTGGACTTCGCAACGCTCCAGCGACTTTCCAAAGGCTAGTCGACTCCCTGTTGAGGGGCTGTGGAGACTTTGCGGTAGCCTACCTAGATGACATTGCGATCTTCTCTGACTCCTGGGAAGACCATCTCAGACATTTAGAGACTGTCTTTCAGTGCATTCAGGAGGCTGGCCTTACAATCAAGGCCAAGAAGTGCCAATTTGTGCTGGAAAGGGTGACTTACCTCGGTCATGAGGTAGGCCAAGGGACTATCACGCCTTTGCAAGCAAAGGTTGAGGTGATTCAGGACTGGCCAAGACCAAAGTCCCGAAAACAAGTCCAATCTTTCCTTGGCTTGTCGGGTTATTACAGGAGGTTTGTCCCACACTACAGTCAGATAGCAGCTCCTCTGACAGACCTCACGGGTTCAAAGAAACCCAAGATAGTAAAATGGACTGATGGGTGCCAGGAGGCTTTCGACGCCCTAAAGAGAGCTCTGACATCTGATCCAGTCCTGATGGCACCAGACTTTGATAAACCCTTTACTATAGCCACTGATGCTTCTGACAGAGGCATTGGAGCTGTCCTGATGCAAGAGGGCCCAGATGGCTTCCTACACCCTGTGCTGTTCCTCAGCAAGAAGCTGTCTGCCAGAGAATCCAACTGGTCCATACCGGAAAAGGAGTGCTACGCCATTGTCTATGCCTTAGACAAGCTGAAGCCTTACGTATGGGGCCGCCAATTCACTCTCCAGACCGACCATGCAGCATTACGATGGCTTCACTCAGTGCAGGGAGCAAATAAGAAACTGCTCCGCTGGAGTGTATCCCTACAAGACTTTGACTTTGACATTCAACATGTGGCTGGAGCCTCTAATGTGGTGGCTGACTGTCTCTCCCGCAGAGGGCTAGTGGGCCACTGAGGCCAATGAGGCCGCACATTTTTGAACTACCTGACCTTGCTATATTGTTGAACTACCTCTCATTTGAGTTGTTCTACTGTGCATTATGTGTTTGTTTACATTTCTTTCACAGGTACCAAGATGACATCCTTGCCAGGGTGGCTCTGATCCAGTGTTCCAGGCCAAGTGGACCTTGGGGGGCGTGTCACATTTCTGCTTATGTGCTTTCTCTTTGACAGGTTGAAATCTCAGCCAGTTTGGTCTCAACTTGCAGTTTCTTCCAAACCGTCCGAGATTTGGGGGGCGTGTGATGGCTGGGTCTCCAATCATCTGGGAACTTCTCCTGAACTACAAAGGGTTAATCTGGGAGGAGGAACATGCTAATGAGAGATGACATCACATGCTAATGAGCTGTGACATCATAGCTGATGTAAGGTCTAACTGACCAATCAGAGAGTAGGACCGCGAGATTCAAGAACTTTCTATGGGAAATCTTTAAAAGGACTTGTGGAGCCATGCGGTCTTTTGTCTCTCCCTTGATCCTCTCCTGAGGGGGAAACCAGATGCTGTCTCTTTGAGTCTGGGAGACACAGACTCAAGGGAATGCAGGTCGAGAGGCCAGGGGGCCCTCCCTGCATCCAGGAACTCCAAAGGACTACAAATCCCATCTGTTGTGAGTAGTTAGGAATGTGTTCGCTAGTGCGTTTAGGCCTTTTGTTATTTTCAACAATGGCTTGTCTGGAATGAATTCTGTAACTATGTTCTTTGACCTGCAAGGCAAAGAGGCTTTGCAAGAGTGTTATAAATCCTTTCTATCCTATTCTATCCTTTTTTTAAAATAAACTTCTTTCTTTTAAAAGCATCTGCTATCTCTGTACTCCTATACACGTGCCTGATTCGGTCACTGATTGCTGTGGGTTAGCAAGGAAGGAAACTAGATCTCTCTCTCAAGCAAGTCTCAGTGTGTGCTTGGGAAATATAGTTCATTGTCTCAGGGTGTGCTTGGGAAATATAGTTCATTGATAATTCACTGAGTGGTGGCAGCGCGGCTTTAGGACCTCAAGGGGTCTCATTCCGCTCAACAGGGAGCGAGAATGGAGATCTAGGAGCTCCTAGAGGGGAAAGTGTGACAAAAGGGGACTCCCTGGGAGTAAAGGGCCACGCACAGGGCGCCAAGGGCTCCAGGGAAAGGCCCCCAAGTCACCACAACACAGTAATGCAGAACCTCAGCAATAAGAAGTATGAAACCACTGTT
>NC_056524.1:98079835-98103785 GCF_019175285.1 Sceloporus undulatus
TTGTTTCCCACTTTCTTGTATTTGTGCTTTTGTTTTTTGTTTTTTCATCCACTAGAAATGTTCAAATAGTGGCTCTGTGTTGATTTAATGCAGGGGTGGGGAAAGAGTGATCCTCAGGCTGTATGCTGCCCCCCCCCGGGCTGATTTTGTGGGCCAAAGATCCCACTTTTGGATTTTTGCACTTAAATGTCTCCTTTGTCATTTATGGAAGAATCTTACCATGTTTTCATATTCCCCAACATTTCACAGATGAACACTGGGACATGTATGGCCAAGCAACAACAGGATCAAGATGGTTAAGTTATTAATAGGAAGAACAAAAACAAAAACAAAAGAAATAGGAAAGGCTGCAGGAGTTTGCTTTTACCTGGGAAGATCAGGATTCCATCTCCACCATTTCCCTCCCCTGCTGCGTTTGCAGCAACTGATGTAAACTGAACACAAAGGGAGAAAGTGGGCGGAGGAGAGAAAAATTGGGACATTTAAAAAGGAAATGAAAAGATGAGTTGATGGAGGATTAATGGGAACTTTCCCTGTGAAATTGGGATAGGTAGAGGATATATATTTTTGGCCTGCCTGGACCGTTTTAAGCCCAGATTTTTTTTCAATGGGAAGTGATGCAAAAGTTTCCTCCTCTTGTCACTTCCTGTTGGTAAAAAAGAGAGCTTTTCTGGGCCTAAAATGACCCAGGGAGGGTAAAAACAAACAAACAATTAAAAAAAAATCTTACCAGATTCCCCCCTGAGGAAATAGGAATCATTTAAAACATTTTTAGAGGCAGGGGCTAGCCTTCAAATGCTCCTGTGGGGCAATGTCGCCCCCTAATCCCTGACTGCTGACTACCCTGGTTTAATGGAATAATATAACCTAGGAAAGTGACAAAGCTACTATACACAAACATTTTCTTCCTGCCCAAGGAAGCAGGATTTCATTGGTGGCAAGTTGATCACACTGCTTGAAATTCAGCATGCATTTCTTCTGGGCAGCTCTCCAGAAATTCTTGTTTAGCTCAGCAGTATTGCAGTGTTAGTGTTAACGTTCCTTTGTTGCTAGCTCCTGCTAAATCTTTTCTATAGGAAGCTATTTGTACATAGTGTGTAGAGGCAGCAGACACTGCAGTATATCACAATTCAGTTTTATAAGGTCTGAAGGCCTTTGTACCTATCCTAATTCTATATGACCTTCTCTTTTCCCCACAGTTTACTATTCTCTAGGGAAAAAACACATATGCCTCAGTTTCTGGCAATATTTCTTTGACTCTGTTGGTGAATTTGTTTGCTTTTACACCATTTACACATAGAAGCCTGTAACATAATGCTGGCAAAGAGCCCCACATAAATGTCCTTGTATCCAAGACATGTGAATGTGGGCTTCCTGTACTAAATTCATCCCAGTATCTGTTTGGATACAGGTTGGGGTGTGGAAATAAATGTTAAACTTGAGGTACTTCTCAGACATGCGCATGTTACTCTACATCAGTATGCAAAGGAACTTTGGAAGAAATTGAAGAGAAAAGTTAGTAGCATAAGCTTTCATAGGTTTGAATCTTCATCAGATGCACAAAGTGTGGGAGGAAGAGGATGAGAAGCCCAAACAAGTGTCATGTTTCTCCCTTGACATCCACTCTCTGGAACAAGGTAACCGAGATGTGAGCCACCCTTCTCCATACAAGGGATTGGGTGGTGATGTTGGATGAGGAGCAGGGAGTAATGGGCTTCCCATGACCTGGAGCTAAAGTGAGTTGCATAGTGCAAGTGAGTGGTGTGGGAATCTCTTTCTCCTCTATCAGATTGGCTCATGCCACTGAAAGACTCACCTCATTGCTCCACCTGGCTGTGTGGATTTCAGCCAGGTCTCACCAGCAAACCCATTTCTGGAGTGAAGAAAGAGACATGGTGGTGGTCGTGATGTGATCCACAGGGCTCATCGCCACCACTCAGCTTCTAGGCACATGAAGCAAAGGAAGCTCGTGCAAGACATGCACATTCTGGGCAGTCACAAAATGGCACAAAATGTGGAAGGGCCAAGGGCCTGCCTCAATAGAAATATGTATATTTTGAAGACTTCTTCTTTGGCCCTTGTGGTCTCTTTCAATTCTATGATTCAATTATTTGTTTCACACAGCATTGCTTCTTAGAATGAGCCAAACACTAATCATTTCTGGATGTCCCAACTCTAATTTTCTTTACAGAAGAAAGAGAATTGCTTCATTCTGTTTTCCCATCCCTTCTCCCAGCAACTACCCCCCTGGAAACTTTCATCTTACAGATCTGCTTTGGATCTGAGTGGTGCAACTACTCTGTGGGTGGAATTGAATTTAGGGCAAAAATACCCCACAGATGTTTTAAATAAATGAAATATAAAATCAATATCTCAGTACATTCACTTCTGTGCTGCCTGTTTGATGTTAAATTCAATTCTGTTTTTTCTCCACCTTTCTGTTCCCACAGTTTTAGATTTTGTAAAGACCTTATGTATGGGTGAATACTTTATAATGGGTTGATATGTGCTTGACAGGTATGCTGAGAATGTAGGAACTAGAAAGATAGGCAACTTTTAAAATGTCATACGAAGCATTTTAATTCATTTAAAATGCTGTGATATTTATGTTTGTGTTGGCATGCTCTTTCTCTCTCTCTCATCTTTATCTATATCATCATTCATTTTGTGGCTTCAGAGTTAACAAATTGTTGGTTTGACTTCACCAAGCCATATGGTAGTATTTAGTGTATACTAAATTTTAGTACAGTTGTCCTCCCTTTTTGCAGACTTGGAGTCCACAGTCTCACTCTTTGTGGAAGGGACAAGCGAGGAGGGACAAAATGGCGATGCACATGCCATTATTTTCAATGGGACTTGAGTATTTGTGAGCTGCCATTTTCAGGGGGGGGGGGTTCTGGAACACATCCTCCATGAATTGGGAGGGGCTACTGTATATACTAAAATTAAAATTGAATATACACTAATTAGCAGCTTTTACATATACAATGGCATAATAATCATATACAATATGATTATTAAAATTTAATATTAAAATAGTATTAAAATATCTTCCCCAATAGAAAACAGAAAAAAAATCAAGGTTTGCTTTTGGAATATTTTTTGTATGAATATTTTTGACTCTGGTTGGTTGAATCCATGGATGTAGAATGTGTGGATACGGGAAGCCAACTGTATTTGCTTATGGGAAAGTTTTGTGAGGAAAGCTACCTTTATACACTCATCCCTCCACGTTCACTGGGGTTAGGGGCACAGGGCCCCATGAATATGGAAAAACCACAAATAACAAAAACACTAAGTTTTTGCCTGAGAGAACATCACTCTAGGAATCTCTAGGTCCTCCAGTGCAACTCTGTGGTCAACATCTGCCAGACATTGACCATAGAATTGTGCTGGAGGAGCTACAAATGCCAAGTGGAGTGTTCTCTCTAGGAATCTCTAGGTCCTTCATTGCGACGTTTGGTTCAAGTTGACCATAGAGTTGTGCTGGAGGTCCTTGATATTCCTAAAGAGAAAATATTAATAAAATCCATGAATAATCAAATCTGCAAAAGTCAAAGCTGCAAATGTGGAGGGACAAGTGTATATTTTACAAAAGGGTGAAGCAGATGGGTGGCAAGGAGCAGCCTCTGGCTACTCTAGCTGTGATCAGACCATGATTGAGTTGGGACAGCTCTCAAAGTGGGCTACCACCACGGTCCCAAGCTGGCCACCACAAGGAGCTACATTATCCAAGCTCCATTTAGTGGCAGATTCGGGCTACCTTAAGTGGCCTTGGAGCAGCTTCCGGCCACTTTGGGGGCATGCATCATCTGAATACCATGCCCCCCATAGTGGCTGGAAGCTGTGGTCTGTATGTTTTGGGCCAAAGAAAACTGAGCTTATTTCTTTCTTGGCTAGAGCCTATTCTTATTTGTGTTTGTGTGTGTGTATTTGAGCAAGGGACTAGTAGTTGTTCAGCTTCTGCCTTGCCAGTTTCATCACTCTGCTTTGGAGAATCAGTACTCTCGCATGTATTTCCAAACAGCACAGTGTTACCATAGTATTAAGTCAGTATTTTGGATATGTTTTTCATATTGGGCAGGCATCCTTGGTGACATCATTTCTATTAATATTCAGAGACCAGAATCTGTGGTTATGAGACAAATGACTTGGAGAAATGGCAACTGGAGGGCTTTATGTTTGTTGGGTGGCATCTGCTATTTCCCAAGGGTTCTCTTTCTACTGTAAAGTATTTGGGATTTTAAAAAAGCTTCTTCAGTTCTATGTAAAACTTCCAACTTTCCTAAGCCAGTCTCAATATTACGTCAACCCAGGAATCACTTAGAAAATATTTTTTCATTTGCACAGCACTGAATGTCCATATTTATGAAGCCCTTCGTTACCATCCTCCCAGTGCTGATGCTGCTAAAAAAGACCTTGCTGGATAGAGAATGATAAGGAATGGGGGGGGGGGGGTTTAGGCATAGAAAGACTTATTTGAAGGGGTTTCTTTCTCAGAGACTTGTTAACTGAGAACATGAGCCTTTATTTGGAATACGAGCCTTTTTGTTTTTATATGTTAGAGTTCGATGAAATTTAAATGGTGGAATATGTGCCATTCCTGTTCAAGCTAACAATTTCAACATGAAATTATATCCTTGTAAAATCATTTTGTAGTTATATCCTTTACTGTTGTAAATTATTTCTATGAAATCTCAAATTCTCCCCCCCCCCGGCTACGTTCTTTAGATACAGAATGTTGTTAAAAGGTAAAGGTAGTCCCCTGTCATGAATGTCTAGTCGTAACCAACTGTAGGGGGCGGTGCTCATCTCCATTTCTAAGCCAAAGAGCCAGCATTGTCCGAGGATTGCTCTGGTGGTCATGTGGCCAGCATGACTTCACCAACTGCTGTTACCTTCCCACTGAGAAGTGGTACCTATTTATTTACTTACATTTGCATGCTTTCAAACTGCTAGGTTGGCAGAAGCTGAGACTAGTGACAGGAGCTCACCCCATCATGCAGCACCCGGGCCTCGAACTGCCAATCTGCTGATCTTGCAATCAACAGTCAGCGTCTTAACCACTGGAGCCACTGCTCAAGTTTGTTAACCTACTAAATATTAAAAGCATACATAGAGAGTAGCTGTATAATCCTACTTGATTATTCTATCGCTGTATAAATTTAGAAACCACAGATGAAACTTCAAGAGTACATATAATAGTTTCCATGTGTCAGAATTATAATGACATGACTACATCAGCCTTGGAAAGAGTGTTTCTATAAAGTAATTTTTAAGAAAACACTGAAACACATCCATCCCTGATAAATGTGGGAATCATTGGAAGTGCTACTACTGTACAGTGGACCCTTTGAATACGTGGGGGAATCTGTTCTGGACCCCCCCCCCACTGCATATGGTAAAAACCTTGGGACCTCAAGTCCTGTTGATTTCAGTGGTGGCATGCTCTTTTGTGTGCCATTTTGTCCCTCCAAGCATGCTATCTGCATGAGCTTAAGTCCGTATACAGCAAGCCTGTGTATGGGGCAGGTGGACTGTATAACTTCAGAAAAGCAAGAGATGGCTCTTATTTGGCTGTGTGTGTGTGTGTGGGGGGGGAAGAGGGTGATATTCAGCTAAATAAATAAATAGAGTTGGGGAATGGCTTGGGGGATTCTTGCAAATGAACCTTTAACATACCAGTTTGAAAAACAATGAGACGATAAGTGGCAGCAGTGAAAACAGGTATGTGTGTTGAATCATACATGCTTAATGTATCAGTCATACATACCAGCTATCTCCCTTTCCCAGTATATTTTAAAGGTATTTGATAAGTGAAAGTGCTTGAAGGACATTTAGCCCTAAGCTTTAATAGCATCCAAATAAGTAAAAATCCTTCTGGAAATATTTCTTTTAGAAAAATCTAAACAGATTATTTCAGCTAATAAACCAAAATCCATAAATCTGAAGCACCTAAATACTTGCGTAAAGCTTCAGCATTAAATCTTTTAATATAATTTGTAATATGATGAATAATCAGACTTTTTAAAAAAGCAACTAAAGCATCTGTCTGAAAGGCAGAAATATTTTAAAGACTATTGTCCTTAGCTGAATAAGCTAAAAGCAAGGCTTTAAACTCATTAGAAGCCCCAAAGCAGTCTCAGCTAAAAGGTTTATTCTGGGATAAATGACAGGGTAAGAAACACCATATGGCATTTAACTTGTGGCTTATGGACACATTATGAAGTAAAATAAGAAACTGGTATTTTTCTTTATCAAATGATAGAATTTACATTTTCAGCAAAAAGTCATATAAAATGCTATATTTCTTATGGCAAAGACATTTGTGGACTAAGGTGTATTTCATAGGAGGCATGGAGATTTGTCTCCAGATATATGAACTTATATGTATACTGATATAGAGGTCTGGGATGTAAATGGGTTCAAATGGAAATGCAAAAAAAGCAAATAAGAAAGTCTGCGATAGTCAAGTGATGATACACAATAATTGTGACAATAGTTGGGGGCTTTGGATGGCTCCATATTTTCAAGGAATGAATGGAGGGCATAGAATGCTACGAGGTTAAGTGGCACCCCCCTCTGAGAGTTGGCATGTGTGAGAAGGGGCTTGACACATGCACAGAGACCCACCATACAAGAGGTAATCATTTGGGTCAGGATTGCCTTTGGATGTGTATATCAGTAAGTATGTAGAGCTCCTTTTCATGTGCACTGAATATGAAAGTGGCTATGGAGAAGCCAGCATGGCATAATGGTTTGAGTGTTGGACTATTACTCTGGAGACCAGGGGTCAGATCCCTGCTTTGCCATGAAAACCCACTTGGGCAAGTCACACACTCTCAGCCTCAGAAAACCCTGTGATAGGTTCGCCTTAGGATCACCATAAATGAAAAATGGCTTGTCATATTACAACCTGTCGGGGGTACTTTGGTTGTTCCTGCATGGCAGGGGGTTGGACTTGATGGGTCTTTTCCAACTTCATGATTCTATGATTAAAAATAACAACAATGGAGAAATAGTTTATTCATCCTGGCACACTGAGTTCCTAAAGAATTGTAAAGAGATAAGAACATTCAGTGCACATGAATGTTTTCTTTATTCATGTCCAAATGGAAAGATTCAAATGGATTGACTGACTGTAGTTCCATGATTAATGTATGATTCACTGTGGTGCTTGTTTGTTGTTGTGTGGCTTCAAGTCGTTTCTGACTTATGGTGACCCTAAGCTAAACCTATCATTTTCAATTTATGGCAAAGATAAAGCCTTTAAGTGATAAAATCTCTGATAGGTAAATCTCACCACATGTTGAAAGAATGTGTGTGTGTGTGTGTGGGGGGGGGGGGGATTTGTGGGCTAGGCTCATCTGCTGTTGCTGATATCTGTGCTGGTCATGCACCCTGGGGCCATTTTTTCAGATTAATGGGAAGGGATGTCACACACATACTACGATTTGCACACAGTGTTCCTCTACTGAGAACCCATATAAAGAAACTATTGATACATTCATGGGGACGGGGGAAGAAAGTTGATTATTTTAATTTTAACATACACTATATACATCAGGAAGTCTGGTTGGAGCCAGCCAATAATAGGCCAGGGAATGCTGTGAAGGGTGGGCTGCAGGGGAGAAAGGCTACAAAACTGAGGCTTCTCTCTGACAGAAGGCAGATAGCAGAAAGATGGCACAGAGATAGGGGAAAAACTATAACAGAGGTAGGATAGCCAGCCAGGGGAAAGAACTGAGTAGAGTTTTGGGGAACCATAATTGATGAAATAGTTCAGGGGTTAATGTGAGATCTAACTGTATATTACAGTGCGCCCGCGCCATACGCGGACTTGAGTGTATACGCTCAAGCCGCGGCGCGTGCGTGGGGCGGAAGGGGTGGCGCGTCCCATTCAATTGAATGGGTGCGCACGCCCGTTGCGCCCTGTGCGCTTGCGCCGCCGTGCACGAGCCCCATTGTTTCCAATGGGGCTTGAGCATAGGCGGAATTAGCCTTACGCAGCGGGATCCGGAACGGATCCCCCGTGTAAGGCGAGGACGCACTGTAATTAACTTCTACTAGTTTATTCTTTTTTACAATGGTGTCTGATTGTTCTTGTTAAGTTGTGATAGAGAGTCTGGTTACACTTACCACAGTGAACTTACAAAACAACACATCCACTGGTCCATATAGGGATCACCTTGAGGCCCAAGTACTTGGTCTAGAGAGGAATCCTGAGGGGACAAGGGGCATGGTGAATGACTTCTTTGTGTCTGCACCTGCAAACTGCAGTCATTTACTATCCATTTGGTCCGTTTTCTATTTGTATTTCTGATTTTTATTCCTGGTTGATTTTCTTAGATTATATACCTACACTTGTTATGTCTGATTTTAATATTCATGTGAATAATTCCAAAGATCCTGCTCTGTTATGTTTTCTTCCTTCATTGTCTTCTTTTGGGCTCCAGCTTGTTCTGATTCACCTGCACACTCCCTTGGCTATTGTCTCGAACTTATTTTTATTAGAATTGTTCTATCTCTTGCTTTTTAGTTATATTTCCTTTGATCATCATCTTGTTTCATAATCCACCCCCTTGGTACTCTGTTGCTCACTCCTTTCGAGAGCTTCATTCTGTAAATTATGAAGCCTTTTCTCAAGCATTGATCTCTTCTCAGTCTTCGTTTAATTCTACTGGTTTCTTGGATTCAGCTGTTTCTCTACAAAACACAACTTTATCTTGAACTCTTGATAGTTTTGCACCTTTGGCTCCCTGCTACCAAACTTCAGCCTTTGCTTACTCTCTTCATTTAGGATCTTTGTTCCTATTCTTGCAAAGCGGAACATTAGTTGAGGAAGACTAGGGAGTGGGCAACCTACATTCATTATAAATTCATTCATTCTTCTTTCTCTTGTGCTATCTCTGGCCAAACAGACATACTATACTTCATTGTTTCATGCTAATCCACTGTACCTGCAGTGTCTCTTCTCTAATTTATTTTTTTTAAAGCCCCAACTCTCCTTCCATCATTCTCTACTGATGATTTTGCAGCTTTGTCTAATACTAATATTAAAACTATCTATTCTGATCATGTTGCTCCTTAACCTTTTTTACAGGGGCATAACTAGTATATTTGACACCTGGTGTGGATCATTTTCAACACCTCCCCTCCTCTCTTCAACAGCCATTTCTGCGTGCAGCAGAGCTTCTGGCTGGGTGACAAAGGGAGGATACTTGTTTTCTCACTTGACCAGCAAAGCAACCAAATGGGGAAAGCACCCCTTCTCACCAGTGGCCACTAGTGAGGGTGGGATGCTGCTTATGTCCTACAGCCTTTCTGGGTCTGGAAGAGCTGCTGGTCAGATGGCAAAGTGAGGACCTGGAAGGCACCACTTCCCACCAGTGCACCAGGTGACTTCCCTCTCTGAGATGTCACTCAATGTGGTCTGTACCCCTTTGGGATTCCCTTGCTTCTTTACCAACATACCAATTGCCTGTCTCCTTTATATTTTCTACTTCCCATCACATCTTGAGATGAACTGTCCAAATTGATGCTTTCTCCGAATCATTCTCCCTGCTCTCTTGAGCTTATTCCTTCCCACTTTTAATTACTGTGGCCCCTGTTATTCTCCCTTCTTTTCTCCATATTATTAAATTGCCTTTTTCTACTCATTTTTTTCTGAGTTTAAATGTTACTGTTTCTCCAATTCTTAGGAAGTCTTCACTTCATTTATCTTCTCTTTCTAATTATCATTCTGTTTCACTGTTGCCTTTCCTCTTGGAAGTTTTGGAATGTGCTGTTTATACACATTGGCTCAACTTTCTTGTATTTCTGTAATGGATCTTTTTCAATCTGAATTTTGCTCTTTCTGCTCTGCGGAGGCAGCTCTTATGAAGATCACAGATGACCTCCTTCAGGCCAAATCAAAATGCCCATATTCAGACCTTATTCTCCTTGCTCTCTCTGCAGCCTTTGATACAGATGATCACACTCTTTTGTTGGATTCATTTCAGGACCTAGGGTTTACTGATCCAGTCCTCAGCAGGTTCACATCATATCTCTCAGGCCAGTCACTTAATGTGGTAGCTGGAGGTTGTGTATCTTTATCTTTTCTCCTTTTGGTTGGGGTTCCAAAGGGTTCTGTTCTGGGCCCTTTATACATGCATCTTTGGGCAATCTTATCAGTACATAGAGTTTTTCATATCACCTTTATGTTGATGATATTCAGCTGTATTTCTACACTCCAAATCTCTCTTCTGACATCAAACATCATAGTACAGCATGTCTTTAAGCTACCTCATCATGGGTGCTTCGTCATTGCCTAAAACATAACATGGGAAAATGGAACTACTCATTTTTCCTCCAAAATTTTCTTTACAGGTGTTTTGCTGTTCTTTTTAGTATCAAGGGCTATAACCACACTTGTAGGAAAGGTTGAAAGCTTTATTGCCAGCTTACACAGTAAAGGATCTATGGTAAGGATACATAAAAAGCATTTGGACAGTCTCACTCTTGTTGTTCAGCTGGTACATCAACAGAAAGACCCCTTTACTGGCTCACAAGTGCAAGATTTGTGCTGAAACTCACCAAGGAGTTTTAGCTGTACATGCAAAGCCTCTTGATCTATGAGTGACTGAACACTTCTGTTTTAATTAGTGCTCCTGTGAATATAGACCTTATAACAGGTTATCCATCACACTTGTCTGAAAAGAAAGAGTCTGTAATCTGAAATATCAGTATGCAAAGGATTCTTGTAGCACTTAGAGACTGAGGGGCTATACAGGCCAGCACTTTGTGCCGGCCTGTGCACGGGGCGAGGGCTGACCGTCTGTACACTCGATACCCTTACGCCGGCACCTGGGTGCCATTTTGGTTCTAGACAGCATGTGCCATGATGATGCACCTCTGGTGCAGCACCCAAATGGCGCATCATAATGCCATGACACAGCAATTATGATGCCCCTTCCAGGGAGCTGCTTAGGCGGCTTTTTTTGCTCCCTCCAGGGAGCGGATCAGTGCCACGGCATGTGGTTGCTGTGGCACTGATCTGGGGCAAAAAGGGACGGTTCCATGCCACCTATCTGTATAGCTCCTAACAGAGTGAAAGAGGTAGTAGCATTACAACTTTTATAGGATTAGTCTACTTCTTCAGAGGCATGGAGTGAACTGCTGCCCAGGAAGGACCTTTATAATCAGCCTTTATTAGTAGCCATAGAAATGTAAAACTTGTGGGTATAGTGATGGGGTGATAATTTCAGTTTTGCAGTGGTTGTTGAGGGACAAAGGCAGGAGGAAAGATGTTTCCTAAGACCATGGCGGGTGGATGGCCATCTGAATGGTGGGGGGAGTTTCGGAAGGAGTTTCTGGCCTAAAACACAGATGCTGACTTTGTCTACATATCTACTTGGGAAATGTTATCACAGGACTTAATCTCATAACCCACAATATTATTCTCTATATACCATCTTCTGTCAACAGTGCCCATTAGCACTGTACACTAGGCAATGTTGCTAGTCTCTGCACCAGAGGGTAAATGGACAAATCAGATATTAGCAATGGGGATACACAAAAACTAGTTGCAGAACACTTTAGTCTTCCTGGGCATTCCATCTCTGACCTCAAGACAACAGTCTTTGAATTTAAATAAAACCTACAAAGGAAGACTTGAACAGCTGAACTTGAATATATCTACAAACTCCAGTCTATCAACAATTGGCTTAAAAGAGACAATGGCTTCCTGATACACTACACATATTGTAACACTGGTTAACACCCCAGTCTCATGAGGATGCTCATGGCCAGTTTATCACATGTCCTTTTGGGGTTCCTAGCCTGCACACACCATATTCCTGCATCGTTCATATGGTCATCCACACACCCTGGCCTAAGGAAACATTTTTTCTCCTGCCTTTGTCCCTCAAATGGCAATAGTTAAAATAAAACTTAGGATCTCATCACCTTATGTCCTGGGCTTTGACTGTTGCCATTTATGATTTCAAGTTTGCTTCAGTTGATGATGATGATGATTATGTGCATATAAAATGATTTGTTAGTCCTGCATAGAGTGGAAGTGATAGTATATATCACCTTGGAGGATGAGAAGGTGAGTGAAATGTTGATGTTCTGGCTGATGTTATTAAATCCTGTAATGGCATTGCTTGAGGGACAAACATGATATTACTTTAGTTCAGAGACAGAAAATCAGAGAAGAAATACCACTATATTATGTTTGTGTGTGTGTGCATGTGTTCAAATCACCTGGGTGATCCAATGAATTTCATAGGGTTTTCTTATGCAAGGAATACTCAGAGGTGGTTTAGTCTTAATAATAAATAATAAAATTTTTATTTATACCCCGCCCTTCCAACGATCAGGGCGGCGTTAGTCCTTGCTTTAAATTTCAAGTACTAAAAATGCCTAACCATGCTTAACTTCCAAGATCAGACAGGACCTGAGTGCCTCTACATTACGTTTACACTACTATATATATATATATATATATATATATATATATATATATATATAGAAAAGAGGAAGCTGCTTAGTAGTTATGGAATCGTAAGCTATCCTCATAGTGTTTTTCTAGGAAGATGTCCTAAAATCTCAAGGAATTTCATTGCGGGGGGGGGGGGAAGAGGAGGAAATATGACTTATACCTAATGTATGTGTTCTGACTTTTGGTTTTTTAAAAAATGTAGTCCCCAATGTAATTAATATCAGTGCACTGCTTCTGATTTCTGCTTGCATGGATATTTAAATATAGGCAGAATTCTTCCACTTGTTATTTCAGGTGGATGGTTCAATCAATGAAATAATCTTTGATTTTTTTTTAGGTGGGGTATTAAGAAGGAGTGTTGCTCTGAATGTCTTGAATTATGAGTGGTTTAAAGAGAAAATCAGCTAGAAAATCCAGATTTAGCCCCTGCCCTATTCTGGTATGGCAGTATAGGCTATATAAAACTACCATTAGGCATTAGTATCTTTATTTATTTGCTAAAACATTTATATCCTGCCCCTGTCTACAGATCTTAAGGTGATATACAATAAAACCAATATGGCTAATTTAAATCCGAACAAACATAGAAAGGCTTGCACCACTGACTGCTTAAAGGCTGAGTATCTGTCCTTGCTTTAAATCTGCAAGCTTCTCACAGAATGTTATTGAGCTATAACACACTCTGGAAGTATTATACCCTTTGCTTCTTATTTTCTCTTTTGCAAAAAAGAGAAAACATTCTCTGTCAAGTGTACTCAAGTGAATGAAATGTTGGAGACAAGTAGCTATAGAGCAATTTGTGTTTTAGAGGACTCTGTAGACTGTTAGTAGCATGGATACTTCAGGAAAGCTGCTTATGCCTAGAAAAGTTGCTCCCAGAATCCCTAAAGCCAAAGGATAAGACCATGTGTGTGAGATAGATAGTATAAACAATGAATTCCATAATGATAATGCAATGAATGGACTTGTTCTCTCTCTTCACCTTTGCATTAGGTTTCAGGGAAGATATGGCATAAAAGAAAAGTAAACTGAAGATGTTTGTACTGTTTATTTCAGACTGTTTCTTGGAGAAGGGTTTGATTTCAAAGAAGAAATAATGTAACATGAAGTCCCATCCTCAAAATACAAAGGCGGCAGTATATCACTACTGGGGCTTATCTAGAAAGGGACAGAGTCTCTGGAAATATTGAGACTTCCCAGTTCTTTTTGTTTTCATTCCACAGTTTGCATCTGAACTCTTTTTTGAAATATCCCAAGTTTCTCCCTCCAGCCCTCCCTCACTTGTGTTCTTCATCCTCCTCTCTGATCGATGTCACATCTAGAGTCAGGGGTTGTCAACAAAAGCAAAAAAAAATAAAAAATAAATAAAAATATTCACTTTGTTTCCAGTTCTGCAGGAAAATATGGCGTATGCCCAGTTTCACAATGAATGTGCCTCTTTTAAACATTAATATGAATTTTAAAAACTAAAGTGAGATACATTTCATTTCAGAAAATGCAGTGTTAAGTTACACTAACCTGGGAAGCAGGAATGAAAAGCCCTTGATAATGTTGGGAGTTCACAGGAAATACTTTGGAATTAAGAAAATGCACTGTGGATATCCAAAATAAAGTGGTTTCTACAGGAACAAAACCTAGGACTTTCAGAGATTTTTTTTCTCATTTGAAGGGGCTTTAGTGTTTGTGCATATATTGCATGGTGGTAGTGGTGGATTGTTCCTTGTTAGGTTTCCTAGTTCAGTCTCTGATATTTCTTGGTAAAAGTTCTGAAATAGTAAGTCTGGGAGGGTGTCTTCTCAGCCACTTGAAGGCTGCTGCCAGTCAGAGGAAATGATAGTGGATTTAAGTAAAGAGATTTACGTGCATAGAAATAGATTTTGGTTGAGAATGGCTGAGTAAATGTATGTGGGCATTTCAAATTGTGATGACAGTGTATAGGGAGGGGAGGTTGAAGCTTTAAATCGCACACTATGACCTTGCTAAAAATTATCTCTACTCTGCAATTAGCAATAGGGGAAAAACAGATCCCATTTGTGCCTCATAACTAAATGCAGTATGTGGGAGTGGAGGAGAGTGATTTTTGTCAGGATTGTATTGGGAAATGAAAGGGATAAACCTTTCTTCCCTGTGCATTGCAGTCCAATTAAAAACCTAACAGTTTACTATTGGAGAATTATTTAAAACACATGATGGGCAGGCTATTTAACACCAGTTAGGCCATGAAATTCACACCACAGACAGCCTCCTCTGTGGGTCTAGTGCCAAGAAACCGCATGGGGTTCATCGAGCTAAAAAACACACCAATGATTGGAACAACAAAGGTCACAATTTTATTAAATACAGATGAAATAATGGTGGCATGTAGGAGGCATAGCTCCAGGTATTGGGTAACCTGTCATTTATCCAACATATCACCTTTAGCTCTCCTTGCTGAGAGGAGCAATTTCATGGTGACCACTGAGAGCATGCGTGACTGCATGGGGCACACTGCTACTGCATGGATTCCTGGCCACCTGGAGTGAGGTTGGTACTCCAGTTGCCAAGGACCCCAAGGTCTTACTTCATTTGCCTGCATACCCAAGGTCCCTTAAAATCCAGAGGCCTGTAGGCCCCACCTCCACCCAAACTGTAACTTGCATCACACTGCTATGTTGTGACAGAATTAGAAAAGCTCTTAGATGCTTAGGACACAACAGAAGGTGCTGTAAGGGTGCGAAGGATGATAAAAAAAGATTGGTGAAGGAGCTTTAAGGGGAGCAGATTTTTACTCCTCAATGTGAGCTAGGAAGGAAGCCTTCAGCTGCCATATCTGGCATGCAGAAAGGCCTTTCTCCCTAGTTGCTCATTAGTCAACCAACAAGAAGGCCATAAAAAGTGAGTGGATTTCTAGGCAGTAGATAAATGAGCTGGAGAGCAAGATGGTGGCTTCCTTGCAACAGCAAGTTGTGCTGCATCCTGTAAATGGGCTTTCCTGATAAGTCAAGGACCCTGTTTCATGTACTCCCCACCCACATATTTTTGCAGGTTCATTAGCCATACTGCCCACAATGATTAAGAAAAGTAAATATTCTTTGGTCAGGTTCCTGAACACTCACCCACAATGGTCAAGTCAATGAAACAACAACAGCTACTATTATTAAACTGATTATTATTACAAAAGATTGTAAAAACCTTATTGGCTAGCATCCTGTTGGTAGACCTGACTAGAATAGATCCACTGAATCAATGGCATTTACATATGTGTTGACTCATCATTCAACAGTGCATTCAATGGGTCCATTCTAGTTGGGACTGCCAATAGAATTCAGGCCATTATCTGCTTTATATAAAATCAATGAAAAAGAATACAGTAAAAATTATACTGTTTGATTTATTATTATTTTTATTTAATATAACCCACATACCATCGTTTGAATTGTATACATATAAAGCCATGAAATCTAATCCAATACGCAGCGTTCAATTCAAATTCTTTACCTAACTTTTTCCTGGTTCGCTCCTTTTCAGAGCTAAGTAGATATTCTATTTGTCTCCTGATCTAAAACAGGTTATAACAGATGATAATCCCAAACTAAGGGGAAGGGGTTTACACAAGATTAGGGAAAGAGAAGGGAAATTGGTGCAATGACGTTACAGACGATGTCAGGAATAATCAGAAAATTATATTATAAATCTTATTAGTTTTCAACATTATAAGACAGTGCTGACCATTCTTTTTCCCATTTTGCTAAATCTATATATTTGATAACAGCAGCCAGAATGATTGTGGTAAAACACTGGAAATCTCCAGAAACACCATGCATGGAGGATTGGGAATTTAAAATTTTGGAAATGAAAGAATTAGAACGGTTAACAGCAACATTAAACAACAAAAAATATAGTGTTTTAGTAGTACTAGAGTTCTTACTTCTTTCCTGTAGCATAGTGGCTCTCAACCTTTGATTGCCCAGATATTTTGGGCTTAGGTCCCAAAATCTGCGCTCATTGGCTATGCTAGCAGAGACTTCTGTGAGTTAAAAAACAGCTGAGGAATAAAAAAATGAAGAAGCTGTCCTTTAGAGAAAAGTCTTTTGAAGTCTGGGATACCTGAAGATAAAAGTATCATGGTTTTGAGGGTGATGGTGCCAAATTTAGCACATTCTTGCAGATGCATGATGTACTGTAGTACTCCCCCCCCCGCCTTTGGAGATTTTGGTAAAGATCCATTAGAAACCACATCATTTTCACAAATGTGGATGCTAGACCCTGACATTTTAGCAAGCCAAAATCATCTTGGAGGTCTGTGTTCAAACATTCCTGAATGCAAATGTTCATTCTTTGACAGAGAGGATCTGCTGTGGTAAAAATTTTCAGATGCTTGTATGAAACTTACCCATGTGTGCATCCCACTTGTTTGGGCTGAGGGTTTGGTGTGTTTGCAAGTGTATGTGGATATATAAAATGCCTGTGAGTCAGTCTTTACAGGGTTTAATAATGATTTTCACCTCTTGTCCAGTATTTCTCACGTTCACGTCTGTATCCATGGAGTTATTCTACTCTTCTCTGCTGTGAAACTTTTCCAATTTTGTGACATAAACAAATTGGATAAATCTAACCTTTGTTATCTGATCCAAGTTCAAACTACATTCAGCTTTACTGTAGAGTGATAGAACATTAAGCTGATTTTTACCAGTTTGTTGCTGCTGGCTTAATCTGTTTAATCTTTCATTTCTTTCATTTCTTACTTTCTCTGTTTCCCAGGAACTAGGTGGTGAGGATTATAGGATCACAGAATTGCAGAGACTGAAAAGAGTTAAAAAGTTATCTTTTTAACCAATTGATGATGCAGGAAATCTGTTGGAAAATAGGTGTGAGGGCTGGGTTAGGCTACATATCATTGCATGTTCTTCAACTTCAGGACAGTTCCTTAAGTATGTTTCTACTGCTTATTATATTTGCTGTCAGTAGATCCCCTGGGCGGTGACACTTGTGTGAATGTGACCCCTTTAGTATGGATGACCCTGTAATATAACTCTATGTTATATTAGAAATATAAGGAATGTGCTCTTGATAAATTGTGTCATTATCCTTTGTGTAACATTTGACTAGCTTGTAGATAATTTTTGTGAATTCATTTGAAGCTTCACATACTTCAATGAAGTCTAATTTCATTCTATATACAGTAGACCCTTTACACTGCATGGATCTTGTCAGTAAATTCCAGTGATTTTAGTGGGTGTACTGTACAAGAGCCAGTGTGGTACATGTATATACTAGTTTGAGCGTTGGACCACGCTTTGATTCCTTGCTTGGCCATGGAAACCTATTGGGTGACCTTAGGCAAGTTACACTCACTTAACCTCAGGAAGAGACAAACAGATCTTGTCAAGGAAACTCCATGATAGGTTTGTCTTAGGGTCACCATAATCGGAAGTGATTTGAAGGGACACAACAACTTTAGGGATAGCTAATGTAGGATTTAGCCCCATTTGCTTAGGGGCCTTAAGAGGTATAAACTTCAGCAAAACCCAACACAAAAATAGCTTACAGCTTACATATCATATTCTAACATAATAATTAATTAGTATCCTCACTTTAATCAAGACTTTTAAAGAGGCATTTGTGTGTATGTAATGAACTCCTTTCAGTTTTTTTTTGAATTGCATTACTCTTTCTGCCTATTCTCTTTTAATTCCTTTTATGAAAAAAAATATCTCAAAAAGTATGAAAACGTACTGATATTGTTAAAGACTCTAAAAATGTCCCCAAAGCATTTTGCACCCTTAGGTAATGGAAAAAGGTAACAAATAAACATTACGCACTACATTAAAATAGTAATCACATTGCTAGCCATGTTATTTGTAGAAGAACCACCATTATGTCCATTTTAACCTTTAATCCATTGTTTATATTTAAACAATGTAAGTTTTTAATCTTACATTGTTTAATCTTGTTTTAAGGGGGGGTATTGTGTATATATGGATGTATTTTAACCTGTTGTACGCCGCTTTGATTGCCTGGCAAAAAGCAGGATAGAAATAAATTTATTATTTATTATTATTATTAACCCATGTAACACATTGCAGGCAATATTGTTATTTGTCATGAGTTACTTTCAAGCCCTGATTCTAATTTGCTCCAAAAGATTTTGGGAAAAGGAAAAGTCTTAGGACTACACACAGTGCAAAGGCATTGTTGCATTCAATGACATTTTAAAAAAAGAACTAGAGGCCATGGAGCCCACAAGTAGAAATGGGAGGACAAAAATGGGTGGAGCCTATCCACTGGGCAATAATCATGTTGAAAATAAAAATTGTCCACTCCTATGTGGAAGAAGGATGCAAGGAGCAAGAACTTCCAGAATAGAACTCCAGAATATATAGTGGCCATTCTATTGGAACAGTGATTTATTCCAATATACAGTATTATTTAAAACAATGCATGTGCCATGTGGAAAAAAAATCAGGATGTTGGTAGAAAAAGGTATTTTAGGCAGACAATGTGAAGCTTTTTAAAAAGGAGGTAGTTGTCATGGGAGACTCTTGCTTATATAGTCAGCCTTCTGTTTCCATGGATTCCCTATCCACAGATTTAACCATCCACAGCTTGAAAACATTTTAAAAAATATATAAACCTTGATTTTGCATTTTAAATAGGGAACACCATATTACTATACCATTGTATTTAATGGGAAGTGGGTTTTTACAAATTTTACTATCTATGAGGGGTGCTGGAAATAAACCCCAACAGATACCAGGGACCCACCGTATTTTGTCTGGAACAGGGTTGGGAATCAGGCAGATACCCAGAAGCCCTAGCCAGAATAGCTAATGGTAGGAACTCTGGTGGTTGCCATACAAAAATATCTGAAGGGCTGTAAAATTCCTATCCCTGGTCTAGAAGCGAGCTGTAAAATGTTGAGTATGCATTTTGTTTTGGGGAAAAAAGAGTTCATATTTCAACAAAGTAATTCCAGCAGGATTTTCCAAATGTGAAAAACAAAACCAAGCCTTTTAATTTGTCTCTCTTGAGATCTATTTTTCCCCTGTGAGGCTTATTGCTGACAGCAGCTGCATAGAAAAATCTGGGCATGGGCTCAAAACATAGAAAACCAGAAGCAAGTCTTGTAATTTTAGCAATCAGCGCAACATGGGATTATAGGTTTTACTCTGTGATTTCAATTTCTTAGTAACTGCCATGTATGTAACTATCAGGTAGGCACACAGTCATTCTTATGCAAATAGAGACCATGTACAATCCAGAGCAATTTGGATGTTAAATTAATTATCCCAAGCAGCATTAGCCACTTGCAGTATGTGGCACAACAGGTGTCCAAACACTGGGGAGGGGGGGGTGTTGACCCTTCTGAAATGTAGGGACAAATCGATCAGTTAGTGGTGAGATGTTGCAGACCAGGGGGCTTTAAATATATTCATTAGAAGATGTTTATGTTTTCAATTACAATTTGATATTTGTAGTAGACAAGAAAATTAATCACATTTTAAAAGTCAAGGGTTGGGGGAAGTCAGAAGTACTTAATTTGGTAATATAACATGTGGTGTAACAGCTTGCCATTTCTAGTATTTAAATTTGGGATCTGAAGATTTGTAATTGTAAAGGAAGGATCCCATTGCCACTGGTTTCTGAGGCCCATAATGTTTGTGGGGCCATTAATTTCTTCTGGGTTTTTGTCAGAATGTTAAGGGATTTATCCAAGATGTTTAACTTACCTGGAAGAAAGTCACAACTTAATTAAAACCCAGTCTAAGACCTGGAGCAGATTCATCACTCTGATGAAATTGGAATCACCAGTCTTGATTTCCTGTATATGAGAAGGAAAAAGAGAATCTATGGTGACTGAGACAGGGAGGGGGAGGGAATAGAGGAAAAGGAGGTTATGACAATAAAGAAATGAAAGCATTTGACTTTGAAAATAGGGTGAAAGAGTGGAATTATTTAGCCTTTGGGTGGCAGGATTTCAAAAGTGCTGACAAGTCTGGGGTTGGCATCACTGGAAACCTCAGTTGCAGGGTGACCAGATGTCTTGACAGTAAAGGAGGACAAATCCCTGCAAAATGTAAGACATTCAAGAAAAAAATAGGACATTACTAAATACCCCCCCCCCCAACTAATCTAAATATAAATTCATGCTTCATAGTCAAGCTCTAAATGAGGTTTGTGTGTGAATTTTTTATTAATTTTAATACATAATATACATACTCAACATATCTACATACATAAAATGCATAACAATTGTTTGTTTACATAGACAGCACGGACTTATCTTATATCATGAATGGATAGATAACATTGTTTCTCTGTTATCTTTCGTGATTTGGCCTTGCTTATATTCCAGCATACCAATTTTATCTTGAATCTGTTGTTTCCCCTCCTCCATACAAACAAACAAACAAAAGAGAGAAAAGAAGTATTACATATATTAACAGTATCTTTTAATTGTATGGAACGTTTTAACTCCCTTAATTATTTTATCTCATTTCTGCAGCTATCTTTAGTCCCATAGTTTGTTCACTTTTCCCCATTTACTTTGAAATTTTTTGCTCTGTTTTCCCGTTAATCGTCATAGTTATTTTGTCCATCGCCATTAGTTCATTCACCTTAGTTACCCATTCGTCCTGTAAATTATTATTTTCCCCTTTTCAATGTTTTGCAAAAACTAAACGAGCTGCTGTTATTAAGTATAATACCATATCTATCTCTTCACGACATAATTTCCCTGTAAGATCCTCTGTAATGTTTAACAAGTAAAGTTGGGGTTTCATTGCTATATTATATTGAAAAATATTCTGGATTTTCCTGTGTATTTCCTCCCAAAACCTTTTTGCCTCTTTACAAACCCACCACACATGGTAAAGGGAGGTGTCATTTTCTTCGCATTTCCAGCAGTTACTGCCGTTTGTGTTTTTTATTTTGGCCAGCTTTAACGGGGACATGTGCCATCTATATAGCAGTTTGTAATAATTTTCAATTAAGTTGGCACTTTTAGTAAATTTTAATTTTTTCCCCATACTCTCTCCCAACTGTTCAATAATATTGGTTCCTTAATATCCTACATCCATTTAATCATACTCTCTTTTACAGTTCTCTCTTTCAGTTTGATATCCAACAGTATTTTATATACCTTTGTTATCATATGTTCCCCCCCATAGATAGTGTTTTATCTAAAATGTTTAATTCTGATATCCCTCCTGTCTTTTTTGTATCTTTCTTTTAACTTATCGTAGGAAAGCCACTGAATTACTATTCCTTCTTTTTAAGCTGTTCTACTGTTTTAATCTCCTGCCCATTTTCTGTTTTTATTAATATATCTTTATAGGTAATATACTTCTCTTTTTTGGGGGGGGGGGGGAGGTTTCCGATTTGTAAAAGGCTTCCTGAACTGAGGTCCATTTCAGTAATTTAGTATAAAAATGTTTTTTATACTTTCCCCAGACTTTAAACAAAACTCTCCTTATCATGGGTTTATTCCATTCTTTACAATTTTTTGCTCATAACAGAGGTAAGCATGCCAACCTTTTTTTTTTTTTTTAAAATAATATTTATTTCAACTTTTTCCATATCTTACAAATGAGAGTTTTCACTCTTATACTTAATACAGATAATATTTCTTCTGTGGATATATACATTTTACAATTTCCCCCTTATTACTTCCAATTGTTTACCCAAAAAAAAAAAAATAAAAAGAAAAGAAAAAAAAATAACAAAAAAAAATTCATACAGATTATCTATAATGACACCGGGGGTTTTTATATTAAATCTTGAGGTTCATATCGGCTTATACCTTCTTATATACAAATCTTACTACCAGGTATCTAACATCTAACTTCTAAATTATAGTATCCTTTCTGTTCCAACTTTTTATCAGTTTCCCCCATTTCTTTTCGTAATTTTGCTTTGTTTTTCCTGCAATATACATAGACATTCTGTCCATTTCCTTGAACTCATATACTTTTGTTTTCCATTCTGCTATATTTGGTATTGTTTTTTCTTTCCAATGTCTTGCAAAGACTATTCGTGCGGCAGTCACCAAATAAAGTAATACACTGATCTGTTCTCTATTTAATTTTGTATTCAACATTTCTGTTATGTTTAGTAAGAAAAGTTCTGGGGTTAGAGGTATTATTGTCTCATTTATCTCCTGTATTTCTTTATGTATTTGTTTCCAAAAGTTTTTAGTTTTCTCGCATTGCCACCATACATGGTACATTGTCCCAATTCTCTCTCTACACTTCCAACACAGTCCATCTACGCTTTTTCTCATTTTTGCTAGTCTGGAAGGGGTTAAATACCATCTGTAAAATATTTTGAAATAATTTTCTTTCAATATGTTTCCTTTTGTGAATTTTTGAGTCATCCTCCATGATTTCTGCCACGTATCTAACGGTATCGGTTTCCCTATATTTTTCATCCATGTTATCATTACTTCTTTTACTATTTCTTCCGATTGGTCAAACTCTAGAAGCTTATTATAAATCTTTCTGATTATTCCTTTTTCTTTCCCCATTATAATTTTATCAAATTCTGTTTTTCCTATTTCTACTCCTTTGTTTTCTATATCTTTAGTTATTTTTATCTTAAGTTGTGTATATTGTAGCCAGTTAATTTTCTTCTCCTCTGCTTCTAAAACCTCTTTCTTTTTTAACTCCATCTTTCCTTTCATATTAGATATGCAGTCTTCATATTTTAACCATTTGTAATTTCCTGGGTATTCTGGTTTGTAGAAAGCTTCTTGTGGTGACGCCCATAGTGGCAGTTTGTTATATAGAAGATCTTTATATTTTTTCCAGGTTTTTATTATTGCCTTTCTGATAATGTGCGTGTTGAACTTTCTGTCTGTTTGATCATATACAAGAAATGCGTGCCACCCTATTTTCATATCTGTTGCTTCTAACTCCAATTGTTTTTTATTTTCAAGGGTTATCCAATCTTTGGCCCATAATAGGGCGCAAGCATTATAGTATAGTTCAAGGTTAGGTAAGCCTAATCCTCCCATTTCTTTTTTCCCTTGCATCACTTTTGTTTTAATTCTAGGTTTCTTTCCACGCCATATAAACTTCGTTATTTCCTTGTTCCATTGTAAGAAAGGTGATTTATTAGTTATAATTGGGGGTGTCTGGAATAGGAATAGCATTTTGGGTAACACATTCATCTGTATTACCGCTATTCTCCCTAGGAGGGACAACAATTTATTATTCCAGTTATTCAGTTCTAATTTAACTTTCTCCCATACTGCTTCATAATTGTTTTTATACAGGTCACTATTGGAATTAGTAATTGTTATTCCTAAGTATTTGATTTTATCTATTATTTTAAAATCAGTTATTGTTTTTAGTTTTAGTTTTAAGGAAGAAGGGGAAAATTACCCCCCTCTAGAGAAAGTAAAGAAAAAAAGAGGAAGAAAGGGGAATAAAAATTAGAAAAAGAACACAAAGTCACTAACATATAACAATGATAAAACTGATATCA
>NC_056524.1:98103885-98105194 GCF_019175285.1 Sceloporus undulatus
AAGGAATAAAGTATTTCATTTTTTGAAAAAACAAAATGCAACTATAATTTGCCTGCAAGAAACACATTTAAGGGAAAAAGATTTAAGATTAATAAAGAATAAAAGTTTGGGTAACATATATACTGCATCTAGTTTAAAATCTAAAAAGAAAGGAGTAGCAACATATATAAAGAATGATGTCAAGTCGAAAGAAATCTTTAAAGATAATAATAATGGACTATACGTAGCAACAGAAGTAGAAACTCAATTTAACAAATTTTTGGTAATCAATATCTACACACCACAAGAAAAAAAAGCGAAATTTTTTAAAGAGCTAAAACAAAAAATAAAAGAACTAAATTACGATAAAATTGTTATTGTGGGCGACTGGAATGGGGTCTTGGACCCTAATATAGACAGAGCAACACAGAATAAAAGAAATAACTTATATGGAACAATTCCAAAAGCTGCATATAATCTAATATACGAACACCATTTAGTAGATATATGGAGAATACAAAATGAAAAAGTTAAAGACTTCACGTATTACTCGGGACGACACAATTCTTGGTCCAGAATAGACTTTGCAGTAGTATCAAAATCACTCTGTAAAAATGTTAAAAAAGCAGAAATAATGCCAAGATATATATCAGACCACAGCCCAATTACATTACAAATAAATGAATATAAAAAAGAATATTCTTGGAAGCTACATGATCAGCTGTTAGCAGACGAATGCATTACAGAAAAAATAAGACAGGAAATTAAGACATATTTTGAAAAAAACAACAATAAGGAAACAACAATAGATATAATATGGGATGCATCAAAAGCAGTAATCAGGGGACATTTAATACAACAAGAAATAAGACAAAGAAATAATGGAAAAAAGGAAGAAAAAGAACTGATAAATAAATTGAAAAATAAGGAAAGAGAATATATAATGAACCCGAGCAATAAGAAACTAGAAGATGAAGTACAAATAATTAGAAATCAATTAGAACAAAAAATAACAAAAGAAGTTATGAATAATATAAGAGAATGTAAACATTATCATTTTGAAAATGCAAATAAGGTAGGTAAATGGTTGGCGAATAAATTAAAGAAAGAAAAAGCAGAGAAAACAATCTTGAAATTAAAAGAGGAAGGAAAAATATACACACAGCAAAAAGATCTATTAAAGATAACAGAACAATATTATAAAAACCTATTTAAGGAAGTAAGAAGAGAAAATAATGGAAAAGAGAAAAAACAAGAATATATCAGAAAATGTCAACCTATAAAAATAACTAATAGACAGTTAGAAAATTTGAATGCACCCATATCAATA
>NC_056524.1:98105294-98106010 GCF_019175285.1 Sceloporus undulatus
TTGAATGCACCCATATCAATATCTGAAGTGGAAATAGCAATTGATAAATTAAAAGAGAACAAAGCACCAGGTCCAGATGGGTATACGGCAAAATATTACAAAATATTTAAAGCTGAACTATCACCATGGTTACATAAAACAATCAAACAAATTGATAGTGGAAGAATACCAGACTCTTGGAAACAATCTCTAACGGTATTGATACCAAAAGAAGGGAAAAACCCCGAAAACATCGCAAATTATCGTCCGATAACTTTACTAAATATAGACTATAAAATCTATGCAGCTATATTGGCAGACAGGCTTAAGTATTTCCTGGGAGAATGGATTTCTGAAGAACAAGTGGGATTCCTCCCAGGAAGATACTTAAGAAATAACATACGAACACTACTAAATATAATTGAACACTACAACATATACAAGAAACAAAAGCTGGGTATGATATTCACGGACTTAGAAAAGGCGTTTGATAACGTAAACTGGGAATTCATGATGACCCTAATGGAGGAAATCGGAATACAAGGAAAATTTTTAAATGGAATACAAAAAATATATAAGAACCAAGAAACACAAATAATTGTTAACGGGGAAAAAACAAACAGTTGTGTAATCACAAAAGGGACTCGTCAGGGATGTCCTCTTTCCCCGTTACTTTTCATTATGATAACTGAAATTTTAACGAAAAAGATAAAAGAAGAAGAAAAAATACAAGTCCC
>NC_056524.1:98106110-98106386 GCF_019175285.1 Sceloporus undulatus
AAATTTTAACGAAAAAGATAAAAGAAGAAGAAAAAATACAAGTCCCGAAAACAAAAAATCATCAATATCATTTGAGAGCATATGCAGACGATTTGGTGATTTTTCTGGATGACCCAACAAAAAGTGTAAAGAAGGTAGAAGAAATACTGGAAGAATTTGGAAATGTGGCAGGTATAAAAACAAATAAGGATAAAAGCGGAATAATAATTAAAAATCTAAACCCAAAAGAAAGCATGCCAACCTTTTTCTAGGTTGATGCCTTCTAATGCCAGTAAT
>NC_056524.1:98106396-98290165 GCF_019175285.1 Sceloporus undulatus
TCTTCATTGCTTAGGTTTATCCATTCTTTTATCCAGGTATATGCACATACATTATAACAAATTAGTAAATGGGGTAAACCTAGCCCTCCTTTCTCTTTACAATCCTGTAAATTGGATAGTTTAATCCTGGATTTCCCCCCCTGCCAAGTAAAATCTTGAATCTCTTTATTCCATGTTTTAAATATATTGTTTGATGTTATAACAGGAATTGTCTGAAAGAAAAAAAATCATTTTGGGGAGCACATATGTTTGTATTAAAGCTGTTCTCCTGAGCAGTGACAGTTGTAAATTCCCCCATTTTTTCAAATTGTTTCTCACCTGTACTATAATTACTTATTATATTACAGTTGTAATATAATTATTTTCTAACAGTTCGAGTTTTTATTTGTAATTGTAACTCAATGGGGAGGCATTTTGAAATTCCTCCTGGAAAGAAAGTTGAAATGTAGGATATGTCCTAGAATCTGGTTACTATGTACCAAATGGGGAAACCATTTGCTGCTCTTCCTCTGACAGGAAAATGTCTTGGGCTTACTCTGCTGTAGATCCCTTGCTACAGTTTTTTGTACAAATTAATTTCCTTCTGAAACAAGCAAGGTTCTTCTGCTCAACTTCTTTATTTGAGGGACTGAGAGTTCTTTGCTCTTTTGAAAGTTAGTCTGTTTCTTTTAAGAATTCCCTATAGTCCAGCTTCTGGTTACCTAACCTTTCCTTTCGTGGACAATAATATTGTATTAATAGGTAGGTTATCATCTTCCTTCCCCTTAAGATTCTGGAATATCAGGATATTTTGTCATGGGTTATTAAACATGCAGCTTTGTAATCTTTTAGGCTATATTATAAAGATAATTTAATATACACATAATTCTAGTTCCCTTGGAGGTGATTATAGATAACATAGACATTCCATTGCCTAGGCACATTCTGACATTTATATAAAGAAATTGATACATTTGTTATCTCTCTCTCACCATCTGTATCACTTTACAGATACATGAAATATACAACAAGCATCTCTATCAATTCATCTGTACAGGAATTTAACATCTCATACAGGCATTGCAGTACACTATAGTATTTAGTAGCCTAGCTACAACAAACATAAGGAATATATAATTCACTATCAATAGAAGAGGATCTTTCTCTGTTAAAATGTTCAACATTTTAGGGTAGGGTTTTCAGCCTAGGACGCAGCCTGAGAGGCAGCTGTAGGGGCACAGCCCTTGAAAGCAATGGTTGCTTGCCCTCTGTCTCTCTCATCTCATCTTCTATATGGTATCTATCACTCCTTCTCAGTTCATCAGTCTATTACTTAAGTGTGCCTAAAAAGGCTCACAAGTCAATGACCACTTCCTTTCAATTTTTGACTCTCTATCTGGGTTTCCTTCTTTGATAACTCTGCATTTATCTATTACATGACTATATTTTTCTAGCTGTACCTAGTCAGTCTAAATTGTCTCCTTATCTTCTTGTTTATTTTTTAGCTGGTTGGCAGTAATTCAGTATTGTTGTTTTTAGCTAGCCTTGAGTTGACCCTGTGGTGAAATATCTCATGTCCTGCAAATTCATGCCTGTGGCCTCTCTAACTGAGTCTATCTAGTGTGCAGTCTTCCTCTCTTTCTTCTGCTCTCTACTTTGCCTACCATTATTGTCTTTTCTAATGAGTCATGCCTTCTCACAAGAGGACTAAAGTGTGACAGCCTCAGTTTGGTCATCTTCGCTTCCAAGGAGAGTTCAAGCTTGATCTGTTCAAGGACTCATTTGTCTGTCTTTTTGTGTGTCCATGGAATCCTCAGCACTCTTCTCTAGCACCACATCTCAAATGAGTTGATTTTCTTCTTATTCCCTTTCTTCATTGTCCATCTCTCACATCTGTACATGGTGATGGGGAATGCAATGGTTTGTATAATTCTAACTTTATTGCTTAGCTGTATATCTTTACTCCTTAGGATCTTTTCTAGTTCTTTCATAGCTGTCCTCCCCATTCTTAGTTTTCTGATTTCTTGGCTGCAGGCTCCATTCTGAACAATGTTTGATCCAAGGTACAGGGACTCTTTTACTATTTCGATTGCCTCATTATCTAGGTTGAATTTATGTAGTTCCTTCATGGTCCTTATTTTTTGTTTTTTCTATGTTCAGCAGTAAGCCTGCTTTTGCATTTTCTTTGGAGTTTATCACATGGGGGAAATCCCATGCAGAAACTAGGGAAAACCCCCCCACAAAATGGGTTGTTTTTCACACACATTGTTGTTAAACTTGTGTTAACAGCAGAAAGTAAACAAAAGCCCCTCCTTTTTTACTTTCGGGTTTTTCCGAAAGGAAAAAGGAGCAGCTTTTGTCTACTTTCTGTCCATTTCCATTTGGGTTAACACAAGTTTAACAATGATGTCATGTGAAAATCAACCTGCTTTTGTGGGGTTTTTCTAGTTTAAACCTCCTGCATGGGATTTCCCCCGTGTGATAAACGCCTTTGTTAACCTTCCTTAGTAGTTGTTGATGTTTATTCTAGAAAATAAGTCTATGACGTTTTCTGCTAATAGCTTTCTTCCTCACACAGACTGTTTGAGGTCCTTTGATATTTTTAGGCAGTATACAATGCATTTACAGTAAAAGAAAATTACTATTAACCATCCATTCCAGGGCATGAAATCAGAAAAAAATCCAAACATATGAAAAATATCATCTAGTCTGTGACACCTTAACAAAGTTCCAAAATACAAATAGAGCTCAAAAATTGTGAAAAAATCTTTATGTTCTTTGTTGGAGGTAATTGCTGAAATGCTTTGTACTTATATGTGAAAATGAAATAAGCAAAGATTCCCTTAGTGAAAAGGAAGCAGCCAGCAAGCCAATTGTATGCATCCATGAAGCTGGAGAACCAAATATGTTATTCTCTCACTCTCAAATAGCACATCAGCTTCTGCATTAAGGGTGTATCCACAGTTCAGAAATAAAACAGTTTAACTGTAAACAGTTTAATTACAACTTTAACTGCCATGACTCTGTCCTACAAAATCTTGGGATTTGTAATTTGGTGAAGCACCAGACCTCTCTGGCAGACCAGGCTGAATATTTCACCAACCGCAAATCCCAGGATTCCACAGGATGGAGCCATGAAAATTAAAGTGGTGTCAAAAAGCCTTTCTTGCTGTGAGATCAATTTCCTCTTCTGCTTTTTCCTCTGTTATTGGATCATAAACATGGATTATATTTATATTGATAGGTTTCCCCATAAAACTTATTTATATTATTAGGTTAGACTTTGCATTATATCTCCTGATCATTTTGCTACATGTCTCCACTATTCTGCCACATTGTTTCTTCTTACATTGTCATTTCCAGAGTAAAACACTGTATAATTATGTGATTGAAAATGTCCTGTTCACAGCAAGTACAGTGGAACCTAGTTATCTGCTGGAGTTTGGTTCCAGAATCTCCCGTGGATAACAAAATCTGTGGATGCTCAAGTCCCATTAAATATAATGACATAGCAAAATGGTGTCCCTTATAAAAATGGAAAATCAAGGTTTGATATTTGAAATGTATACTTTTTTTGAACATTTTCAAACCGCAGATGCTTGAATCCATGTGTAAAAAAATCCGTGTATAAGAAGGGCCGACTGTATTGCAATGTTTATACGTTCCATTTCTTGTATTACAATCTGTAGCTTCCCCTGACTCATGCTTCCTACATTTCATGTTCCTATTACAGTTGGCCCTACTTGGCCACCGATTTTTTATCCACAATTCAAGCATCCACAGCTTGACAATATTCCAAAAAGTATAAATCCCAAAAGCAAACCTCGATATTGCCATTTGGTGTAAGGGACACCATTTATATTTAATGGGACTTGAGCATCCATGGATTTTGTTATCCACGGGGGATCCTAGAGCCAAACCCCAGTGGATAACAAGGTCCCACTGTATAAGTGTTGTGCAGCTTCAGTCTCAACTTTCACATCTGAGCATGTTAGCAACTGAATGTCCTTTAAACTTGAGTCTAGTTGTATCTTTAGACACAGCAGTATCCATACCTTTCCTTTGTTCTGCCCCAGTAGCTGTTTGACTGACTTCCAACCTGGAGCTCCCATTTTCCAGCACCATCTTGTTTCATTGTAGGGTTTTCAAGGTAGAAGAGAAGTGCTAAGTCTTTTAAAAATGACATGTGCAAGGTAAAAGTCATGTTCTATTTGAAAAACAGAAATCCCTTAGCTACTTGCATGATTTTCAGGTTCATTGCTTCTCTTTTGACTAAAGCTAGATACTCAACTGATACACTCAGCATGATAAATACAACTGAGCTCTTGATGATAAGTGACCCAATTGATCTTAGAGTATGTTGTAGTATGTATTTTCTGGATGGAGTTATATATTCCTTAAAGGGAGACCTTCACATCTGTATCTTATGTAATGCTGGGCCTAAACTGTCTGCCTTTCAAGTGACTGCATTGCTATCAACTTCAATTGGTATACCAGTTTTACTTTCTTGGGAAATGTGACTGTAGCCATTGTGATACATACACACTGGTGATCTCTAGATTAAAACTGTAATTTACTGCTGTTTAGACTGTTGGCACAAACATTATCCAAGGACAAAGCCCATGGAAACAGTAGTTGGTTGAAATTATTTCTCAATTCAGTGATTTCCATGGGAATTAATCAGGATCACATTTTGCTATATTTTTGTCCAGCTGTTTTTTTCTTTTGAGTGGACTGATCAATTGTGAATGTACACATAGTTCTTATACCTGTTAAACTAAATTACCTGTAGTGGTGTATTGATAATGACTTCCTTTGCAACAATGCTAAGTTTGCATAACAATCTGATTCAGCAATATTAAAAACTTGGTGAACAGAGTATAACAGTATTGTGGATTTTCAAATTGCTATTTGTGATTGACAAAGTAATTCATTTGAGAATGCCAGCAAGTGAATGATGTGCTCTTACTTACCTCTTCTCTTTCTTTTTATTGTTTCAGGCTGGGTTTCCCTATGATGATCATGACCTGTATCATTGGAATGTGCTATCTCCTTGTTGCTCATGTCGTCCTGGGTTGGACCTAAGAAAGGGTTTATTGCTACAGAAGACCAAAATACACTTTCTGTCCCTTTCAGTCTCTATTATGTATTTAAAATGCTGTATAAAAACAATAAGCAATTTGGGGGGAAAGAAATCCTTCAGACTATCACTCCATGTCATCAGATGCATGGAGTGAAGTGCCTAGGAATACTTTTATAGCTATGAATGAGTAGGTTGTATGCATGAATAGCAGTAGAAATGCAAAACCTGTGGGTATGTCATGTGAGTAGTTCAATTTTAATTATGGTTGTTGGGAGAAAAAGTAGGAGAAAGGATGTTGCTAAAGCAAAGGTGTGTCGATCAATATATATGAATATTGGAGGGAGTTACTGAAATGTAGTGTGATGCTGGCTGGGCCTGCCATTGCCCCCAGTGACTGTAGTTAAAACTGAACTTGTCACCTCATCACCATACAAGATTTGCACTTCACTATTAACACATACAACCTGCTTATTCATAGTTAAAATGATCTGTTCCTAGGCACTTCAGTCCATGCATCTGATAAAGTAGACTTAAGTCTATGAAAGCTTATGCTACCAACTTCTTTCTCTCAGTTAGTCTCAAAGGTGCTACAAGATCCCTTTACATGCTGATTCAGACTAACATAGCTATGCCTTTGAATACTATTACTCCAGTTCAGCTCTCTGTTATAAGCATGGGAATTCTTCTCTGCCTGTGGCCAAGATCCTGTTCAGCAACTATATAACATAAAAGTATGCATGCATAGTTATGCTGGGGTTATGCTGAATAGTACCATTGTGCAAAAACCTTGCTACATCAAGTATCCAATTGCTTGTCTGCACTAGAACTTCCCTTGTGCAACATCCTAAACAGCACAACTACTTGTGCAGTGGTATTGTGCCACCACAAGTCACCAGGCCACGATTTTGGTCTCTGAGTGATGTCCCTGTTCATTTCAGCAGAGAAAGTCTATTTTATATATTATCTTTATTTACTGAAATAACCAGGGATCACTGTGAATGCAGTTTATTGACTGGCAGCTAAGTCACCTGGACACAGGATCCAAAGAACCACATAGTGCAAATGTTTGATGGATTGTACTATTTTAGATTACAGTGACTGTAATTTGAGTACTATACAATTTAGTTTATTAAAGCAAATATAGAAAAATAGAAGTACTGTATAGTCACCCCTCCATTTTTGTGGACTTGGAATCCGTGTCCCTTGCCTGTTCATGGGTGGCAAATGGAGGGGGACAAAATGGGTGGTGCCCGCGGTGCATGCCCATAGGCACCCCCAGGCATACACTACCATTCATGGGGCTTGAATATTGGTGATTTTTTATTTTTGTGGGGGGTGGGTGGGTGGGTCGAGAATGGATCCCCTGCAAAAATGGAATGGCGACTGTATTACATTTTATGTATGCTGCTGTCTAAACTGGTACAGCTGAGCAAAAGCTGTGTCGTGTGATTGTTTGGATGATGGACCGCAGCCTCTGTCTATGTCCATGTGTTCTTTGATCAGCCTATATAACTGAATATTGTGATTAAGATTTCCAAGTGCTAAGATATTAGTTAGGACTGAGTGAAATTTTTCTAGGTGTATTTTTTGGTTCAAAACTACTGATTTTGCTAAGGATCACTTTTCTTGTATGCCATACGCTTTAATTCTCCTTTGTTAATGGGTCAGTAGACTTTCATTAATTCTTTCATTCTTCCTTCCATGAGATTCCTGAAAATCAGAGTTCACACACTGATGACATCACATTACTAAGTAAGTCAGGTTTGGAAGTCATACTGTGGTAATACCTTTATAAAGTCAACTAAAAAGGCACAATACATAGAGAGATCTTGTAGCACCTTTGAGACTAACTGAAAGAAAGAAATTGGCAGCATGAACTTTCATAGACTTCAGTCTAGTTCCTCAGATGCATTTGGAAGCCAGGTACAGAGATATATATGCCATTGATGTCAATACAAATTTCAAGTCCTTTGTGTATGGAAATGAAGTTGTAGGTCCAGTTTTAACGATGGTCATTAGTGCACAAAGACAAAGGAAACTAGTCTTTGTACATGGAGGTGAAGTGGCAGATCCAGTTTTGCAATGGAACTAGCCTGTGGTTAGGGGGATGGATGAACGTAGGGACTCAAAGGTGCTATAAGATATCTCTACATACTGATTCTACAGACTATCATCATGGCTATATCTTTGAATTCTAAAAAGGCATAAGAATATCAGTTTTCGTGTCACTTTTTGACTGGCCTAAGAAAGATATTGCTGTAATATGGACTTGGCAATTTGATTTTTCTTTTGTCAGCACAGGTATTGGCTATTTGTAGAGATCATTAACAAAAAATGAAGCCTATTAAAACTGAAGATAGTGTTTCCTGTTGAGATCCTGTGTGCAAACAGGTATTACTCTAACCTAACAAATATTTTTGCAATACCTTCGTGAAATGAGTTCCTCAAATGAGTTCTTTCAATTCTGTCAAAGATTTTTGTTAAAAAAAGGTGACCACTTTTGACTAAACTACTGTGAATATTTAAATACACATTAATTGAGACATCAATATAACAAGGGACTATATCCCCCCTCCAAAATCATGTATTGATTTCTGGAACATGAAATCACAGGTGAAAAATCTATTTTCTTTTACAGATATTTGGTAGTTTCTCACTGGGTTTCCTTTGTCTTTCTCAATATATTTAGCTATTTATATTAAAACTCCTGATATTCAGCCTCTGCTTGCAGTAGTGGGTAGGTAAATAGTCAAGCTATCCCTAACGAAAGATACATCATTGTCTGTTTGTAAAATAAACCTGTTCAAAGGAGGATTTGAAATGGAAACAATTATTCCTTTTAATCTGGTCCATAGGTTTCTACAAATAAATATTTACATGGGAAGTGCAAATTATTATTCTACATTTACATAGGTTTAGATAAATGAAATGAGAGATATTTTGGACAATTGGTCTCACAGATAAATATCAGAGCTATTTATTTAACTCAACATAGAGAATACAGTGATTTCAATATTTTTGTCCATCAAGGACATGCACATGCACACACACTTGTTTGTGCTATTGTTAATCAGGGTAGATGAAGAATGAGACAAGATTAATTAATTTTTCATTATATCAGTGCATTCATATGGGAAATGCCATTGCAAATATAGAACTAGTGTGAGTATGTGTGTGTATGGGGGAGAGACATCTATAGACAGAGCAAGTGCATCTGAGAAAACAGTTGTGCTCTTGTAAGTACTACCAGGGATTTAGGAAGTGTTGACATTTTTTTTGCCATGATGCAAGGAGCCAATTGGTGCTTCACTAGTTCCAGCTGCCCATAGAATAACCTATCGTTGCCTTAAAATGCAGTTTGCCTCTTCAGCAGCAACAACTTCTGCAAAGACAAGACAGTACTTCATTCTCATGTGCCAGCACATTGCATTTCTTTAGACTCCTTCCAGAGATTCTTCATAACTATCTGGTAGGAGGAGGTACGCAGCCATTCTGCCACTTGCACTAGAATCAGCAAGCTAATGAAGATTCAACCATTATCCCATTTCTTGTTTATTAAACCATTTAATAATAGAGATACTACCTCTGGAAAGAATGTAAAATATGTGTGTCCACTGGTATCTTTAATGTTGTATGAAGTACTTAGCAGCTGTTAGAGCAAGTCAAGCAATGTATGAGGGGGGTTGAGTTCAGATTTAGTCATATGTAGACCCATACAAATTTAACTGACATAGGCATGAATTCAACATTGAAATCATAACTAAAAATTAAAAGAATGGATGCAACACAATCTGTATTAAGCCCTTCTGTTCTGGTTTCATGTAGTTGTTGATTTTGTTCCCCAACTTGACTATAAACACGAATCATCCTTGTAACCTATCTGACCAAAATATTTTATTGGAAGTGACAACATTTAGCATTTTAAAAATGTGGAATATTATTTTATTTTGGAGTAATTAAAAACTGACAAAAATATATGGATACCTAGTGGAGATGAAGTCTGTTTTACTTTACATTGCCCTCCTTCAGGTACTGGGCAACACATACTTTCAGGCAGTATGTGCATGCCATTCCTCTTCCTGTGGGCCCAGGATTCCTGCAAACATAATTATTTTTTTTTCAAATCAAAGAGTATTGCATTCAAAGAAGCCTTTGTATTTTATTTTTGTATTTGTATTTGTATTTTTTGTGGTTTCCCTTCCCAGAACTGATAGTGAAATTTACATCACTTGAAAACACACACACACAGAGTTTTATTGGGTGTGCAGTCTGTAGCTGGAGCCCTCTCCCACTATACAATTATAATGTTATGATTCTACTTGAACTGTCATGGTTTCTTCCTATGGAATTCTGGGATTTGCAGTTTAGAAAGACAGGTATTTAGTCTTCTCAGCCAGAGAGCTCCTCTAGTCCTCACCAAACTAGAGAATTCCATAGGATGTTGCCACGGCAGTTAAAGTGGAATCATAGTTCCATAGGCCAGAATTCACTAAGGTAGTTACAAATGTGTAATCTAGAGTCACACATTCATGAGTGGTTCATATTCTTGATCCTTATATATTTACTGCTTTAGAGAATACATAGGGACCATGAAAGTCCCCCAATGTACATTTAGCAGGCAGCAGCTGCTGGCAGCAACAGGAATCTGTTCCCTTGAAGACTGAGAAGCAGCTGATTGACATTTCCAAAAAACCGTCCCATGAGCCATCTCTCGTATGAAGGTGAATTGAGATAGGGACCCTGCTTGTGCATGTCACAATGAAGGTCACTCATGGGAGAAGACAAGGACATCTAGATTGACACGGGGAAAGACCCCTGTTTCCCAGAATGACAGCTGCTTAGAAAATGGGGATGGGGAGGGGTTAGACTAGGAGATACTAAAAAGGCCTTTTACCTTTTGGGCTGGGAGACGCTATTAGCTACTGTACATAACTTTGGTGTTTATGTAGCCAAGTAGCTGATAGAGAATTCTGGCCATAATCTTTGGTAGAGAGTAAAGAGGTCTGGTAACACCTGATGGAAGGGATGGAGGATGCAAAGGGCAGGAACAGATGACCCATTAAAGATGCCTTCAAGGCATCTTGGGAATGTGTGGCATTTACACACCACACACTCCAGTGATGCCTGGAAGCTGGTCAGCTGCCCAGAAGTGGGCAGCTTCATGCCACACACTGCCAGAGTGTCTTGAATAGAGAATGCTGTAACAAAAGTACAGGTGCAGGAACAAAACAGTTTCTGTATGACAAACTGAGTTAGGGACGTCTAACATTCCCCCTCCCCTGTATTCTCTTATAATAAGTACCTAGGGCTGTGACAGGGCTGGGAAAGCCAGCTCTTTCCCAGCCCAAATAGCAGTGCTATTTGGGCCGGGCTGGATTCAAGGTGGATTTGGCCTGCAGCATGTATTTGCTGCAGCCCCAATCTGTCTTGAGCGGGGGCAGCTTCAAACTGCTCCTTCTTGTCGGTCTGTTCCAGCCCAAATTCTCAGGGTGTTGAAAAAGATTATTTTATGCCTAGGCATTTTGGCCTAGTAATATTTAGTGGCCTTCTTCAGAGGCTGTTTAAAGATAAAAGAAAGAAAAGAGACATTGTATAAGTAATAGAAATCACAACAGGAAACAAGTTATTTGACATTTGCCATATCATTTTTGTGTATGTATATCTTGTATCAAGATGCACATAAAATGTCTCAATTTTAAAAATGTCTATTAAAAATTGCTGTGATAAGGATGTCCTTGTTACACCTTGAAATAAAATATAAAACAGTATAATGCTCTGCCTCCTACTTCTCAGTCTATCAGTTGCTAGGCATAAGCTCTGGAAACACTCTGTTTGGAATCACTGCAGGCAGTTTTAAAATTGCACTGTAAATAATGTTTTGTACTTGTATGGGTTTGCTTGGGTTAATAGGCATTTTTAAAATTGAGATAAAATAAAGTGGACATTTATGTGTTCTCATTTTTTCCCTTTTAGCTTTTAACAGCCCCTGAAGAAGACCATTAAATATTACTAGGCCAAAATACATTGGGCTAATTGCAAGAATAAAATCATATTTTTGAACACCCTGAGACTCTGTCTCTTCTCTACATCCCCCTCCAAATAATCTTTGGTAGGCCACAGTTGACCCCTGGATATATCAGAGCTTCCCACCTCTACCTTCCTTTCTATGAAACTCAGATCAGCAGAGTATGGGAAAAGATGATGTTTCCCATGTTACTGTCTTAGCAGCAGTTATAAGAAGCAGTAACAAAACAGGTGAACTTTCTTAATGAGTGCTTAATAATCTAATGTTATCCTGATGAGCTCAAAAGGCCAGACGTACTGAGTTAGGGTTGTTTATCACTGTGACCTATGTATTTCTTTCATACCAATACACTTTTCCAAAAATTGCACAGAAATTCTCCACCCACATGACTTCCATTATAGCTATCATTAAAATGTCACCATATTTTAAAAGTCTCATAAAAATACAATGCGTGTGTATGTTTTCTTGCTGTCTTTCTACTATACCAATCACACTAATGTTTTGGTTTTGTTTGGTGTGAAAAGAGAAAGAGAATGAAACACGTTGATTAGAAAATTAAGTTTTCCATTCAAATACATGTAACTGTATAAATATAATTTTTAAAAGCAGGCATGATGCTCATTAAAAGTATGGTTAATCTCTATTGCATTACCTTATTATATTCTACTGTGTTAAACATGGAGAAAAATAAACTTTTCATAAAATCTGAACTCAGAGTTTCCTCTTAGAATTTTTGCCCTGTCAGATACAACCCTGCCCCTCTTTAATGTTTAGCTGTTAAATGAATTCTAACCTTTGTTGTGGTGACAAGGCACTTATGTTCCCATGCAAAATTGACTAGTATCTAAGAGATTGTAATTTTTATCAGTTAATATCTTTTATTATTTCATATGGGAGTGGTTTAGCAATAGCTACATGGAAAACTTTCAAAGTCATCGCAGCTAATTTGTTGTGTCTATGCATGGAATACATTTAAACCTACAATTATAACATTATGGAAACTATCAAGACAAACATCCAGAAGCTAAGAATACATTTAACATAACATGCATGTGTTTTTACAAGTAGATTATTATCAATAGTTACGATGGATACATAGCCACTCCAGATCTAGAAGCAGTATTTCTCTGTATATCATTCATTGGGGAACACAAAAAACAGAAGTTGCAATTTCACTCATGACCTTGTGATGGGATTTCCATAGGCAATTGTTCTGAATGGCAACATACCATGGAATCCTGAAGTTTGAAATTTAGTATGAAATTTAGGAAGAGGCATTTAGAATTCTCGGCCAGAGTGATCAAGTGCCTCAATAAACAACAAACCCCAGGATTCCATAGGAAATTGCCATGGCAGTGGAAATTAGTGCTATAATGATGTACTGTAGAGAGCCCTTGGTCTGAACCAGCAGGACTCTTCTTATTCATGTAGCTCATAAATATTTGGAGCAATTCAGAAAGAGTAAATTTTCACATTGATACAAATATATGCATGCATATTCTCCAATTCTGTTAGGTTCAACACATAAAATACAGTGTGTTGTTGTACTGTGGGCAAGATCCTGTTCAGTGCTGATAAGAGTAGTTTAGTAAAGCTAAACTAGCGTATTCCACCCACAGCTCAGTGCAGTTTCATGGTGCTAGGATGCCTTTCAGCATATAATTGTAACATGGTGGATATAATTCTAACATTATGAAAGTTATGGTGAAACAGGTATGGTTCTTCCACATCTGTATCTTGAGGAAGATTGAAACTTCTTTGCCCTATATTTGTTGGTCTGAATCTGTTTGGATTTTCTGGGAGATGCCACATTGATCACTTGGGCCCGTTCCGCACAGGCGTAAAGTGCGTCCTGGGGACGTACTAGGGTTAGGGAAAGTGCATGCCTTACGCACGTACCTAACCATAATACGTCCCCAGGACGTACAAAATGGCAGCGCCCGTTCCACACGGGGGCCGCCGTGACTACGTCACGACCATGCCGCCTCCAAACAGGGCAGCGCGGAAGTGACATAGTGGGGCCACGCGAGGGCGCCTGGGGCGCCCTTTCCGCGGCCCCAGAAGGAACTCTGTTTCGGAGCTCCTTCCATGATTTGCATTGCTGGCGCAGCCTCTACACGGCTGCGCCAGCGACGCAAATGAGAAAGGGTCCGACACTCCGCGTCCCCGCTGCTGTCGGGTGTCCTTGGGGCATGAAGCCCCAAGAACACTCCTTTCCAGGCTGCGGGGAAGCGGCCTGGAAAGCGGCAGATCGGGGCTTCAGAGGCTGCCGCTGTGGCAGCTGAGGCCCCGATCCAGTGGGGAAAGGGCCAGTTACAGGCCGCCCCAAACGGGCGGTCTGTAACGCGCCATAGGCTCCCAAGGTTGCAAAGCCCATCTTTATTGCTCTTAAATATCCTTAAGCCTTGGTTTATCAAGAAAGTAAGAGGAAGACAAGTTTGAGTTTTATACTAATATTTATTCTGGTAATACAGATAGCACAGATTCTAAGGGGCAGTACAGATGGAAGGCTCTGTGCCACCCATCTTTGCCTCGCATCTGTGCTGTAGGATCTGCATGCTGCAGCACAGAGACACTGTCTAAAAGGAGCCGCTCTAGGCGGCTCCTTTTTTGTGCCATCATAAGGCACATATTTTGAGCCATCATAAGGCACATCTTCTGCCCAGAGCAGTTTGGGTGCTCAGGCTCCCACATGTCATGGACGCACGTCTGGTGTGGGTAGGGCTGCGCAATCATGGTGGTGCCCACACGTCATAGGGCTCAGGAGCGTGCGATTGGTGCACGCTCCTGAGCCCTGCTATCGGTGCCAGGACTGGCCCTAAGTGGCGCAAATGACACAGATCTTGAATTTGTCTAGGCAGATTCTTATAACAAATGTACACTTCTGTTAGAATTATATAGCAAAATGTTACACTACATCTCCTTATGTGTCTGTTTAACCTTATTCCTACACTGGCATTCCGTTGGGATTAGATAAAAAGATTAATCAAGAAAGGAATATTTTACCACCTATAGGAGTGAAGGTTACCAGTGATTGCTTGTCAGCAGAAGCAGAAGTAGACCAGTTTGCCAAGAGCAAAATATGGTACTTTGATGTACAAAGTCTTCTGTGTTATATCCTCTTTGGCCTTCTGTCAACCAAGCAAATAAAAGATCTCACTCCTCCCCCCATTATTCCATCCAATCAAAATAAAGATCTTATGTATAATCCTACCTGAAGTATGGTATGAATCATTACCATCTCACCTGTGTCAGCTAAGATCCATAGAGGTTTGTCTCCATTCACAAATTTACTGATGTCTGCAGATTTTTCTGGATGGCCCAGTCTGCAATGTCTCTCATGTTCCTTGATTTTTGTTTGCATACTGCATTTGGTGGTCCCTATGTAGGGAAAGTCTACAGAGGGCTGCGGACAAGTCTACATAGGGACCACCAAACGCAGTTGAAGACTGGGCCATCCAGAAAAATCAGCAGTAGCAGAACATGCCACAAACCATCTTGGGCATAAAATACTGTTTGAAAACACTGAAATTCTGGACCATGCCAAGTACTACCATGTCAGGATGCACAGGGAAGCCACTGAAATCCACAAACACCTGGACAATTTCAACAGAAAAGAGGAAACCCTTAAAGTAAACAAGGTTTGGCTACCAGTCCTGAAAAATAGCAAGATAAAGACTTAACAAATGCAAATGAGAAATCCCCCAGCAGACAATGAGCACTATCAAACAGACATCAATCCTCTTTTGCAGACCCTCCCACCCTGAGGCCTGCCATTAACAACAAAGCAATATAGATGCAAATCACTCCTGCCTTTCCAGGTCACACAATATATATACCCAAGTCCTTTCCAGGCAAGCATTCTCTGTAGATGCCAGCCACAGATGCTGGCGAAATGTCAGGAAGAAACTCTTCTAGAACATGTAATTTTAGATTACAGCCACATAACCTGAAAAAACCACAAAAAACTATTACTGGTGTCATCTCTTCTTGAATACAAGTGTGCAGATGTTTTTGCTGGTATTAAGCCAATCATTTACTTTATTTTTTCTTCATGCTTTCAACTCTTATCTTTATTTATAATTAGCTTGGCTCCATGCTTGGAGCTATCATGTATCTATGTTTATAATATGCTCCTATATACTAAACATCCATTACAACATCAAGAACTTTTATGAGGCAAACAGAATTTTAAAAAGCTGCCCAACCTGTTGCAAATGGATACCAGGGTTCTTGGGCACTTTCTGGCTTTAGTTTTGCATCTGGGTAAAAGGAAGAGACTTCACCTTCCAACATGCCTTCTCTTCTGTTCATCCTTCTCCCCACAGCTGTGGAGAGACAGCTGGAGACCAGGAAAGGTTGGGGAGAAGAAGGAGCAGGCACATGCCTTTTCCTCCTTTTTCCCCACACACCTTTACATGGTGTGGCCAGGACCAGAGCAAAAACATTTTGCTCTTTCTCTCCCTCTCTCAATCTCTCTCCATCTTTTGCTCGTCCAAAGCTGAAGGAACTTGATAACTGATAGTGGTCAAGCTATTTTAGAACCTGGGGTTGAAAAAGTTCCAAATGCCTTCCCCTGTCCTAAGAATGCAATCAAATCAAATGAAATCTAAGGCGGGGTACAGACCGCCGCTTTGCGGCGGTCTGCCGCCGCCGCCAGTAGGTCCGCAGGGGAGCCGGAGCCTTCAGACGGCCCGACTCCCGCGCGGACCGAAAAAAGAAGCTCCAAAATGGAGCTTCTTTTAAAGTTGCGTTTGCGACGTAGCGAGGCGCCAGGGGCGCGCTCGCTACTTCACAAGCGGCGCGACACGTCTGGACGCTGTGCGTCCAGTACGTAAAGATGGCGGCGCCCATGTAGAAGGGGCGCCGCCATCTTGTACGGACGGAGTCCGTACTAGGCCCAGGGGCGTCTAAAAGAGACGCCCCTTTTTTAAAATGGGACGTCCGGAGGACGTCCCAAAGGGCAGTGTAGAAAGCCCCAATGAATCAGTATGGAACCTCTCTCTCAGAATAGGACTTGAGGTTGCTCACAAAAAGACTCAGCTAAAAAAGCAATAACATGTAAACACAGTTAAAATCACTATATTGAAAGAATAGATTATAAACAGTACAAAACAAATGAAAATCATATAAAAGTTAAAAATAAAGTACACTTCCCTCCCTCAAACAACTGGAAACCTTCCCATGGAAGGGAATTTTACAGGGTATTACTGGCTCTCTCCAATATTCTTTATAAAGAATTGTTTGATGGCTGCATGACTGAGTCATAATGAAATAATTAAAACCTTTAAAAATGGAGACTCCACCACACTCCAAAGCAGCATATTCCATTGCCGAACAGCTCTTACCATCAGGATGTTCTTCCTAATGTTTAGGTAGAATCCCTTTTCTTGTAGCTTGAATCCATTTCTCCATGCCCTAGTCTCTGGAGCAGCAAAAAACAAGTGTTCTCTTCCTTCCATATGATACTCTTTCAAATATTTAAATATGGCTTTCATGTCACATCCTAACCTTCTTTTCTCTAAGCTAAAAGTGTCCATCTCCCCAGAGGATTCCTCATAGGGCATGGTTTCCAGACCTTCACTTATTTTTCACCCCCTTCTCTGGAGACATTTCAGTTTGTCATTATCTTTTTTGAATTTGGATGCCCAGATGCACCCAGTTATTTAGATAGGCATCTGATACACCTGTACCATGAGATTTAGCATTGGTATGCCATTAACAAAAGTATTACTAAGTCAAAACAAACCAAACACACTAAAAAGAGACAAAAGAAAGTGGTACAGAGAAAGAAAGAACTGACAGGTGAGCAAAAGTATTCTAAGCAGTACCACCATTTAAATAAGACCACATCTCACTAGATGCTAAAGGAACATAAAAATCTAAAATTACATGGCAAAAGGAGTGACCCATCCTTCTTTAAAATAGTTATACTTTTGTTGTTGCCAAAAGAACAAAGGTCTGGAAGGAAGCCTGGTTTGGAGGTCAACGCTTGGAGATAAAATCAGTCCATTTGTCAACTCACTGTTCTTCTCTCCTGATATTTCCCTCAAAAATAAATGGATATGTGTCTTGAAGCATCTTTCCTATGGGCTCTAAAACAGGTTTATTAGAAGCCTAGATGTCAAAACAAATGGTGGTTTAAGATAAAGTTGTTTGTTTACCAGGATTTCTTTCTCCTATAATCTAATATTTAGTAACTGGAAAAAGTACAGAGATAGATAAATGTGTTCCTTGCAAATCTCCCCATCTGTGTTGGTTGTTTCCTTGGAAAAAACAAATATGTCTTTCAAACACCTGGAGATAATGGTGTAAATTCAGCTGCAAACTGAATGGAATTACAAATTCTATAATAATTATGATAATCATATGCTCATTAGATGAAACGAGTCCACAGTGTTCTTTCCCACTATGTGTGCTCAGCACCTTCAAACAGAGCAAAACAAAATACTAATGCAAACAAACTTTTTAAAGTTAATCAACAGAAAGTGAATCTGGAAAGAAAATATTAAACAGGGCAATAGATAAAAAAATATGGTGTGGAAAAGGAAGAAGAACCAGAGAAAAACGAGCTTTCCTCTGCACCACACACACATTCAGTTTGGAAAATGGAAATGAAAGTACAACCAGGTGTACCTTGTTTAACAAAGTAGATGTTAGATAACAAAGTAGATAACAGAACATTTGACACCAGAGGCAGAAATAACATAGAAAGAATAGGGATAGGTTCTTGTACTACAAAAGAGAGGTTTAACCTAATTTAGCATTTTTTTAAAATCCAAATTAACAATATATATATGAGAAACGAAACAACCAGATCAGGTAAGCCTTGCGTAATTAAACAAAACAGTTGGAACCTTGAACTGAACTGAACTGAAACCTTCTTCCAAAATGCATGCCAGGATACTTTTTTTTCTTTCTTTTAGCACCCTTCACTTTTTATGATTTCCATTTTGGTTGGCAAAATTAAAAATCTCTGCTACTTCTGAGGGTAGTTGGTAAGGCAGGCACATTTGGCTTCTCCTTTTCTCTCTGTTTTTCTGTTCACATATATTTCCCATAAGATATTCTTGAAACAGCTACTGTTTATCTTTCCAGTTGCAGGCAGTTACGCACATCTACATCAGTATCAGTAGAATCCCATTCTTTTTCAACTCCACCTTTACTACATTGTTTATTGCAGATAAGGTGCTGCAATCTTACATTGTAAGCCTATGTTTCTCTTGCCTTCCTTCACCATCCTCCCAATGCTAATGCTGCTAAAAATAAGTCTAGCTAAACAGAGGACAAGGAGAAAAGCGGGGCTGGGCAGACACAGACACACCCACACACACATTGTAAAATGGAGCTCCTTTGCCAGAGGTTTTGTTAAATAAAACTTGGCTGTACATATCATTATAGTAGCCAACAGCATAAATATATGCCAGTAAAGTTATACTTGATTCCACAACTGTGCAGTGTATCCTCAAAGCTTTGCTGAATGAAAGGAATCCTGGTTAGTATACCAAGAAGAATGCTCTTATTCTTCTTCTTAATAATAATAATAATAACAATAATGTAAATGTTACATAGTTTGTGTTGGCATTTTGTACCATATACAGTGTGTGTGTGTGTGTGTGTGTGTGTGTGTGTGTGTGTGTGTATTGTTAACTGCCTTCAAGTTGTCCCCGACTCATGGTGACCCTGTGGATGAGACATCTGTAAGACTTCTGCAAGTCCTCCACTGCTTTGGTTAGGTCCTGTAAATTCATACTTGTGACCTCCTTACTAGATTTGACTGGTTTATCACCAGAAAAGAGTAGATGCTGAAAACAGTAATAGCGATGCAGCCTGCTACTTGTTGCTGTGTGCCTTCAAGTTGTTTCCAACATATGACAACCCTATGGTGAACCTATCAGATGGGGTTTCCTCTGAGGCTGGGAGAGAGTGACTTGCCCAAGAGAACCCATTCATTCAATAGGATTTACTTATGTGTTGACTCACTATTCAACTGAATATGATGATTGAATCCAGTGGATTTTCATGGCCTCCCAGAGTCCAGCACTCAAGCTACTACACCACATTGCCTCAGTCTGTTTCTGTATCCCTTCATTTCCTAGTTGTGGGCTTTGGGTCCAGTCTCCAGGTCAGCAGTACACCATGCTGTAGTCCCATTGTTTTCAGCAGCATAGCTGTGCACTGGATTGTAGCCATAACAAACAAAGCTTACTGATCTGGCTGGCCAGGATAAAAGGATTATGAAGATAAATGATTACATTAATTAGCCTGTGGAATATAAAACATAAAAGATTCTAAGCTGAGCTATTTTCTGTATCATCCAAAATAATTAAAGGCTTTAAAACTAAACCAATATTTTCACTTATTGCTGCCTAAAGAAAAGAAATGTCTTAAATATATCTCCCATTTTTTAAAACAGTAACCCATTTTTCCTCCTTACGCTAAAAAGCAAAGCAGTTGATGGGTGGTCTATGTTGACTGGCACCTTCTTATTAACATATGCAGATATGACTTGTGCTAAGCCAGCAGGGTGTTTTTATTTTTTTCGACCATGTGTAAAAGTTGTATTCAGCTAATGGCAGTTTAAGCAGAGTCGCACATGTGGCATTATTGGGCATGTGGAGGCACACTAAAGTCCATAGAGTAGGATGTGAATGCATATTGCCTGTATATTTTATCTTTTCACATTGCATTTATACAATTTCTTTCCAACTGCTTGTATTGACCACTGATACACACACACTGAGCTACATTACTGTTCAGGATGAGATCGTATCATGTAACTCCTCCGGCAGAAATCTACACTGAAGGAATGCAAGATCTTTACTATTGTCTACAAGTGTTTCTTCCTACTCTGTCCTGGTCTGAACGAGACTACCCGTGAAAAGGATCTGGGTGTCCAAGTAGACCACAAATTGAACATGTGTCAACAGTTCAATGTGGCAGCTAACAAGGCCAATGTGATTTTAGGCTGCATCAATAGAAGTATAGTGTCTAGATCAAGGGAAGTAATAGTGCCACTCTATTCTGCTCTGGTCAGGCCCCACCTGGAATATTGTGACCAGTTCTGGGCACCACAATTCAAAAAGGACATTGAGAAACTGGAGCGTGTCCAAAGGAGGGCGACTAAAATGGTGAAGGGTCTGGAAACCATGCCCTATGATGAACGACTGAGGGAGCTGGGGAAGTTTAGCCTGGAGAAGAGAAGGTTAAGAGGTGATATGATAGCCCTGTTTAAATACTTGAAGGAATGTCACATTGAGGAGGGAGCTAGCTTGTTTTCTGCTGCTCCAGAGACTAGAATGCGGAACAATGGATGCAAGCTCCAGAAAAAGAGATCCTACCTCAACATTTAGAGGAACTTTCTGACAGTAAGGGCTGTTTGAAAGTGGAACACACTCCCTTGGAGTGTAGTGGAGTCTCCTTCATTGGAGGTCTTCAAACAGAGGCTGGATGGCAATCTGTCGGGGATGCTTTGATTGAGATTTCCTGCATGGCAGGGGGTTGGAGTGGATGGCCCTTGCGGTCTCTTCCAACTTTATGATTCTATGGTCTACTGGAAAAGATGGTAGAGGAGGCCTACACTTGCAGATACTGGTTTCCTCATGGATATATTTGGTTGGTTGGTTGAGAAACAGTCATAAATGCAGAGATTTTAATGTGATTTGTAAAGATGTAATTTGCTATTTATTACTTGTTATTTTTTTAAAAAAAAACAAGGTCAAAAACATTTATTCACTATTTTTTAAAATACACTTAAAAAAGATAAAAATGGTCCCTAGACCAAAAATAATCCCCAGTATTATTTTAAGAGTAATGAATAAACTGTAATTACGATAAGAAATGATCACATTGCCAGTTATTTTGTTAAAACAATATCTTTATGCCTTTGTTAATCTCTAAGTTTATGTGTTAAAGTAACTTCATTACTAATTGATATAAATCCTGTTTTTAGTCCTGACTAGAGTAGATCCATTCATTCAATAGGATTTACTTATGTGTTGACTCACCATTCAACTGATTGATTGAATATGGGCAGGTCTACACTGGTCAGAATACACTGGGAGTAGCCTAGGTAATTCTCCCATTACCTAGGCACTTCAGGGTGACATCATGCCACCTGCCAGTGAGAGTCACTCTCCCGAGGTTGAAAATGAGGTGCCCAGTGTCAGTCAAATGGTTAGATGCTTCATTGTGACCTCAGAGAGAGTGACCCATGGACATGGCAGTGGCGGCAGGTGGCACAGTGAGACACTGTGTACACATCCATCTGACATGACTCTGGAATGCTCCAGATTTTCTTGGAAGATCTGGAGCAAAGTAGTTTTTAAAAATTCACTTTAATGAAGGGATGGCCTGGATTCATCATGGAAGTGACGTCACATTCAGAGACAGTCTGTAGTTGAATTGGTTCTTTGACCCTGAGTGGTGAAGACAGGGCAACGCAGAGGAAGGGGAAAACCTGTTATTTGGCTTGTGTAGACATACCCTAAGCCATTATTCGTAAGAACTATTTAACAGGATGCAAGCCTGTTAAACTCAGAACAAATGGATGTTATGTTTGCCCTTTTTGGCTCAAAATGTGAATTTTGAATTGAGCTGAACTAGACAGCCTCAAAATTGGTCCCAGCCATATCAGGTTCTTTCTTGAATCACTGAACTGGGTCCTAAATTGTATTTTGAGGCTGATGGTCAACCCACCCCCAGGACTGGGGTCCTCTGGGAATGGGATTGAAATGTGCTTCAGCTAATTTTAGCAAAGAAGTCACTAGAGAGGGGAAATCTGATTCCTGCAATTGTTGCATTCATGCCGGCTTACCAATGTAAGTACAACAGCAGCATGTAGACCTATGAGTACATTATTTTTACATACAAAATCCATGGTTTCCTCTACCTAGCAAAGCTACATATGGCTGAGCCATTCACTTCTGAGTTTAAATTAGACCTGAGACAAAGGAAGTAATCTTGCCAAAATGGAAATTCTCAAATAATGAATGGCAATAGGTATTCAAATAATAAACCAAAGAGATAGGGTTCAGCAGATAATGGGAGCACTGAGGCAGTAAATTAATATTTCTGAAATGAATTTACAATGAAAAACATTAACCTACAGGATAAGTAACAACTGTGGCCTTCACAATCTTGAATGAAAAAAAACTGTTTGCCAGATTGTTGTGGTCTGGGCCATATTGAACTGCTTTGCTTGCCAGAACACAATTGCACAGTAATCTTGAGTTCTGAACACTCCTGCAATTTATTTCTTATTTTACTTATTACATTTATACCCCCACCTTTTCTGTTTATATCTGAATGTTGGCCGCTAACAGGAATAAAAGCAAGAGAGAAACAAAAGCAGTTAAGCCACAAAATACAATTTTTTTAAAAAAAAGATAAGAGAAAAAGCAATCTTTACACAGTCAACACCTTCCTGAACAGTTACTCACTGCAGAAAAAAACTGTCTCAGAAAAACTTTTCAATAGTATCAGGTCATACTATACCATACCTCCACAGCTTATCTTGTACAGCTTCTTTACACAGTCTCATTTCACTGGAATTACATTAACAGAAAGTGAAAGCATGGCCTAAATTTTGATTATAGTTTAATACTAAGTTTAATATTACAGAATTCAAAGATATAACTGTTAGTCTAGAAAATCTAGAAGTCTAGAAAATCAGTATGCAGAGGGATCTTGTGGCATCTTTGAGACTAAATGAAAGAAAGATGTTGGTAACATGAGTTTTTATAGATTTGCATCTAAGAAAGTAGGCTGAAGTCTGTGAAAACTCATGCTGCCAACTTCTTTCTTTCAGTTAGTCTCAAAGGTTCTACAAGATCCCTTTAGTATTACAATTTAATGCATAAGAGGGAAGATGTTCTCTGCCACTTCTCATTGAAGGCTCTTTCACATGGAGGAGGCAAGTATCTTTAAATCGTGATTAAATCGTACTAATATCATGTTTGTCGTGCTTCTCCAGTTCGTGTCCCATGCGTAAACAGTAATGGACACGTCATTGGATAAGAACAGGAGTTCAAAGAGAAGGTTATTTGACTCAATTTTGTTACCTTTGGCGCTGTACTGACAGGCCCTATGGAGCGCCGTCATTATGTACGAGGGGTGGTGCTTCCAGATGCGACTCGCCCCTCGCATGTGACAAGGGTGTCAAAATGGCGGTGCCCTGTACATACAGGCACCACCATTTTGATGTGATGGATGCCTAGCGTCCGCACGTCCTGGCATCATTGTGACACCGCTAGTGCACCATTGGCGCACTGTGGTGTCACAACCATGCCGCAGAAAGAACTTGCTTTTTGTGGGTTCTTTTTGCTGCGCGAGGGAGTTGCGTGGTTTGTGCGCTGTGGCTCCCTTGCACAGCAAACAAGGGCGGCAGGAGACCACTCTTTTTGGGCGGTCTGTATCTCGCCATTGTTACTTACTCCAGGAGTTGTGCTCCTGAATCTTTCATTTGACTCCTTGTGTACCCTCTTAAGTTGTTACATTCCTTTGAACTCCTTGTCTGTGTTCTACAATAGTCCAAACCAGAGCTTGGAACACTTCCAGTTTGGAACTACAACTCCAAGAATCTGACTGACAGTATGGGCATTGGCTATAGTGACTGTGGGGTTCTGGGAGCTATGGTCCAAAAATTTAATCTTTCTAAGTGTTGGTCCAAATTACCTTTGGAAGAAATGCTCACAAGACACGAATATGAAAAATAAAACAACAACAACAACAAAATGCTGTGGCATTGATCTGTGGTGCTCCTGGGGCTTGATAGGCACTTTGCCTGCTCCTTGCTCTCTGTTCCATGGATTATTTCAAGGTTACACTCACTAGAATGAGTTCTCTTTTCTGTTTATATTACCTTGCTGCCTAGTATATCCAGTTAGAGCTTCACATGGCTGCATTTGCTCTGGGAACTCAGTCATGTCCCCGAAAATCAAACTAGAATTATATATAGCCACCTGCTCCCCCGCCCCCAGAGGACCTATCCCAAGTAGTAAAAATCTGTCAGGGCATGGGAATTTCCTCACCTAAGTTTTTATCACACTTTGTTTTCTGACTGTGGAGGCATGTACTTTTGAGCAAATCTCATTGTGGGAGTGATAATGGATACATCTGGGAACACATGTTTCCTTTAATGTCCTAGTTTAAGCCTGATATGCAGAGGTCCTATATTATGAATATTGTAGATAGGCTAATGAGTCATGTGTCTCACTGTGAAATCTTGGGTACCTATGAGTTGCACTGTGTTTATGAGGAATGTGACCTTGAAGGACTGTTGGCTGTAAGCCCAGTGGCTTCCCAATCCTGTGGCTGATATAAAAGCCAAAGACATTTTGTTCAGGCTTTACTCTTTCTCCCTTTGTTGTTTTACCTTGAGCTCCACTTCTATAAATTTCACATCAAATATAAATGAGTACCATTTCTTTGCATTAACCATTAATTGTCTGTCATCTACTTGATCTTGGTTAATTTAGTGCTGCCCCAGCAAATTATGGCTGGCATCACTTAGGGACATATGCATGGGTAAGTCACACAATGTATGTGGGGCCAAAAAGTTACCACTGCACAATGGACGTTTTCTGTTGATAGCAACAGAAGTGAAGTTGCAAAGACAACATGTTCCTCTGTGCCTTGTCTTTGCATATTGCAATTGTGCAGTTGTGCACAGTGGTTAAATGCCTGTACTGCAGCCATTCACTCAAAACCACAAGGTTGCGAGTTCAAGACCAGCAAAAGGGCCCAAGCTCGACTCAGGCTTGCATCATTCCGAGGTCGCTAAAATGAGTACCCAGACTGTTGAGGGCAAATTAGCTTACTTGCTAATTTAGCTTACTTGCTGTTCACCGCTATGCTCTTTGGAATAGCAGTATATAAATAAAACAAATTATTGTTGTTGTTGTTGTTGTTATTGTTGTTGTTGTTGTTGTTGTGTACTGCCATTGTACATCATATATTGTCCATTGCAGTTTCTCATTGCATATTGTACACTGTGGTTCAGTATTGGATATTGTCCACTGCAGTTGTACACCATATAATGTGCATTGTGGTTGTACATCATGTATTATGTATTGCGCATGGTGCAATAGCACCTAGTCATTGTCATGTGTCACATAATGTTGCTATTCAGCATGGGGGTTGTGTAGTGCTTCTGTAGAATGTCTCTGAGTGAAGATATTTATGCTATGGAGAAGTTGTTGGATTGAAGCCTATTTTTCTACATAGAATTATTCTTCAATTTATCTGGATTTCCTTTGATTCATTTTGTCCATTTGACAATCAATGATTCCTCATGGGAGTATGATGCCCTTGATCCATGGCCTGCAGTGGAACCAAACTCTCTTATTATTTTGGAACATGGTTTGAAACCACTGAGCATATCCAGTAGAAATTTTCTGTAGCAAAAACTGCAAAGATCAAGGATGCATCCACTGTAGAAATAATGCAGCTTGACACCAGTTTAACTGCCATGCGTTCATCCTATAGAATTTGTAGTTTTGTGAGGCACCAGCGCTTTTTGGCAGGGGAAGTTAAATACCTTGAAAAACTACAAATCCCAGGATTTCATAGGATGGAGCTACAACACTTAAAGTGGTGTCAAACTGCTTTTATTCTGTAGTGTAGCCTGCAGAAAGGATTGTAACCATAGCTAGAAGCACCTCAGGTAAATTCAGTAATGGCTTCTTTTTGTCTCTGCCTTCCAAGCCTATCATTTATATTGATAGCTATGAAGTCAGCATTGCACAGAAGAAGTCTAGAAATATCATTGCTTCGCTTGTGAGTATTAACTGAATGGAAGCATTTCAGCTAGACTAGACTCAGGAGTAGCTAGTGTTCCAGGATGTTTCCCCCCTTTCATGTTCCTTCTTGTGTTTACTATTGAGCAGAAAGTGCTAAGAGCCATAGCGACCAAATTGAATTTCCAATTTAACAAGAAGCCTTCAAGTAGGTGAGCTGCACACTGCAATTTTTCTTCCTTTTGACTTTTATAAAATGGAAACTTTGGTGATTTGATTACCACCTGTGAGATGGCTGCCTTAGAAGCACTGTGCTGTTCTTGTACCACATAAAGTACCAAACGTTGATCAGAAATTCATCTTAGAAGAAACATGGGCATGTATTTCATCATGTCTGTTTGGTCTTAACACTAAAACTTCATTTTAATAAAGCATCACACTTTCATTGTTGCAAGTGCAGATCTTGGATAAATTGCCTTTTTGTACTACTGCTCCCTGCATATTCCAGCTAAAGTGACTGTGGTAACTTTCCTAAGCAACTCACAATAATTTTAAAAGGATACAACTAAAATATTAATTTCAAAATTAATTATATAATACTAGAATTAAAGTATAACAGTTAGAAACACAATATTATTTACTTCTTTGCATCCAGTAGGCCAATGGGTTTCACTACCACCTTAGTAATCCTTCTACCTTCTGTTCAGTTATGGTATACTAATTTATGATCGACTGTGCACTTTTTCCAGTATATTAACTCAGTGAAGCAGGCAGGAACCTTTGTGAATTTTCCTTTCATCTCTCAGAATTATATTATTGTCTCTTTTGTGCCTCCTCCAGATTCTAATTTTAGAGCCATTGAGTCCTTTGTACTCCTAGTTCTGAAATTTAGTGCCCAGGAGACACTGTGATCTATGGGTTTGAGTCCAGTGGTAGCAGAACAATTTTAGCTATCTTTTGAGTAAACTAAACTGTTTCAGCTGATGTTATTGCTTGCCACCTTTAGGTATGAGATAGGTGAGACATAAATATTTAAATCAGAGGTGAGGATCCTGCAGCCTGCATAGTTGCATGGGTTGTCAGTGGGCATGTGGGAAAATAAAAAGAGAAGAAAGAGAGCGAAGGAGGGAGGCAGAGTGCAAGTGTGGACTGCTCTTCCTCTTTAAGCATACATTTATTTCCGCAGCACCTCACCTTGTGCTCATTCTACTTGAGCAGCGGAGACACCCCCTTAGTTGAATAGGCTCTCTTACTCCAGCTTTTCCTTTGAGCAGAGAGAGCAAGAGGCCCTTCAGAGAATGATAGTTTTGCTTCTCCTTGCCAATCGGTGGTAGGACCGGGCTCGGGCCGGTTCCCCGGTCTTGGCGGGCCGCATGCAGCCCGCGGGCCAGGGGTTGCCGACTCCTGAACTAGATTGATTGATTTTTAGCAGGGTTCTTCTCATCATTTGAATTACTTTGCGTTTGGGTGTTAAAAGATGAACACGCATGTTGGGAAAGTGCCTATGCAGGCTGGGGTATTCTTTGACTTGTAGGCTGAAAAAGCAACTCTTCCAAGCTTTTTGAGGAAGATTTTAAGAATTTACTCTAGAGATACTCCAGGTGCTTTTATGGTTATGTATCAGCTCTTCATTTTACCAATTGCAGTTTTGAAGTATTTATGGCAAGTGAAAAAAAATCATGGGGAAAAGTTCACTTGTATTGCAAAACTAAGCCATCAGAGTATGAGTTGGCAGACTGATGCATTAGAAGACCACATATGTCTTGAAGTCAGTAAAGCATAGTCAGATTTGTCTTTAAAAGCATTCATCTGAAAGATTTAATCCTTTACATGGGCAACTTCCAGGATGTTGACTCTCTATGGCTAGAGAGTCAATCCATCATTTTTGACTAGTGTCATACTAGATGAATAAAAAGCTTTTAATATTCACTTCCTGTGCAAAAAAAGAAAAAAGAAAAAGAAAAAGGAACAAAATGGAGACAAATGCAAAACATTCACTTTGGCAAATATAAATATATAAATGAATAAATAATGATAAATCCAACAACCCAAATAGCAAGTGCATGCATACTTTTTGACAATGATTGGCAATAAAAGGCAATTGGCAAACAAAACTAACAGAAGGGAAAGACAATTTAAAATGGGGAACCAGGGAGAAAAGCTTTTGTGTTACACAACCACTGTGGACCTGATCCTTAACTGCTGCTTATCATTATTTCCACATCAGATTGTGTTTCTTTGACATGAAAACACCAGAGGATAGAATCATTGTCTTTTTCACTGTTTTTAAAATCAATGGGAAATTCTAGTGGTCCAGCACAAAGGATAAAGAAAACTGGCAGAGAGAAAATGAGATGAAATAGAGGTAGCTAGTACTAATATTGGAAACAATGGGGGGAAATAGTTCTGTCACAAACTACTGCCACTATCATCTGTACTGGATGGGACAGTTTCTAAAGAAACCCATAGAGACTGGAAAAGTTATTTTTTAAATTACCATCCTTGGAATCTCTAGCCCACCTGGCCAGTAGCCTTACCAGCTGGAAGGTTATGGGATTAGTGGTCTGAAAAGTAATTTTTCTAAGCTTTGCTTTAAAGAAATGGTTTGTTGCAATTCTGTGGTGCTTTCCAGGATATATTTAAAATAACCCTGTGTGTGTTCTTATAGCTGTGAATAAATGTCTATAGAGAAAGGTTTATACATCATTACATATGCTGTCTCCAAATCCTTGAAAATTCTGACAGTCTTACTGCCATTAGACTTCTGAAGTTGATATGGGATGAAATCTGAGTGGGTCTAGCTAGGCTGATACACTGAAACGATCAAACTCCTCTGGTGCATTTTGGCTGCAAAGCAAGACCAGCATCAGGTTTAAAGAGGGCTTGGGCAAGGCACACTTTGAGAGTTTCTTGCAACAAGTTGTAACTCCTGCATAAGGTCACAAAGTGGTGATGGGCAGCAGTAGGAACAGGTGCAGGAGTTCAGCAGGGGCTGGGAAAAGGGAAGTCTGAGAAAAGGTCAAAGAAACTTCACTTCCCATTAGTTCCTTGGGTGAAAGCCAAGTCTGGAGTGACTGTTCGAGTTTAGGTAAGAAGGAAGAGATTAATTTTCAATTGCACCAGGGCAGGTCTCTCCGGCATTTGAGCCCACATAGTTGGATAGGATGTCCTTGGCAGAGGTTCTTGTACTACCCAAAGAAACTATATTGGTGACTACAGTACGCAAAAGAGGATTTCTCTATGATGGCAATCGAAAGGGGCTCAGGTTGGCTCCATGCCTCTCTTGAGCTTCTAGTGGGTTTTCATCCTTAAAGCCTGGATGGCCTTTCTTATTCTTTTAGGTGTGTGTTTAAAAAAAACATCTTTGTCAGTTATTAACAGGTATTTCTACTGGTTTTATTTGTATTTTTATTTGTCGTACAGGGGACTATGTCTAACGAGAGGCAACAACAAAGATTTAAATCAGGGGTAGGCACACCTTTTGAGCCGGGGCCGGGTTGCTGTCCCTCAGGCGACTGGGGGGCCGAAGCTGGGGGGTGGAGCTTCGACCCTCCGGGGCGGGCCATGTGTCAGGGGGTGGAGCTTCCCCCTCTGGGGCGGGGCCACATGCCAGGGGTGGAGCTTCGACCCCCAGGGCGGGGCTGTGTGCTGGGGGTGGAGCTTCCACCCCCAGGGGCGGGGCCGCATGCCGGGGGCGGAGCTTCCACCCTCCGGGGGCCAGGCCTCCCCATTTTGCTGGCCCCTGACGGGGCCTAGGCCCCGTCAGAGACCAGAAAAAAAGCTGGGGGGGGCCTGCCAGTGCTGGAGGACCCCCTGGAGGGCCCCAGTGACGGCACCGGGGCCTTCCAGAGGCCCCCAGCCACCATGGGAGCCCGCTGGAGGGCCCCAGAGACGGCAGCGGCGGCCCCGCAGAGGCCCCCTGCCGTCCTGGGAACCCTCCTGCAGGGCCCCAGAGACGGCACTGGCCCGCAGAGGCCCCCTGCCGCCCTGGGAGCCCCCTGCAGGGCCCCAAAGACGGCAGCGGGCCCCGCAAGGCCCCGCCGCCCTGGGAGCCCTCCGCAGGGCCCAGGGAGCAGAGGGCCCTGCAGAGGCCCCTGCCACCCTGGGAGCCCTCCTGCAGGGCCCCAGGGATGGCAGAGGGCCCTGCAGAGGCCCCCGCCGCCCTGGGAGCCCTAAAGCAGGGCCCCAGGGATGGCAGAGGGCCCTGCAGAGACCCCCTGCCGCCCTGGAGCCTAAAGCAGCCGGGGCGGCCCTTCAGGGCCACCGGGGGGGGGGGGGGTGGAGCCCTAAAGCAGGCCCCAGGGATGGCAGCGGGCCCCGCAGAGGTCCCCTGCCACCCTGGGAGCCCTCCTGCAGGGCCCCAGGGATGGCAGAGGGCCCTGCAGAGGCCCCTGCCGCCCTGGGAGCCTCCTGCAGGGCCCCAGGGATGGCAGAGGGCCCTGCAGAGGCCCCCTGCCACCCTGGGAGCCCTAAAGCAGGGCCCCAGGGATGGCAGAGGGCCCTGCAGAGACCCCCTGCGCCCTGGGAGCCCTAAAGCAGGGCCCCAGGGATGGCAGCGGGCCCCGCAGAGGCCCCCTGCCACCCTGGGAGCCCTCCTGCAGGGCCCCAGGGATGGCAGAGGGCCCAGCAGAGGCCCCCGCCACCTGGGAGCCCTAAAGCAGGGCCCCAGGGATGGCAGCGGGCCCCCGAGAGGCCCCGCCACCCTGGGAGCCCTCCGCAGGGCCCAAGGGATGGCAGAGGGCCCCGCAAGGCCCCCTGCCACCCTGGGAGCCCTAAGCAGGGCCCCAGGGATGGCAGCGGGCCCTGCAGAGGCCCCCTGCGCCCTGGGAGCCCTCCTGCAGGGCCCCAGGGATGGCAGAGGGCCATGCAGAGCCCCGCTGCCCTGAGCCCGCCTGGAGGGTCCGCAGACGGCAGCGGGGCTCCCAGAGGCCCCTGCCACCCTGGGAGCCCTCCTGGAAGGTCCCAGAGACGGCAGGCGGCCTCCCAGAGGCCCAGAGATGGTAGCGGGCCTCGTAAGGCCTGCCGCCATGCCGCCGCGCTGCGGCGGCCACTCTGCGCCGCCATTTTGGGCGGCAAAATGGCGGCGCCCATAGCCCCAGAGCCGCTATGGGCGCCGCCATTTTTTTGCCCAAAAGGGCGCGCCCAGGCGGCAGGGGCAGCAGAGGGCGGCGGCCAGGCCTTCGCGGGCCGCATCCGGCCCTGGGCTGGAGGTTGCCGACCCCTGATTTAAATGAATATAATAAATGGCTCTGTCTGTGCAACTCTCCCTGAACTCTAAATCTGAGTGACTAAAAATATGGAGTGTGTTCTGGAACATAGTATGTGTACACAAATATTCAGTACTTGAGAGAAACTAAAAATTAACTCTAGGATTAGAATTATTGTTACCTCTGTTTTCCTTAAATGGTGCTTGAAATGGTATCTATAATACATCAGTAAACTTAGATGAGACAGACATTTATGAATATTCTTGACTTGATGAGGTAGTTTATCTTGTCAGCTCTACTCATCTCAATATACCACTTCACAGCAATTGCTACTTCTCATGAAGCACACTAGCTGTACCTTGAGATTTAATTTGCTTCATAGTCTTTTAAGAGCAGTGCACCCCTCGCCTGACTGCATCAAATGATCTCTAATACAAATTACTGTATACTTTCAGATTATTAGCCCTGAACTTTTCCTGTAGGATTTAATAGCTGCCACCCTTTGGTGAGACAATAACAAGCTATTTACCATTAGTACCACTTACTCATTATAGTTCATAGAAAATTAATTGCTGCAAGGGCATCCTCATCAGTGCATCATTAACCCTTACAGTAACCCTCATGAGACAGGTAGCCCTTTACTATTAATCTAATCTTTTAGCAATTTAGCAACCAGTGTCAGGCAACATCTAGGCATGCTTAGAGAGAGATCCATTGCAAGGATAAGAGAGTTAACCAAATTAACTTAAGTCTCATTAATTTCAGTGGATTTTTCCAGAGAGTGACTAAGGCTGGATAGCACTGTAGAAATAATGCAGTTTGACTCTGCTTTAACTGCCATGGTTCCATCTATAGAATCTTTTTAAGTAGAGTAAGTAAGTAAAATTTTATTCGGTCATTGACCAATAAAAATTGACAATATAACAATTACACAGTACAGTTATTAAAAATTGTCTATACAATTTCAGATCAGCTGTAAAACTCTTGGATTTCTAATTTGCTGTGGCACCAGAACAATCTGACAGAGAAGGCTAAATATCTCACACAAAACCACAAATCCCAGAATTTATACCTTTGAGCCATGGCAGTTAAAATGATGGGTCAGCTTGGATTATTTCTGCAGTGCCACTGCAGCCTCAGCAATCTTAGAACTTAGATAATGCTTCATATAGGAGTTGTGATCCAACTTTACATCTTGCTTAAAACATTCAGAACTTTCAGAAAGAAAGGGATGTCAAGAGCATTCATTAGTTGCATCATAATGCAAGTTGAAAGTTGGAATTTATGGACTAGGTTAAACAAAAAGATTTTACCTTAGTTGAGATACATGGATTTGTACTACATTCAGAAGTAAGCATTTCGTAGTTAAAATTATTTGTCCTTCGAATTTCCCTTACTTGGTGTGCTATGAGGACAGAGATTGTACCATTTGCTGGAGAGTGAGATTAGGCCAAACCAGTCAGGCTTTTCAGTGTAAGTTAAGGACCTTGAGACTTGCTGTTTCAGAAGAACAGAAGCTACCTCTTCTATCAAAATAATTTATCTCTGCGGAAGAGTGCAGTCTGCAGTTGTGCTACTTGGTTAAATCATGTTTCCTCTTTCTTTTCCTTTTGATGTGCCTCTTTTTCTTCCATTCCACCATATATGTATGTGACTGATGACCTTTTTGACAGAAATTTACTCTTCTTCTGGGCATCTTTCCCCAGAAAGAATTAAGTAAATGTATGGAAACTGGGAAAGATCAATGTTGGAAATGTGAAAAGGAAAAGGGAACCTTCTTCATCTATGGTGATCCTGTGTAGAGGCAAAAGCTTTTGAAAAACATATACATAAGTATAAACGAAATAATAGGAATAAAATTGGAATACAGACCGAAATATTTTCTAGTATGCTTGAACACAATAATGAAAAAAATGGGAAATTATTTTTTATATGTTGACAGCAGCCAGGCTAGTCTACGTGAAAATTGGAAATAGAAAAGGAAATGCAGGTAAACGACGTGGCTAATTAAACTCTTTGATATGATGGTGATGGACTCTTATCTAAGAATTCAATGAAATACAATAGAAGATGGTGGAAAAAGTTATTTATACATACAAAAGAAATGGGAAACATAACAAGCATAAAAATGATGGAGGAAAAAAAAGTAAAAGTAAAAACTCTACTCTCAAAAAAGGTAAAGTTTAAGAAATCTATTTTATAAAATATTGTGGATGGAAAATGAATTAATATCTTTGTGTTGATAATAAGGTATACAGAAAATGAGATGCGATATAAAGCATGAAGGATGGTATTAGGAAGTAGTGCATGGATTGTTTGATATACATTTTCAATGTAGTGTAATTGTAAATCTACTTTGTTTTGGGTTCCCCCTCCCTTTGTTGTGGTTTATGGGATAAGACTAGATTGTTATTTGAGTGTATGAGTTAATGTGATAATGAAATTATGTTTTTAAATGCTAAAATAATAATTATTTTTTTTAAAAAAGAATTTACGTCTTATGTGCCATTCTGGTTCTGAGGAACTTTACTGGTCATTTTGTACAGTTGAGAAGTAATATGCAAACTGGCATTGTTTTCAGGTGGGTAAAAGCGAACACAAAGTGGGTTTTACCAAGGGGGGGGGGCGGGAAACCTTAATATGATACTTAGACTTATTTAAGACTAAAGACTTGAACATTTGAAGATAAATGATAGGGCATTATATAATGCTGAATCACATTGCTACAATTTAGGAGATACTTTCCATAGAAAAGTAATTTTTGACTATGAACTACTTGAAAACAATTAATTGAAAATTTAATTCAATACTCTTGTATATGAACATTTCTAACAGCAATTTAAAAAAGAATTTAATAAATTGTGAACACTGAATGCATGAAGGAGTAATGACTGATGTTTTATGTTATTTAAATGTTTGTTTTTAATTTACGGTCATCTTCCGGCCTGAGAGGGAGTGATCAGGCAGACCCAGCTCCACCAGGGTAGCCTGAAGGAAGAGACTCCTCTTCTCCTTAACTGTCATATTCCGGCCTGAGAGGGAGTGATCAGGCAGACCCAGTTCTATCGGGGCTAGCCTGAGAAGACATAACTTATTAGAAAAGATGATAATGCTTGGAAAGATAAAAGACAGTAGGAAGAGAGGAAGACTACACACCAGATGGATAAACTCAATCAGTCAAAGAGAATATGGCCCTAAGCCTGCAGGAACTGAGCAGGGTTGTTGAGGATAAGGGGACTAGGAGATTCCTCATTGACAGGGTCACCAAAGATTGAAATCAGCTTGGGGGCAGTTAATGATAATAACAACATATTCACTCACTGGTGATTAGCATCAATGTATTAAGTTAACCAACACCAAAAGCTCAGCTTGACTCCAATTGTTCCAAGATTGTTGTGGAAATGTCTTATCCTGTTAAGTGCATGCACATGTATATGCACAGAGTTGCTGATGTCCTACATGCCAAGTATAGCATAAGTGTTCCATATGTGAAACACCACCATATCTCCTCTGTTACCACCCCCAAAACTCACAGTTTCATTGTGATAGAACCCCCATTCCAGTCTTGTGGGGTGTGGGCAGGCTAAGTCCCCATGGCCAGATGCAGATGGAGAGCATATCACACCAAGATACTTTAGGGTCCTCTACATGTCAACTGATTATGTCAGTAGTCTGAGAACATGTGGTTCTCAGATCCCCTCTCTTTTCCAATGACAATAGAATAGCCATGCTGGGGTGGGGGTAGCACAGCACAACAGTGAATCCTCAAGGAAAGCCTCTGTATAAAGCCTTTGCAAAGAGAAGAAGAAAATACCAACCTCTGCAGCAACAGAAAAAAGCATATACAAGCATAAAGTGGACTTATGCATGCATATGCCACTAACAGGATGCTGGCCAAAATGACTAAAGTACATTGTTCATTATCTGCGCAATGTCCTCTTGCATTCTCCTGAGGAAAACCTTAGAGCGTATTGTCTTACAATTGCTCCCATTAGCACAAAGGAACATCCTGTCTCTAAACACAGTTGCAAAGTAGAGTTGGCATAAAAACAAATTGAAATGTGGTTAATACTTACCTCTGTGAGATCTGGAATCCTTTAAGGCCTCCAGCCATTTACTGGGGCTTGGGGATGCTCAAGTCAAATTTTATCAGTTCATACTGTGCACAGTTTGATACAGCTAGAGTTTTTTTTAATGACAAGAGCATTCTTATTGCCTAGTAGCAGTGCTTGGGAAGAGTGTACAAATCTAGACATTTACTTATGTGCTTATCTATCAGTTCCAGCTTTCCCCAGTGACATTCTATCTGTGGTGATGGGATTTGTAGTCGATTACAGGGCACCAAGCTGTGGCAAGCTGATCCTTATCTATGTAGCAATAATTTAGAAAGCTTCTTCATCTAGGAAAAGCTATCCCACAACATCTGTAAAATCAGTGCTTGAGCTGATGTTTATTTTCTACTTGATTGGCAGAATTAATTACCAAATGGTGCTTGCTGCTGTTTCTATTCTGTTCAAACATCTTTAGCTGTAATTCTTGACTTCTCCCTCAGCTCATTTGGCCTCCTTTACTGTTCCTTTATCCTAAGGCATCAATCCCCCATTTTATTGCAATTGGACGTTCTTGGGCACAGATACATATAATTGTAGCCCAGAAGTCAAGACTCATCAAATGAAGCCATTAGTCATCACTGTTTCTATTCTATAATTTACACAGCAAGAGACAAAAATAGTAACTGTTTATACAGGGCCCTATATGTTGCTGGAAAATTGACAGAAACACTAAAGAGACTTAGAAGAAAATAACTGAAGGTACAAGGACTGCTTGTCACCATCCTTCTTGAGAGTGAGTCCCCTTGGATGCAGTTGGATGCAACTCTGAGTAAAAAAAGGTTGATGCTGAGGATCTTCAACCATCAGCACAATGTTCACTTTTACTGAATCTTTCCCCTCATGAACTGATCACATGTGGGTCATGTGCTTTGTGGCATATTGGTTGTTTTCATTTAAAACCACTGCACCATGCTGGTTTTCAAGATTTATGCAGATGAAGTTTGTTATAACTTTCCTTTAATCCTGAGAGAGTGTGACTTGCCCAACGACAACCAGTGGGCTTCCATGGCCGAGTGGGGATTCAAACCTTGGTCTCTCAGAGTTCTGGTCCAAATCTCAAACCATTATACAATACTGGCTTCCTCTAAAATTCATAGAGTGGGTCAAGAAATAAATATAAATCTTTAAAAACTTTTCAGTTTCATTAAGCATGTGTAAAGTGCTGTTACTTAAACTTACTTATTAGTAAACATACTTCTGGTATAGACCCATAAACTATTTGCTTCTGGGGCTGAAACAGCCTTCTTTACAAGGAAAGTGACATTATCTCTCATTATACATTAGAAATACATTCAAAAGTTAGCAATTTTTAAAACAACACAAAAGGGGGGAGCACAGAAAAATGTTCTATCAGTACACTTGTCCCTCCACATTTGCTGGTGTTAAGGGCACAGGACTCCTGCAAATGTGGAAAAACCGCAAATAACAAAAACACTATGTTTTTACCTGAGAGAGCACCTCTCTGGGAATCTCTAGGTCCTCCAGTGCAACTCTATGGTCAACATTTCTCAAACACTGACCACATAATTGCACTGGAGGAGCTATAAATGCTCAGTGAAGTGTTCTCTCTGGGAATCGCTAGGTCCTTCAGTGTGACTTTTGGTTACACAGAATCAAAGCCACAAACGTGGGGGGACGAGTGTAGTCTTTGTCAAAGTTTGGAAAATTACTTGGAAAAAAAAAGTCATTGTGTAACTCAGTAGAATGTATCCACAGTAAAGTGACAAAGTGGTTTGATATTTTTGGGGAAAAAAATCCATCAAAATGCCACACAAAAGCATTTTAGCCTGCCAACGAACACATTAAAGAATTGTAATAATTGCTATAGAATATAGTAACTTTTTAAAAAAAAACTTTTTATTACTCCCAAAAGAAAAGTGTCACAACTAATGCCATTTCTTAGAATACAAGATATCATCCTGAATACAAGGACACTTTTAACTTTATTTAGAGAAGGTTTTTGTTGCATTTTTTCCATATGAGTGTGAATGTCTGTCTTTTGTTCAGGTGTCTCTATAGTAGTTCAGATTCACCTATGTGCTGATGGAATATTGCCAAGATGCTATTTCATTATTGTTATTAAGGAATGCATTTTGAATATTAAGATATTAAGTTATTGGACACAGAAAGTTAATTTAATTAGACAATAAATCAATTTTTGGGTCCCCCCCCCACTTGCCTTTTTTGGCATCCATCCCATGTCAGTTTTTGCCATGCAGCATCTCGGTACTTATTAAAGTCTCCCCTGTATTAATAAGCTTTGTTTCTAAAAGACATTATGATGAGGCTCCATCATTATTGTGTTAATTTTAATCCAGAAACCCAGAAGGAGACAATTTATACTTAACAAAATGAAACTGTTAGAGAAGGGAGAAAAGGTTCAATCAAATTGATTCATTTTTAAAATCTAATTTGGATAATCAAGGACAATGCTATGCATATTAGATATATATTGCTGAGAGTCTGTGCAATTAGAAATGATTTATATATCTTGAGTTCATTTTTTCTCCCTTTTTTGCCATTAGAGACTTTTTGAAGGAAGTCTCCTCAAATGTCTGCATTGTGAAAAGAAACACAACTATATCTCCATTAACCTTAAACAGAGTTGGCAAGATCAAACAACTTGCATCCAGATTTTTTTTTACAACTGTACAAATGTTACTGTTTACAGCTACAAATATCCTCCAGTCAGCTTGCCTCCTGGTGGTGTTCTTGGAGGTGTCATCTAACAAAGTAACTTTTCTAACCTCTGACTATAGCCCATCCCTTTCCTAAACAGTTCAGGGCATCATTTCTAATGTGGATTCTATGACAAATGTTGCAGCCCTCCATTCTTATGGTTCTGGATAAATGAGCAGATCAGAATGCTGTTATCCACTAACTTTTTACACTTGTCTATGAAAGCAGGTTCTGAAATTTATATTTCAGGAATTATACATGTAGACAATACTTTGAGAGTACATACTTTTAAAAACATTTAATGCAAATTTTCATGGAGATTCCTCCCCCATACAAATTAATTTAGAAACAGAACAAGATGAACGCATGCAAGAACATACCTGAAATTACAGGTGTGCAAGCATTCCTTGATTCAGTGATTCAGATTGTTCCTTGATTTAATTTGGACTGATTTGGACGCAAGCTGGCCCACTTTAAATCCTGAATTCAAATTCAGAAATCCAAATCTTTGGCTCGCTAATTGCTCTCCACCGGGAAACCAAAGCAACAACATTTTTTCAGGTATTTTTTAAAAAATAAAAGTGCATGAAATTTGAAGACACAGTAGCCTTCACCAGTTGTGTACAGGAACTGGAAATTATATAGGTTACTGTGCTTTAAATCTGCTTTTCCAAAAAGCTATATACATTTTAAAAACATATATGGTTAGCTGAGGGCTCGGTCCTGACAGCATATGTATAGCTGCACAGAAAACATGTTTTCTTTTTTAAAAAACAAACAGAGAACAATTCTCTGGAAACACTTCTGAATGTTCAAATACTCAAATAAAGAATCTGAGCAAGATTCACTGTTCTATTATTCTTCCTAGTGTATTTTCTGAGTGCTGGGGACCGTTGTTTTTTTTAATCTCGGAGTTAATAATAGCAAATATAGGTGTGGTACAGACTGCCCAAATACACCGTGCTGGCACCGATTTTAGGGTTAGCATGGTGCTTACGTCACAATAGCAGCGCCTGTGTACTGGGTTCTTTTTTCTCCAGAGAGAAGCCACGTGGTTTGCCAGCTGTGGCTTCTCTATGGAGGGAATTAGGCTGCCGGCAGGTCACCCTTTGGGGGCAGTCTGTCCTGTGCCATTGTTTCCATCTGTACCTCAAAGCATCTGTTCCTCACCCCTGAAATACTGTGACTGGAGACAATTGGTGAAATTCATGCTCACATTGGAAGCTGGAGTTATGATTGTGTGAGGTTAAAAGGATGGGGCCAACAGGATCACACCCTGTGTTTTAAAACTTCACTTCCCATTTTAGTGGCAGTTTTTATGTTTTATTTGCTCTTGCGTTGTTTTTATTGTATATTGCCCTAAACATCCATTAGGCAGATGGGCAATTCATGAATGTGGCCTGGAATCCTACATGGATTTAGGTATGTGTAAGTTCCTTAGTTATGATACTACTCAGTGAATTCCAGCCCAGTGCTCCCCATCTTCATGGGGTTTCGTTCCCCTGTCACTCAGGGAGCAGCTGATTGCAGTTTATACTGTGAGTTATCTCTGGTGCAACAGACAGAATCAGGGTCCCTGTTGCAATTCCCCCTTGCCCTGGAGATTGGTCTTGCAAGAGGTGGATGGGACTATTAGTCAGCTGCTTCCTGGGTGAGTGGTGAATGGATCCCCATTGATCACAGTGGCTGCTTTCCCAGAAGTGGAATCTGGAGGACTTTCCTGGTCCTGTATGAAAACATAAGAGCCACGAATGCATAACTATAGATTATGCATTCATAACTGGCATAGACAATTCCAGTCAGAATAAAGAAGAATTAAATAAAGAAACAAAGATGCAAAGGTATCCATCTGATACTACTGTGACCAGTTTTATTTTAATTTCAATACTTGATTTACTTGGCTTAATCATGGTCGCAGTAAGCTGATATTTTCCATGAGTTTTTTGTGATCACAAAATCTGAGCAGTTAGAGCCTCATTCACTGAGTGCTATCATCATCAAACCTGGATACATCACTAGTCTCCCATGTCTTTTCCTCCCCTTTATTTCTTAGTAATCCCAAAAATGAACAATATTCTTGTTTTTTCCCAATAGCTTTTTCATATTTAGAAATGGCTATTTCTCCCCATCTTCAATTTTCTGCTCAACAGAGAAGAACCAGGTCTCTCTATATCACTGTAGTACAGCTGTCTTAGGAATTGCTTAGTGATACAATTCTCCCAAATTCCACATTTGTTGGTGACATAAATGGAAAGAAAGAAAGGGTATATTTAAGCATTTTTTTAAAAAGGGGGGAAATAAGGATTTTGCTTTTTAAAAAGTTTCTAAGCTATTCTATGCAATTGTTACTGGGTTTTTTTGTGCTTTTCTCATTATTATTTTAGATCATAATGTATAAAAGTCGTATTGGACAGCAGAACTAGACATACTAAAATGGGAACATTCCTAAGAGTTAAGTGCATAAATCTTACTTTATGCAAGGTGAAAAATACATGACATTTTCTTTCACAGAGACCTTTTCTTTGTACACCACAGTAGACCTTCAATAACCTCATAGAGCCTTTCTGCTTCCAGTCTGTGTGTTTCCATGACTTAATTTGTCGTACAAATGTTCTTAGACTTTATATTTGAAAAGCTGTCTTGGCAAAAGAACTACTCTTCTCCACCTTGGAAAATCTATTTCTTAGCAAATGATTTTGATATATAGATTGTCTGGCGTCTTTTATTATGTAAGATTTTTATGGTATGTATGTTGTGGGGAGGAGGAGAAACTAATCTCTTCTAAGAGTATAATTAACCTTTCTTTACTCCCTTACCAATGCTATATTTTTAACCAAATATAAACAATATGAACTAAGAAAAGCTATCCTGGATCAGATTAAAGGCCTATCTTATGCTGCATTCTGATCACGAAATTGCCAATCAGTGAGAATCCCACAAGACCACAGGAATACAAGAATACCCTCTTGCTGGTGTTTCCTGGGAATTGCTAAACAGAAGCATACTACCTCTGATACTGGAGGAAATATATAGCTATGATATAGTCTTATTCTTTGATAGTCTTATTCGTGACAAATTTCTCCTTTCATCCAAATTGAAAGCTAGTTTGGTAGCCATATTGTCTGCAGGATTCTAAAAAGCAACTTTTCCAAGCTGTTTCTCATGCATGCATAACTATGAAGATTGAGAGAGTGTAAGAAAGAAGACCTATTCAAGAGCAAAGGAGATGAATCTTAAACAACACTTGGAAAAGTTATTTTTCGACTACACCTCCCAGACTTCCTCTGCTAGCATGAACACTAATAATAATAATAATAATAATTTGTTTTATTTATATACCGCTATTCCAAAGATCACAGCGGTGAACAGCAAGTAAGCTAATTAGCAAGTAAGCTAATTTGCCCCCAACAGTCTGGATACTCATTTTAGCGACCTCGGAAGGATGCAAGCCTGAGTCGAGCTTGGGCCCTTTTGCTGGTCTTGAACTCGCAACCTTGTGGTTTCGAGTGAATGGTTGCAGTACATGCATTTAACCACTGCGCCACCAGAACTAGCCATGGGAATCCTTAGAAGCTAGTTCAAAATTTAATTTTTCTAAGCTATTATATCAAATATGAAAACCCAGGTTCTGGATCAAGTGAGGTCAACAATCCATTATTTATAAAAATGATGTTCTAACAAAAGATCCAAGTGTTACCTTATAATTTGCATTAACATATGCAAGTTATTTTTCATCTGCTCTGCTATTGGTGGGTGTTTTTTTGCAATTGGAATATTTTGAATAAATATTTTGTGTGAATCAGACTTGTCCTCTGAAATGTATCTTTCTTACCACCATTTAATAGCCAGTGTGCTCAGTCTAGCATTCTATGTATGTTCTAGTTCACGCTCCAAAATACTCATGAATGAGTTTTCTAATTCATTGAAGTAGCTCTCTATATAATTATCAGAGCTCCCCAAGAAATGATTGGAGGGTGAATATGCTTAATATTTTCTTCCATTATAATTCCAAAGCATTGGTCAGTTCCATGCTCTGTCCAGTATTGATTCATGTAGTAGTATTTCCTGTTCATTTGAGAATTACAAGGAACAGAATGTCGTTTTTTCCTGTTCTCTATTCCATAGCCTTGTCCTTTCCATCATTAAAATAGTACCTGTACATGTAACACTGGGTGAGGGGAAACTTACATTAGCTGAAAACAACAAGCCAACAGGTTGTCTTAAAAGGCATTACAGGTTGAAAGAAGAGAATAGATCACCTAATCTTTGTCAGGCTACAGATACAGAACATGGCTATCTCTGTGTATATGTCTGTGTCTCTGCATATCTCTAGATCAATGCTGGAGGTGTCTGTTGAAACTGGAGGTGTTAGCACAAAAAAAGCAGGAGACTAAAGGTAGAGATTCTCTGAAAACAACATTCTGGAGATCAGAGGCAGTGAATCACTTTCATCTCAAAAGACAAGGCACTTACTCGGAGAAGCCACATATGCTCAAACAAAAACGCAGGCCAAAATAGATTCAGCAGCAGCCACTCTCCTCTCTCAAATGTACATCATCTTCAAAAATGTGTTGGAGAAGAAAGGCTTTACAGTTATGTTTGTCTCATAATCTTTTTTAAATGACATCAGAATTATCCAAACACTGGCAGAGTCTCTAGCTTCAGTAACAGCATCCAAACCTGCACACATCTGGCAGTGGCAGATTGCAACTAACATTTAGTAAATTGGTACTATAAAGGCAGGAGGTGCATTAGAGTTATTTTGTGCAATTGTGCACTATGGCTTGTTTGTCAATTAACCCACTTGTGCTTTAAAACTAATACAAACTCGGTGGATGTCTATCAATCCATTTATAATGGGAGTGAACAGCTATCATGCTAAACATCGATTACATCACTTTATGCAGGTTCCCAAAGGAGTAGCCTAAAATTCTGTATCCTGTTATTTTTATTGTGTGCCATCAAGTCATTTCTGATTCATGGCGACTGATTTATGATTTGTGATAAATGCTATATAGGATTTTTGGTGAAGGATGCAGGCAATTGTATTCAGTGGCAGCTATCCACAGTTGGAAGAACATTGGTAGAGATTCTTAGGCTGTTTTCACTGCTGTGTTTCTTCAAGTCATTTCTGACTTATGGTGATTCTAAGGCAAGTTTATCATGGGGTTTTCTTGGCAGGATTTGCTCAGAGAGGGTTTGCCATTGCCTTCTTCTGAGGCTGAGAGAGTGTGGCTTGCTCAAGGTCACCCAGTGGATTTCCATGGCTGAGTGGGGATTCAAATGTTGGTTTCCTGGAATCTCAGTTCAACAAATGCTGGCTCTTTTCTTAGGTTGTAGTCCAATACAAATTTACCTGGAAATGAGTCCCAATGAACTCTTCTGATTTCTAAGTAAATGGGTGTAGGGCCCCGTCGCAACTTTTTGGAGACAGGTGGGTATATAGCAGATTTGAGAGTGTGTGCAGTTCTCCAACACTTCCATTATCAGGTTGATTAAATAATATCAGATGGGCTAAGGAATAATGGATACCTCTGCTCCAACTCAGGTCATACTATAAGAGTTCCATTCCTCATCATGTGCTTCAGACAATATTTGTGGTGACTACAATTGTCCCTCCATATTCGCTAGGGTTAGGGGAACAAGGCCCCCATGAATATGGAAAAACCACAAATAACAAAAACACCATGTTTTTACCTGAAGGACACCTCTCTAGGAATCTCTAGGTCCTCCAGTGCAACTCTGTGGTCAATGCCCAACATACACTGACCATAGAATGGCACTGGAGTAGCTACAAATGGTTTTTCAGTGCAACTTTTAGTTAAAGTTGACCACAGAGTTGCACTGGAGGACCTAGCTATTCCTAGAGAGAACATATTAATCAAATCCGTGAATAATCAAATCCGCAAATATCAAAGTCGCAAATATGGAGGGATGACTATATATAAATTTTCTGATTATTCAATCAATAGTCACTTGGATGTGATACTACACTCAAATTGCATAAGAGATCATTTTGAGGCTGCAGAAGGATTGTGCAAATGATCAGTTATTAAAACACACCCTGTTATATTCCAAAAGCAAACACTGCAATAATTGTTATGTATCTTGTCCTTTTCCCTCCTCTCTGCAGTATTCAAATGATACTGGCTTTAATTAAGTATACACTATTTCATTCTTGCATCACTTCCTAAGGAGTGTCTCTCATGTTATTCAGCTACGGTGGTAGAAACATTTTTTCTCAAACAAGATCCATTGAGAACACCAGGATGTAATCTGGAAAAAATATGCAAATAATTGCATTGCATTGCCAGATAAAAGTACAGGAAGAAAAATATGGATATTTGAACCCAGTGATATTGTAACACAGAAATTGAACAAATATGGTAAATTACATGGGCCATTCCTAACATATTACTTTAAATGCACAGGGATATTTTAAATATTAAATGCATTTGGTGAACAGAATTTGTTTGTGTTACCCATCTTACTTGGCTCCATCCAGGGATTTCTGGGAAGGGAAGAACAGAGATGAGGATAATGTTGGTCTGAGAGTGACACATATGTCCATATCTACTTAGGCTTCTTTTTTCACAGCAGTTCAGAAGGGAAGGATCTTCATTGGAAGCACTCTTGTTTGCCCACGAGGTACATGCCTGGAAACATTTGGGCAGGCAAGAAGATTTTGTAGCAGCACTTATTATTTTGATTTTTGGCAGTTATACCACCAGTGTCTGACTCTCTCTTTTCCTTTGTGCCATCTTGTGAGAAGGGATTTGAAATTTTAGGTCTTTCTGATGTGGCTTAAGGGGTGTGTAGTAGGCCTGTTACATCTGGAAAAAGTTTCCTCAGAAATCAGATTCCCTTTGCTGCTGCTGTTGTTTTTAATGTTTGTTGGAGTTAATAAATAAGGCACCAGTTCAACCAAACTTTCTTATCTTGCCTCTTTATTTCTGTTTCTGTCTGAAAAGTCCACAAGAACTCCCCCTTATTTATTTATTATTTTTACTTCATCCACTGTTTTGGATAACCAGGCTTTTAAAAACAACTGGTGCTTTTATATGTGTAACAAAACTATCTTCAATATGGCAGAACAGTCAAGGTAGCAAAGAGAAACCAAAAAGGATTTGGAAAGTAGCAATAAATGAGCTATACAGTCTTTTGTGAAGCTAAACATATCACACTATACCACAGATCTTCAGGACATCAAACTTCCTCCAGCAAATGAGGGACAAGGATGAATCAACCTGGGTTTTGCAGGACTGCTTTTTCTGCAGTGAATTTTCTCATATTTGTGATGGTAAGACTCTTCTTCATTAAATGAACATAGAAGTGTGCTCTTGGAAGATTGCAGCTCTCACTAGCAATTTCAGACCTATCCTGCACAAAATTTGCAGTGGTTGGTTTGCCTATCAAACTGCATTTTCTGCACAGGAAACAGCAATTTTTTGTGCAAAAATTTATATTTCTACAAATCTGTAAAAATGCTGTTTCTTGTGCAAAAGAACCATTTGAGTACCCCCAATTACATCATTTTTTGTGCAACAAGCTGCTTTCTATGCACATCAAATCATTTTTGCAGCTTCCTGCACAGAAAATGCTGTTTCCTGTACAAAACTACCATGTGCATTCTTGTCATCAGAGTTTCTTGAGACACAAAAACCATGTTTTACAATATTTTTTGTTATTTTCAAATATTATTTCTATGTCTACTGGCAATAGTTTGACTCACTGAGATAATTCATGTCAAATAATTTTAAAAGCTTCCTTTCTGAAAATGACATAGACCCAAAGAGAAGTGTTGATTGGTACATCTTTCTTTGGCAGGAGGGAAGAGAAGACTAAGCTTCATGTTACAATACCTTCTTGGTTCATATAAATCATTATAGTAAAAATAGCTTGGGCATTAAAAAAGCTCCACTGTTATTTAAAATATGATATACAATTGGATTTGTCCCATAGGAACACTTGCCCAGTGAAATGTTCCAAATATGAAAATTTAAAATCTTTTTCCCAGCGGTGACTGGTGGCTTCTCTGTCAGTGGAGCTGTGAATCTGCCTAATTGCTAGCATAGTCTAGCTTCTTATCTAAACTTAACCTATTCCTCAAATGGGTTCAAGCACCTTTGATCACTCCTTTAAAGTATGGAGTGAAAATTGGTCTTAATGTCCTATTCACAGAGAGCCCACCAGCTACCAATGTAGCTACAGTATGAGCAAAGTAAAGAAGATTTCAGGTTCAGGAGCTACTTAATCCAGAAATTTCATTTGACAGAAAGAATTCAGAAAAATCTTTATATATCTATATCTACCGTATATCAAATAGCAAAGTTGCTCTCATTATTAAAAAAAATTAGAAGATGTTTTTGATAGCAGAGCCTTTCTGAATGGGAAAAGATTGCTATGGCAACAGAGTACTCTGAAGTGTTTTCTGATGTGAGTTGTGTGAAGCTTTTTTGAACTGGCCTCTTGGGTTGACAAAAAGACATATTTCAAAAGGTGCCCAGATTTTCTCTGCCAGAAAGGATTAAGTAGTGTATGGGTTTCATATAACAAAGCCTGAAGACCTTCTAGTTCAGCCTCGTTGAGCTTCAGTATATGATGGAAGATCTTGTCCTAGTCAGTGTGAAAAATATTTTCCAGATTAAATTAGATAAGGAGATCAAGGAGCTGTAGATTTTTTTTAATGATTTTGATTGCTCTTTGGGCTTAATCTCCATTGATGTTTTCTACTGTAGGTCAGGGACATTACACTCATTCATTTGTAGTTGATAAAATATAACTTAAACTCTGAGTGTACAAGATTGCTTGGAAAGCTGGTCACCATTCAGTCATGCAGGGTGCAATGTTTCTGCACACCTGGTAAGTTTTAACAAACTGACAATATTTTCTTAACCATGAGATTAGGGTTGCTTGTGCAATGTAGGGACTCTTTCACACTACACAGTTACAGCACTATGTTATTGTTGTGTGCCTTCAAACTGTTTCTGACTTATGGCAACCCTGTGATGGGTCTAAATCATGGGTCAAATAACTCTTGAGCTTGCATCACCTCTCATGATATTCTGAGATCACAGTAAGGATCATAAAAGCAGAGAAATCACAGCTCCTCTGATAGCCACTAGCATAATTGCTCAGATGCAGTGTAATGTGTGTAATTACACATGAGTTGGTGTCACATCATGTTGTCACCCCAAGCAGGCAGCTATGCCTGGAGTGAGAATATGGAGAGAGAGTGGGAGGGGAGTGAAAGAAGAAACATCAGCAGACAGTGAGATGCACTCACCACCAACCCTGCCTGACATCCCCCTCAGCTGTCCCCTTCCACCAGCCAAGGCTCCTCTGCCTTCACCCCACTGTGGCTGCTGGCAAGGGTAGGGGGCTGATGCCACCCCTTCTGGGTCTGCTGGGTCTGCTGATTAGGTGGGAAAGGGATGTGATGATGGCAGGTAGGGGAGGAGTCCATGACATCCCACCTCCACCAGAACACCTTCATTCCATCTTCATCCCCTCCACTCCCACTTTGCGCAGCAGCCAGCCAGCCAGCCTGCCATTTTGTCTGCCTCGGCTGCACCTGGCTTACCACCACCTCCTCTGTTTCATGTTTCTTCACTGCCTAGTTTTCTCTTGGCTGAGGTTGAGAGAGCCCAAGTGAATAGAACAGTATGAATATGAGGTGGAGACACTGAGCTGCTGCTGCCTTCTTCTCCCACCCCATACTTCAGCTTGGCCAAGGTTGAGAAAGCCAAAGCCAGTGGAGAAACACAAATGGGAGAAGAAGGTAGTAAGCTGCTGCAGGCAGAAGCAAGACCCCTGACACAATTCCCCCTCGTGCCAGAGATTGCTCACATGAAGAAATGAGATGGTCAGCTAGATGCTTGTAGGTCACCAAGAGAATGAACCTGCACTAATTGCAGCACAACACGGTAAGTGGGGATTGGGGGACTTTCATAGTCAGTATGTACAGTATCTCGAAAGCTAGGGCTTACATATATTTGTAACTGTCCAACAGATTTCAGCCCATGTTATTTAAAATAATATATTTTTTTGATCTCCAGAGAAGCCAACTGTCATTATCCCATGGATAACTGTCATTATCCCATGGATGGTTGTTTAGAAAGTAATCAATAGGACTGGCACCAAGATGGGGAAAAGGGACAGTGACAGCAGCATGATCACCCCCCCCCCTAAGTTCACGGGACCTCTATGGCCATTCCCAGCATTACCAATGACAGCTGCCCTGGTCACCCAATTATTTTTAATGGGACCCAAGTGCTTGGAAGTGTACTTCGGTCAGCATAGGAAGCTTCGCTTCATTTCCTAATCTTGACAAATGGTAGACATTGTCACTATGCAATTGTCACCGGATGCATATGTAACCTGGCATGAGCTCCTCTGTTAACACTCACCTGCTATCAGGTCTTAATATAAAGGACCCAGGAAGAAGTAAACATTACCATGAGAAATCTAGTGAAACAATGTGTAAACATTTAATCATGAATTAGGACAGACCATCTTTACTATTTCTATGTACAGCGCTGTGTAAATTTACAGCGCTTTATAAATAAAAGTTAATAATAATAATAATAATAATAATAATAATAATAATAATAGGACAATTATAATACTTACAGTTACTGGATAATAATGATATGCAGAAGACAGCCTCTATGATTTTATCCAGAAGTGAATTCTTCAAACAAGATATTCTCATGAGCAATTTACAGAATTGTCACAGTCCTGTATCTGCAGAGTCCTGTACATACTATTTAAAATTACTTTAGTTGGATCTTTTTCTATTCAGTTAGAATTTTTTGGGGCCCTAGTTTGGTAAACAGGGTGGGACTTATAGCTTTGTACTGTAACACTTTTGAGTTTTGCATCTTTTTGGCTTTTGTTTTAAAGAGTCAAGGTGAAAAATCATGGCTAATAATTTCACATGGTCATAAGCTGTCCTAAAAGAGTTATCTCATTCCAATGCCTTGAACTGGCAATCACGACCACACTTTTAGGAACTAGCCCATGGAGTATTGGTGGAACACATCTACCATAGGGAAGATAAGGCTACTAGGGAATCACTGCTAGTCTGTATGTAGGCAACACTGAGCTAGATGGAAAAATGGTTTGAATCAGAATAATGAAGATCCCTAAGGCCTAAATCCAATTGTTACTCCTAACTCATGAGCAGAATTTACATTAGTTAACCATTCACCAGCTTCTTTAATGAATCTGCTCTAGACTTAAGTTCCAAACAGCAATCCATTATTTATTAGGGAAAGAAGCATACTTAGAATTCATTTTGACCCTGCAAAAAATAATATTTGGATGGCATGTTAAAATAAGCAAGTCTTTGTTGAGTGCTAAACATCAGTTCAGATCTTCAGTCCAGCTCAGCATTAGTAGATTTTTCTATTAATGTTGGAAACTTCAGCATGTTAATGTCAAATAAGCATGGGAAGGCAGAAGGCATGTAATACTGGAGAAATTAAAAAATGTGCACCACCCATGCAATTTTCTAAAATTAAACAGTAATGTATCATCTTGAAATTGCCTAAAGTATTATTTGCTTCTAAGTGTCAAATAACTTTTTTGTGCTTACTGTTCATAAATCCTTGCAGCCTAACATTTCTAAAAGCAGTTAGCTATGGTTATTGAATGTTTTAAAGATTAGTTGTTTTACATTGTTGTTTGAAAGAGAAAACCTACAAAAAAAAAGTGATGCTGAATGCATGAACATTTTCTTTTGCCAGTGCCGGGGGACCTCTGATTTTTCACAACTCACATAATCAAAAACCAGCTAGCTGTCCACTGTTTCTTTCACTTCCTTCCATTTCTTTGATTCTCTTCAACGGATGTAGGCTGAGATCCAGTAACTATGCTGCTGAAGTCTCCACTATTATCTAGGGCACAGAAATGTGGGTCTGCCCCAGAGATGTTTCCAGCTTGTGTACCCAGGGCAAAAGAAATATCTTCCATTCCACTTCACAGTTGCTTTTTCTTCCCTGGGTGCACATGGGCAGCTAGAATATGTCTGGATGCACTGCTGCAGGTGTTTGGTGGCTGAGAGAATGGAGCTGTAATGAGCCCCCTGTTGCTATGCTTATCTAGGGCAAGTGGACTGGGCCAGAAGGTACAAAATGCCTACTTCTGTGATGTCCCCAAAAATGGCATACTTGGGCATAACCACAGTTATTGTAGCCTTATCCTGATCAGTTCTCATAAATAAACATTATGTCTCAAGTAGTTTCTACACCAAACACTTGTTGATACAAAAGCCTTGGGGCACCTTTCTGACTTCAGATGTTTTCAGTTGTTACAGCCTTCTCTTAGATCCGTGTAGGCAAATGTGCTGGGAATCAATTTTCACCCCTTCCCTCTTTGTAGGCTGCTTGGGCATGCTTTGGCCAACCCAGAAGTGATGTGGTTTTTACATGACAAGAAATTGGATGTTCTAAGGGGTTGGTGCTGAGGAAGGCATACTAGGAGAAGCAGATTGACCAAAACCACTATATTTTTAAAGTAGCTTGGGGTGATTTTCACTGGACTTTGAAAAAAGCATTTTTAAGGGTCCATGAGCTTTGGGGGCCTTGGGGAGCATAGGGACCACAAAGTAGAGGTTAGGGCTTACCTGCAGCCCATGGCTCCATACTTCTCACGCTTGCTTTAGATTAAAGGTGGGTAACCTCAACATTTGTGGGAGTGATGTTTCTGGTCTTGAAATCTCATGGCGATGCATGGACTGCAAGATTAAAAAAAAAAGAACCAAAAAAGAAAGAAAAAAGAAAAGAAAAGAAAAAAGAAAACCAAAAGCATGTGGAGCTCAATTTCTGCTTGGGAAAATGTGTATTTTTTGATACTAAATAGCTCAGGGTGCAGAACTTATTTAAAAGGTGATTCGCTGCTCCTAGAGGCTTCTAGGAAATCTGAGGGATGGAGTGGGAACTATGGGAACATCTGAGTCAGAGCAATGGGAGATAATTGGCAGCCCTATGGGTCTTATTTTGCCCCAGAGTCATTTTGCATGCACTCTGGAAGCTCTTCCAGTTTTCTTCTGAAAAGTATATAAACGTAGACATTAACACACAGTAACCTGAAGTTCTACCAGTTACTGTATATACTATATTTCCAATACACAGAGTAGCTTAATACATGCACTACTGACTGGTTGATGAATGCATGAATAATACAGATAATAATAATAATAATAATAATAATAATAATAATAATAATAATAATAATATGATGATGATGATGACGACGACGATGATGATGATGTAATATATAATACAGAAAAGTCTCTTAGAGATCTGGACTTTGCATCTTCTGTGCAAAGATGGGATTAAAGGTCTGCCTTCTGTGAATGGAAGAGATCTGCCTATATAAAGTGTCTCCACTCAATTTTTAGAAATTTTACATCACCATACTGCAACTCACTATTCAGCAAGGTTTCTGAACACTCTTTGTAATATTTTCAGGGACTTGATGGGTGACTGTGGGAATTGATGAGGGAGCCTATTTCTTCCAGCTCATTTGCATGTTCCTCAGTCTGGATCCAACAAAATGTTTAATTTCAAAATCCTAAAGCAGCTTGGGAGCATGAAGTCTCATCTAAGCCATTACTTCCTCACTAGAAAAGTCAGTATCATTTTCAATAAATTCCTTCAAGGATGCCTGTCATTTGTTCTTTCATGTCATTAAGCACACTTTTGGTATTCATTTGTTCAGTGTAGCCAAAGATATGCAGGGAGAGCACTGGATGAACTTAAATGTGTCCATTTACAAATGAAAAGAACTATCCTTGCCCAAGGACTAGGGTTTATTTTCTTCAAGCCTTCTCAAGTACAGTAACATAATCTATGGCTTACAGATGTTCAAAATACATAGGATTCAACCAGTCTTTAATGAATAGCAATCTAGCTTATTGTTGTGTACCTCCAAGTGAACAAAAATAGTAGTTCCTCTTGTCAAAATTTAATAATGGAATCATGCTAGTTATCATCCTTATCCCTTGCACTAATTTCCATTGAACTCAGTAGAACTTGCTTCTGAATAGAAACCAGCGTGTGGAAAAGTTAACTTTTTGGACTACAACATCCAGAATTCCCCAGCCAGAAATATTGAACCTCGCTTAGAAGAAAACAGATCCCCACTTCAGACTAGTCACCCAATGCTTGAAGGTCTATTCTGAAAGGGTAAGGAAGTAAGCACCTCAGCAGAGTATTATTTCAGTTCAATATACTTACCACATGGGAGAAGCAGAGTTGTGGATGTTTAAAATGCTTTTCTGAGGCCTCTTTCACCCAAAGGAAGGAAAATCCTGATGAGATTTCATTCAAGAGAACTCTCTCATTAATGTAGCTATGGCCCCTCATGGCAAGTAAAGAAAAGGAGGAGGTAAATATGTCACAGTAACAGTTAAAAATTAAACTATTTGTTATTTCAGGGTTTTTTTTATTGTAGCCTATATTGTTCAAGGTCAGAAGCAATCAAACAAATGGGCAACCTTTTTAAAGCTAAAACATGTAACAAAAAATTAATCAGATTACACTCTATATTAATTCCACACTAAGACAAGTTGGCTTTATGTCTTCTTTCAGAGAAGTTAAACCATGGTGAAAACATCAGAGGCTACCTTGCTAGGGTCAAGAAAAATAAATAAAATAAAACATTTGTAGCCTGCATGGTGTAGGGGTTTGAGCAAATTCTCATTCAAGCATAGAAATGTACTGGGTGACCTTCGGCAAGTAACACTCTCTCAGCCTCATGAAATGGAAACAGCAAACCCTCTCTGAAGGATCCTGTGAAGAAGACCCTGTGATAGATTTGCCTTAGGGTTGCCATCAGTAAAAACTGAAGCACACAACAACAAATAGCATATTTAAACCTTTTATCATCATAACAACAACCAAGATCTGTACTAGAGGCAAGATCCATCTGTGTTCTACCTTCTGATCTGACCCCTAAAACCCACTTTAAAAGCCATTCAGTTGTCCCAAGCAATGAAGTTCTGCAGCACTGGCAAGTGGGGCACTGCAGGATGACACGACCAGCCCTGTCCCACCAGGGAGCAGAACTGTGACAAAGACTTGTGACAGGACCCTGCTTCTTGTTTGCTGGTGGGAGGAGGCTGATCACATCATCCTGAGCTGTTCTGCTTTCAAGTACCACAGAACTCTATCACTTGGGATGGCCGATTGGCTTTTAAAGTGGTGTGAAGGAGGGGCTAGGCAGGCTTGACTTCATGGCAGGCAGTCATGGCTCAGAGAGACTGTGAAGGGAGTTTGTGGTGGGTAGCAAAGTATAAAAAAGTGTGTGTTTGAAAGAGGCGAGCGCTGATAGATGACAGACGGATGAGTCAGTTGGAATAGTCAGTGAGGACTGAATAAGTACTGAGCATCTGAACTGATTGAAACAAAAAGATCTAACATAACTCAAATTGAATGTTGTTATATTTTGGAACAAAGAGCTGGAACTTGCTAGCACATTTACTATTCTACAGCTATAATAAACTAGATTAATTCTCTTTTTAATTTGTTAACGCTGACTCAGGTTGTCTTCTTTAACTCTAAATCAAGGGATGACCATGCTTTCCATAAAGAACAGAAAGCTAGCACATACCCTATCCCACAATGTGATCACCTGGGGATACAAGTCATCCTAAGTCCATGGAGAGATGGCAGGGGGGACCATGGGCTCAGATGAGAGTGGCAGGCATCCAAAGCTAGGAACTGTGGGGCCAACCTTGGGAAGGCCAATGTCACAGGTGGGTTTCAGGGACATTTATGATCAATGGCAATGGTACCATGGTTGTAAATGTCAAAAGGAAACAACCACATGGTTCTAAGTCTTGAAGCCTTATCACATTAAAGACAAACATGGCAACCAAATGGAGAGAAGTGAGTTTCTCTTTCTGACTCCACATGACTTCGAAGCAATTTCGTTCTCTTCCCCTTGATTTTCCAGATGTCAAAAGATGTGAGAGGGTCACAAAAGCACCCCTTTTGCCAAATGGATTTTTCTAGCTTGGCAAAAGGGACAATTTTACAATACTTTTACAACTGGAAGAGAACAAACATGCTTTGATGCCATGCAGAGACAGAAGAAGAAATATTCTAATTTCTGTTTGCCTACTGGGTTTGTTTGTAATGTGATAAATCAATAAGTTATGACATTGCAACTGTCTAACAGGATGACAGCTTACTTTTTTAAAAGAACCCTAAATTAATAAGAATTATGAAAGATTTCTCTCTATATCTATATAAATGCAAGGCTAGTTCTGCTTATTTTAGTGTAGGGACTGAATAGATTTTACCAATGTCTACTTTGCGATTGAGACAGCTGCATGGATGATGCTAAGCATTTTTTGGGGTGGGTGGGTGTTGTGCTTCACCCATTTTGCACAAATATGTGTCTATTATCTAAGTACATGCACACACACAGCAAGCAAGCAAAAACAGATAGGCTGATCACTTGCAAAGATGCAACCAGCTCACCAAGTGCTCCTGTGTTTCAAATGTCCACACAACAAGGCAACAGGGCTACCATAGCTTTAAATTTTACACATTTGTAGGAATGTAGAACTATCAACCTCAAAAATGTGCAAATTCATTCTGGGACTGACAAAAATGAACAAAAATCTCAGCAACTTCTGGGAGGGAGGATTTTTGCTATTTTTTATTTTCCTCTTTTGGCATGCAAGGGTGAACTGCACCACATTCCTAGTGGCCCTATCTCATTCTTTCAGTTTTGTTTTTCTCATCAGCCTGGGAGCTAATGGTCACAAGAGAGAGCCATCCTCACACACCAGTTGCTCATTTTTAAAGTACTTAAAAATAATCACCAGCAATGAACCCATCAAAGCCAACTGTCATCAATTCTTCTGCTACTCATAATCACACATTGTGTAATTCATAATCACAACTTGTTCAGAGATGCTCAGAAAAATCTAAAAAAGAATAGGACTCCAGATTCAAGGAGCTCTATGGCGAAAGGATTCTAATTAGGCTCTAGGGGCCAATGAGGCTATTTTTAAAAAAAGCAAACAAAGAGACAGGGACAGCAATTTATAGAGGCATGGGAATGTAATTCATGGAGATGCAATTATGCAGCTAGATTGGTTTTACACTTATTGCCAGACCGGGAATACAAAATGACAAGAACTATGCCAGAAAATGAATGCTTAGGAGGAGCTATACCATCTGATGTAATAAATATTTGTTGTTATTAACTGCTGTCCAGTCAACAGGTATTATTGCAGCACTGTAGGTAGAAACAACAGTTTTGAAACAGGGTATTAAAATGACAACTTTGTCAGGAAAAATGCTTCAGAAATCTTCAGGCAACTTACTCCCTCCAAATGGGAAGATAATGCAGAAAAGTATCTTTATTAACAGTCAAGTCCTCTGATGGCTGGACAAAATCCTACATGAAAATACATCCATTTTCTTTCTCAATATGAAGTTATCTTACTGTTTCTTTACATGCCAGAAGTTCATCAAACAAATTAAATAGGCCTAAATCCAGTTACTAATTCCAGCTACAACAGCCCAACACAATAGAAGCCACTTATAAGAACATAGGCAGTATTCAATGGATTCAATGGAACATGATTCAATGGATGCATTTTGTTGGATTTAATTCATAGGGTAATATCCAATTTAGAGTTTTAGACTAGGACTAGATTTATTGAAATGAGTTGGATTTAAATTAGTTGTGACTAATTTATCACATTGATTTCAGTGGGCCCATTTGCAGCATGACTAAAGTCTGGATTCAACCCATTAAGAAGCAAATCCTAGAGCTAAGATCTAGAAGCAAGCTAGGGCTGTGAATGTAAGTAACCATGGAAGTGCTTCCACATGTACATTAAGAAACCAGTGGGCTTAACCAAACAATTGCCAGTCTGGAAACTGCAGTTACATAGTTACACAGTTACACAGCTTTGAGAAACAGATAAACACTAACCCTCCCAAAAAATCATCATACACAGTTTCCATCATTGATTGTCTTAGTGAAGCACAACAAGTAGCTGTGTACATGAAAACCTGTTGATTCAGATAACAACTAACATAGATATATGATGAGAAATAAAGCTTTGCTCTTAACAAGAAATGCTCATCTCATGAGCTTTAAGCAAGGGTGGGCATATATTTTTGAACTGCAACTCCCATTGCTTCTAGGTTGCAAAGGCAATGGTAAAGGATGATGGGGGTTGCAGTCAAGCAAGATTTGGAGAGTTACAATTTGCCACTAACCTTAATGAAAAGAAAGAAAGATAGAAATCCTTGAACAGCTTAATTCTTCATATACTGTAGAATAGGAAGCAAAAGAACATTATTTGTTAAAATGAGCAATATCAATCTCCTTTCTTCCTAGATTCCAAACTCCTGCAAGCTAAGATGGGGTGGGGGGGGGGACCAAATTAAAACATAGGAGAATAACTATAAAAATGAAACTGTTTTTGATTGCAAATATATATGATTGTATGTATGTACAAGACACTAAAATATAGACCTAGAGTACTTTAAATGAACAAATCATCCAGAGGCAGTGTTTAGACTTCATTTAATCTTTGTAGTCTCCCAAAGGAACCTTTACCTAGGGCAAAGACATTCGTTAGCCATACTGCAGCTTCTTTTGATTCGATACTCAGTCATTTCTGAAGATGACAGGGGAGGGATAAAAGGGGCATTATTGGATTGATAGATCTATTTGTCTCCTGCCATTTTCAAAGGCATAATACATCATCTTGACACAATTCTTCTGTGTTATTAGTCTACAGATGTGGAAGAAATACTCTGTAATGCATCTGGATTTTTTAAAAACACACTAGACACCAATAAACCTTGTTCCAGTGGTTGCCCCATTAAATAATGAGAAAGGAGATCATATTACCTTCTTACATCCCCGTTGGAAAGATACATGCAGTCGTGAAGATGCTGCATTTGCAGTCATGGTTATTATACTCAATGCAAACATACAATTTGCTGTGGTAGGGGAAGAGCATCCAACATGAATCAAGGATAGGACAACAATACAGGTGGTTTTTCAAGACACACAATGAAATTGAGAGATAGCTTCACACCATTGCTTGTGGAAGAAGCTGCATCTCCTAAAATTTCCATTCTACACAATGATTAAAAGCCCAATATTCTTTGCACCTCACTCATCTGCTTGTGGGCTTACTTCCTTTGATTTATTTCCTGGCTTTTCCTCAGGTCTGGGTTACAGGGCAGTTTCCAAGATAATTAAAAAGGTTCCAGTAAAACAATCAATTATACATATTACAATACAACTTAAATTAATAACACATTTGAAACATGAATTAAAACAATTTTAAACGATGCACTAATAATAATAATAAATAAGTAGCAAAACATTAAAATGTCCAGCACACCCATTTAAAACTGCTGACTATAACAAGAAGTCAGCTGCATGTTTAATTTTTTTTTTTAAAAAAGATTGCTCTAATTTTTTTTAAAACACACACACACACACACTATTACTGGACAGACAAAATCTCAGATGAAGTGCTCCCTGTGATTAAAGTTAAAATATTAATATCTTCACCTTTCTTTTCGGCAGACTTCTGACTTGGTTGTAGTTGGATTTCATTTTCTCAGTTCTGGCAGGCATTTGACAGGAGCATCACTAGAGTATGCAGGGTGTGTAGACTGCACCAGGTAGCACCCCAGAGGGGCCTGTACACCTGGTGGGACTGGTATGACTGCTGGGCAAGAGAGAAAGAATCTTGCCTCCCTTACTCTCTATCTCAGAAGTCATGTCAGACATAGAATGGGCTGCTAGGGGGCCACAGCACTGCTCCCATCAGTGGCTATTGGTGGAGGGTACAGTGCCTTCTTTTCCGGGTCTGGGGCAGCTGCTGCTGGGTGAACAGTTATGCCATCAGGAGGCCACATCACTGTCCTCCCTCAGTAGCTGTTGGTTGGGTGTGTAGTGCCTTCCGTTCTAGGTCTAGCATGGCTGCTGGTTGAACAGCCATGCCAGGTGTTTAGCAGGCCAAGGAAGGCCACAGCACCACCCAAATAGGGCAGAATGAGCAGCCATGCCAGATCTGGAACAGGCCTTTGGAAGGTTGCACCACTGGCCTCCATCAGTGGTCTGGTTGGGTGACAGGTGATGGAGACAGTGGGAGGGGAAGGAGCGAGGGAGGACACGACAGACTGCTGCCACCCCTGATCAGCCCTTTTCAGGCACCTGCACCAGGTGATACCAACCCTAATTAACGCCATTGGCCTTTAGAGTTTTACAAGTGCAACCTTCTCTGTCAGCACTGATATAAATGTTATCATCCATACTCTGTATTATTGCTTGTGGTGTGTGTAGAAAAGTGTCTCGTTTAGACAGCATGAAAGAGCTAGTTAAAGATAAAAGGAGGATACAGATTTCTTTTTTAAACAGTATTCACTATCCACTGTCTCTTGCAGCCAGTATATTATTACAGTATGGAAGATAGCATAATTTGCAGGTCAGGTCTCTTAAAACCTTGGCCTAAATCCAGCGTAGTGCTAGCAGAATTAAAATCTCCACCTGTAAAGTGGCACTGAGTTACATATTTGCAGGAACAGCTGTTCAAAGCAGTTGCACAAGAACATGTACATTATGCAAGTGTTTATGCAATAGGTAGTGTAACTACTTGCAAAAATCACTTATACAATCTCTTGTGCAACCACTCTGCATAATTGATTGTACAATAAATGCTGTACTGCATGTAACCCTTGTGTTAACTGTGGAAATGCACAACCATCAACACAATGGGCCTTGTGGAAGTGCAACCAATAACTGGATTAATCCAATAGCACAATTTATCACGGTGTAAATTCCCCCCTGTTCTTGTCAGAAATTTGAATATTTGTGACTATTCTTTCCATCTCAGCACCGCAGCTCATTCTGAAGGAAATGAACATTTTAGAAAGCATTTTAAAGTGACTTTTTCAAAATGAATAAAATAAAACACATCAGGCTTGTAGTTCAAATTAAGCTAGACTGACTCACTTTTTCCATCAAAATATAAACACATTTAATTCTTTTGGCTTTTTTCAAAGGAGTCCCTGACTTCTTGCCTTTGATTCAGGCACAGATAATGTGAGTGGTTATGACTGAATGCATTTCTTAATTTTGGCCATTCACTTGAACATTATATGACTCAATATAAAATTGCTCACTTCAGACAAATTTTATTTCTTTTAGTCACTTTGGAGATGGGGGTTGAGAATAAAAATATTCATTTTACATTTAATGAGGACAAGATCCCATTTTATTTCACTAAGAAATTTATGTTGCTGGGTGCTTTTAAAGCATTGGTTTAAACAGATTTAACCCCTTCACAAAAGCAACATTCAGCTCCAGGTTAGATTTATGAAAGAAAAAGGTTTAGGCTAGAGTTCTGTGCACCAATATATGACACTACCATATGGTTTTGGACTGAAGCTCCAATAGTCAACCCTAGTTAGCAGAGCCATCTTTCAAAGGACAAAGATGATGGAAGACAACTACATCTAGAGGGCTATACCATATCTTCCAGCACTTCACAGACGAAAACCAGGTAATGTGATGAAGCAACACCATAGGGTTCTCAAGATAGCAAAATATATAAATATATTAATAATAATAATAATTTGTTTTATTTATATACCTCTATTCCAAAGATCATAGCGGTGAACAACAAGTAAGCTAATTAGCAAGTAAGCTAATTTGCCCCCAACAGTCTGGGTACTCATTTTAGCGACCTCGGAAGGATGCAAGCCTGAGTCGAGCTTGGGCCCTTTTGCTGGTCTTGAACTCGCAACCTTGTGGTTTCAAGTGAATGGCTGCAGTACAGGCATTTAACCACTGCGCCACCAGTGGAAGAGTATGCATGCTAGATGAGGCTGTAGTAGTGTACTTTTGCTTGAGTGCATTGGGAATAGAAAGCTCCCCCCCCCTTCTCTCCCTCTTGCTGAGTTCAGTACAAATAACTTTTACCCCTGGAACTAGGGAGTTTATCGCACAGTCATTTTTGCCTGATCTGGGCATTGGACGGGATCGGGCACAAATGGGGAAAGACGGGTATTATTGCACAGAAAAATGTGTACTTTGTTGCAGGGCGACCACAAGCCGTCCCTCAGCCTCACTTAGCCGGCAGATTTTGTGGGATGGAAAGCTTCCGTACTACCAAAATCAGTGGGAGAAGTGTGGCTGGGGGGTGGCTTGTGGTCGCCCTGCAACAAAGTATGCATTTTTCTGTGTGATAACACCCATTTTTCTCCGTTCCGTCCCAATTCTGTCCTGCGCCCAGATCAGGCAAAAATGGCTGTGCGATATACTCCTAGGTTTGCAACAACTGAAGTGAGCTGAAGACAAAGGGGAGAAGTGGGAGGAGGCGCTTGCAGTTGAGATGTTTTAAAATAGCTGAAAAAGTGATAAAACAGAGGATTAATTTGGACGGTCCCTGTCAAATTGGAGTGTATGCTGTATATGCCACATTCTGCTCTAGCTTCACAACTGGATGCAGGACATGGACCCTAGCTGCTAGGACATATTGGAAAGGAAGATGGGGAAGGTAAGATCTTCATGCTTTCTTTGCTGAAAAAGGGAAAGGATAAGTTCAAGAAAATAAAAACAGAATGTGCCAGCAGCAGCACATGACCTGCCAGAGGAGATCCGTCACATTATCTCTCTAAATGCTTTAAAAAAGGCTGTAAAGATGGAGCACTTCTGGCAGGCCTCCCCAGACTGACCTCCCTTTACTCCGGTATCAACTGTCCTCCCTACTCCAAATTATCTCTCCTCATACCATTTTTTAAAAACTATTTTAATTTGTATTTTTATTTGTTATTGTTTTCCTCTTGGGGCGAGGAAAATAGGGGATTATGCTTTGTTAATTTTGTTTTTACTGTGCATATTATTGTATTATGTATTGAACTGTATTTTGTAACATCTTGATCCGTGGAGAGAGGTGGGATATAAATTATTATTATTATTATTATTATTATTATTATTATTATTACATCAAAGATCTAAGCCTCTTTTTCCTGTCAAAGCAACTATAAGGGGCAGGATTTTTTTTTCTTCTTTTACTTGCAAGTTTGCTTTTGGGCAGATTTCCATTTGTTTTCTAGTGGAGTTATAATCTGATTGTTTCCTTGCATGCATAATTCTGTAGTTTTCACATTGCTTCTGAGAAGAAAATAAATGTTTCCCTGCAGTTTGTAGCAGGTATTCTTACATCCCAAAATGTTTCAGAAAAGTGTTCTTTGTGGAAATACATGTGTATTTTTAAATGCAAAAAAAGGGATTTTTTTTGCATCCTCCTCAATGTTCCCATGAAGCAAACTATGCTTAACTATGGGGTTCTCCTCAGTTCTGCCCCAGTTCCAGGGTTCTTTCCCAACACTCTGTCAATGCACTTAATTGAACGTGCCCAATCTTTTCATAGTCACTTCTGGACAAAGGCTACAGTCTACCACAGTACAGACACACAGTTTGTTAAATATCAAAAACAACTTCTCAATTAGAGTTATACAATTCATTTACTTGTAAAACCTTTATAAAATAAAACAATATTCAACGCAAAGTCAAAATACAGAAATTCAACCTTAGCACATGAATTAAAATTAAAGTTACAAACATAGTGTCCAGGTTTTCATAAAAAACCCCTCTTACCAGATTTAATAGTATAGGTCTGTGTAGCTTTCTCATTAAGAAAGCTCTGGTTCTGCCTTTGTCTGAACCTTTATATAAGATTTTCTTAGAAGCTGTCTAAGGCTGAAGTCAGTCTCTGAAGTTATCCTTATTAAGTTGCACTCCTTTGGAATTTGGAATTAGTTGTATTCCTTTGGAACAAGGTATGGTTATGTATAATGAGATGTTTCTTTGAACCCTGATCCATAGGACCTTGGCTTTTTACCTTGTCTGGCAGGTGCCTGCTTAACTGCAATAATATATGGTGATTTTGTTAACTAGGGTTTTGATAGTCTTACTTTCTTATCTCTTTGTGATATCTATGTGTTTTGATCTTGTTCTAAGATTTTGTCAGCATTCATGTCCATGTCAGAGTTGCCAACAAGTATTTATTCTGTACCTAGAATCATAGAATCATAGTTGGAAGAGACCTCAAGGGCCATCCAGTCCAACCCCCTGCCATGCAGGAAATCTAAATCAAAGCATCCCCGACAGATGGCCATCCAGCCTCTGTTTGAAGACCTCCAAGGAAGAAGACTCCACTACACTTCAAGGGAGTTTGTTCCACTGTCGAACAGCCCTTACTGTCAGGAAGTTCCTCCTAATGTTGAGGTGGAAATTCCCATTGAATTTCATTTTTCCTTGGCTCTGTTTGCCAGCTTCTTGATTTAACATGTGTCTTGGGGTTAACTGTAGGGCTCTTACCTTCTTCAAAGTATTTGTAGACTTACGTTTCAGCTTCCTCAGTTTTTAGTTTCTATGTTAGTTGTTAAATCATCTGTGGAAACTCTTTAATGCCATTATCATTTTGTTATCTATCTCACTACCTTTTTAATTGAAAAACCACTATCATTTTCAACTGATTTTTCAACAAGAAGCAGTCACTTATATTCTACTTCAGCTACTTAGTTACACCTGCATAACTAGTGTCTTCTGGGCTGACCTCCTTTGCCCAGTCTGGCTGCTAACTGTTAAGGTGGGGTGAAGGGACATTTATATACTGTATATATTCATGAAGACAATAGTTTGATAATGACAACGAAAGACATCAATTTATAGACAACTACTAATTTATGGATAAATTACACATATAAACTGTACTTTTGTTTTTAAATAATAAAAGTAAAGAAAATTAGGGGAAAATTGGTTGAAATATTGACCCCAAAAAACTGGGTTGACTTATCCATGGATCAATGTAAGTACTGTATTTTAAGTCTTATCAAAATAGAAACCATTGCCCTTCTCTGAGTAGAGTGGCAAATGGTGAGAGCTTACTCTGGCCTGGGAGCATTTAAAAGAAGCACCAGCCCCCTTTACTATCTCTACTGCAGTACTGCTTAGGATTTTTTTTTTTTTTGAATGCCTGGTTCGGAAAATGATGGTGGCGGCAGCTCTTTGGCACTTTCCTTTAAAGGAGTGCTGAGAGAAATCAGACATTGAATAACAACAACAACAACAACAACAACAACAACAAAACATTTATTTGTATCCCACTTTTTGTAAAAACAATAAAAGCGGTGAACAACATATAAAATCATACAATAATATACACAATATCCCCCCTTAAAAGAATTAAATGAATTGAGATCAAAATTATATAAATAACACTAAAATCTAATGATTGTGGACAGAGTCATGGTATAGACCAAAAGTCTCCATGGTGTATGGGAGTGATTGTTATGTGGCCGAGGACTGGAAGAGATCCGTCTTGACAGCTTTTTAAAAAGTGTCTAAGTTGGTGATTTGAGTGATCTCGTCTGGCAGGCTATTCTACAAATTGGGAGCAGTTGCAGAAAAAGTCCTCTGGGAGGTAGCAACTAACCTGGTCTTTAAAGGTTGCAAAAAATTCCTCCCAGAGGACCTGAGTGTACGGGGTGGATTATATGGACGTAGGCAATTTCTTAAATAAGTTGGACCCAAGCCATGTAGGGCTGTAAAGGTAATAACCAACACCTTGTACTGTGCCCAGAAACCAATAGGCAGCCAGTGGAGTGACTTCAATATTGGCATTATGTGGTCACTCCTAGGTGTTTCGGAGACCAGTCTGGTCACCATATTCTGTACCAGTTGAAGTTTCCGGACTAGGCACAAAGGTAGCCCCATGTAGAGCGCATTACAAAAATCGAGTTGTGAGGTTACCAGTGCATGTACTACAGTTTCCAGGTCTCCTGGTTCCAGGAAAGGGCGCAGCTGGTATATCAGCTGAAGATGATAACAGGCACTCTTGACTGTCGCATTCACCTGATTTGTCATCTGAAGCGAGTGATCAAGGAGCACCCACACACTGCGAACACAGTCCTTTGAGGAGAGTGTGAGCCCCTCTAGGACTGGAGGTTGCAACCCAATATCTGGTTTGGGGGCCCCTACTGTAAGTGCCCCCGTTTTGTCTGGATTCAGCTTGAGTTTGTTTCCCCTCATCCAGTCCATTACTGCCTCAAAACATTGATTGAAGGGAGAAAAGCCATCTGTCATCGCTGATGCTCGAGACATGGAGAAATATATTTGGGTGTCATCAGCATACTGATAACACCCTGCCCCATGTCTCCTAATGATCTCTCCCAGCGGCTTCACTTATACGTTAAATAGCATCGGGAACAGGATGGCATCCTGAGGGATGCCACAATTAAGCTCTGTTTTTGAGGAGCAACTGTCCCTGAACATCACCCTCTGGAATCTGTCTGAGAGAAAGGAACAAAACCACTGTAATGCATTTGAAGGGTCTGAGTAATACATTTCTGTATCTATTTGTCAGGCTTTCTGGGTTAAAATCAGGCAAAGTTATCACATTAAATTTAAAGGCTGTAATCACTGCTAACTTGGCCCTGGTGCAGATGGGCCCTTTAGCCCGTCCTGACGATGTGCTAGGGTTACCTCGAGGCGCCATTTCCAAATGCCCTGCAACCCTAGCATGTCACTAGTGCACACAGCTGTGACATCACTGCTGCATGCTGTCTAGATAGACCCGTACAGCAGCGATGTGCTAGTGTCACCACCAGAAGTTTGTGGTGGAGCTAAAAGGAGCCGCTTTTCAATGCTCCTTTGTTTTCCATGTAGCTGCGCCATGCAATTTGGTTGCTGTGGCGCGGCTACACGGAAACGAGAGGCGGCTCCTGGCTGCCTCTTTCTGGTGGTCTGTACCCCGCCATAGTTGTCCTTTTCTTTGTTTGCCTTTTCATCCTTTTTGACATGTGTGCTTTTTTTTAGCCTTACCCTTTAACTGTAGTTCCTTCTTCATCCTTTGGGTGAACACAATCAGTTATGCCTGCTGGAATTTTCTAAGTTCTTTTGCATTGTTTTATTTTGCTTCATCCTTTACATCTTTTGTTACATATCCCTAAGTTTTACTTGTAACTTATCCATGGATCTTAACAAAATCCATAATTTTTTGCCATCGAACTGCCTTCAGTTTATACATGAGGCCAATTTATAGTCAAGTAGATATGGTAGTCTTATTGAATATGGAACACTTACAGATTTGTAACTCTGTTGTGCAGATGTGCAGAACTGTGCAGATGCAATTGTTAACTGAATATAAATGTTATACGATGGCTAAAAAGTACAGCAGTCAGTGGATTTTGCATGCATAAAGCACCAACAAGATGACATCCATAGTATTTTTCATACAAGAAACTACATTTTTGCATCTAAAATCATATGTATTACTGAAAATAGCATTATTTTGCAAAAAAGTCAAGTGTATTTCCATGCAGAATAAGGTTTTGAAACACTTCAGTATGTTTTACTATTAAGCAAAAACACACAAAATTCTTATCTCTGTCTTATTCCTTTTTAAACTGGGTTTCTCAGGTGTTGTGAAACCCAGGCTGGAATCTTGTTCAGTATTTACACTGTCCCAAGTTGGATTTACAATACAATGATTTTGGAATTCTTTTTTATAATCATTGTATGACTAAAAGGGCCCTCAAAAATGTACCTTAGAAGCCAAAGCAGGCCCAGGCTTCTAGGGATTTCTAAGGAGCTGGGGAACAGAACGGTGAGTGAAGAAGCATACAGCTCTCTCCCAGCAGCAAGGTGATTTGGATAATTTTGGGGGGTTGCATTGGGGAATGTAGCCAAGAAGAACACAAGTCTTCCAGTACAGGGTCTAGCTCACCCCCCACCCCCTTTTTTTTAGCTAGGTAATAAATAGAAATGAATACAGTATTCTTTCTATCCCAGTTTTCTAGTTATGTTGCCATCTGTAGAAGAGCAAAGGATAGCCGGTTCAAACCTGGGATGTGAATTTCTTACAGAAATTGGTTTTTTGAGGGATATCTGTGTCCACTCATTGTCCGTTTCTGCAAGAAGCTGCCTCAGGTGTTTAATAATTACTGTCAGTAAGCTCAGATAGCCACACTGATCAAGTCTGACTGAGAAAATAATAATTTCCTAAGGCTTCTTGTTAAAAGGTATCTGCAAAGCATTTTTCCATTGACTTTTATTGGTGCCAGCCTCTGAATAATATTTGATATTGGACCAAAGGTGTCACATCACATTTTAATAATCTATCCAATTTGTCATAATTACAGGTTCTTTAAAAAGATGTTACATTTCCAACCAGTTGTGAGTTACATGGAAAACCATGGAAGGGGAAAACATTTGTTTCCTTTCTTGTTTAGGCAAACTATTGAAACAATCAAGTGTTGCTGAAGTGCTAAAGAGTAGTACTAATGGCAGACAGGCAAATGCAAGTTCTTAATTGAAGCTATCTCAGGAGTGATGACCTTTCTGTTAATAGCCATCCTTTAGAGATTTATTAGGAGTTTGTGTGTTTTGTTTCCTACAGCAGGTTCTAGAATAACTATTCCAGAAGCTGCCACCAGAACTGAGAACCAGAAGGTATCCAATTAAACATTTTAGAAAGAGAAAAGAAAAAGAATGAACTATGTGAGGAGAAAAATCTAACAATTCTGCTTAGTAATAAATGGATATTTGTATACAGCATCTCTGAAGTAGTGTTCTCCAAGAGCTCATAAATGTAGTGTTGCCAAGCAACAACACCTCAGACACCCATTAAAAAGGAAAATGAAGCAGGCCCCTAGGAGTACATCACAGCTAAAATGAAGGGAAGGAGCGCTGCAAAGAGGATGCAAAGCAAGCAACCAAGAGTCTTTCCTGAATTATTCTGTGTTGCAAGACCTGCAAGGGCTAATAGTATAGCATCCAGTGGTTTCTTCTGTTTATGAAGGACAGGGCCAGGCACTGCTGTCCTGTGACAGAATATGGATAGTGGAAGTAGGAATATGCAGAGAGTGGAGCTCTTTCCAAAGCATGAGTAAGGACACAATCTGATGGAACAGATTGTCAATCTTATTTGCCACCAGATCCCTTTATTACTTATAGCAGGCTGAGGCTGAACCAGCATGGTATAGTGGTTTAAGCACTGGACTATGGCTCTGGAAACAAGGATTGTCACCCCCAAATCAACCATGGAAACCTATTGAGTGAACTTCAGCAAGTCACACTCTCTCAGCCTCAGAGGAAGACAAAGGCAAAACTCCTCTAAGCATATCTTGCCAAGAAAAACCCAGTGTTAGGCTCTCCATAAGTCAGAAATGACTTGAAACCACACAACAACAGGCCGAGACTATGAGTGATACCAGGTCACCCAACAGACCCACTAAGAAAGACCCATTTCTTTCACCATGGCCATTGCTGTCATTCTTCTGGGAAGACCCTGGCACATCTTTATAGTGACTGGGAGGGCATCTGGCTATGTGCCCATAGTTGGATGCACAATGATGAAGGCACCCTCCAGGACTTCCATCAGGAGTCTTCAGAGAATCCTGGAGCATGATGTCATCATTGTCTGTCCAGCTATCAGAACATATCTGAACATTTCTGAGCTGCCACCTCCCATCCTTACATGGCTGTGTTTTTTTTATTAACTTTAATACATAATACACATACTCAACATATGTTGAGTATGTATATTATGTATTAAAATTAATTTAATTTTTTTTACCATGTTGTTTTATTTGTAGTTTTTGTGCCTTGGATTTTTTATACTGTTTTTGTATTTACTGTTTGGATCTATTTTATATTGTAACGGCTTTTAGCTTTTAACAATAAACTTCTATTCTCTCTCTCTCTCTCTCTCTCTCTCTCTATATATATATATATATACACACACACACACATACATACACATACATACATACATACATACATAAAATACATAACAATTGTTTGTTTACATAGATAGCATGAACCTATCATGAAGGGATAGATAACATTGTTTCTCTGTTATCCTCGGTGATTTGGCCTTGCTTATATTCCAGCATACCAATTATATCTTGAATCTGTTGTTTCCCCTCCTCCCAACAAAAAGAGAGAGAGAGAGAGAGAGAGAGAGAGAGAGAGAAGAAGAAGAAGTATTACATATATTAACAGTACCTTATAATGATAAGCCTTACATGGTTTCAATTTTGGTCTTAAATCCTTGTTTTCTACTATGTTTAAAAGACAGAGCTCCGGGACCAGAGGGAATTCCAATTGTAAAATTATTTCAATTTTCTTGTGTACTTCTCTCCAGAATTTTTTTATCAGAGGACAACTCCACCACATGTGAAAAAAACTTCCTGTAGTTCGTTCACATTTCCAACAATTTCCTTTATCATTCTTGTATATTTTCGCTAATCTATTCGGTGTCATATACCATCTGTGCATCATTTTGTAGAAATTTTCTTTTAGATCCATACACAACGTAAATTTTAAATCCTGTCCCCAAGCTCTTTTCCATGCCTCGTACTGTATGTTCTTCCCTATATTCTATATTTAATCACCGCTGCCAGAATAACAATTGCCAAAGTCTGGAGAAATAAGGAAGTGCCGAAAGTGGAGGATTGGTTAGGGAAGTGTTTAGAAATCATAGAAATGGATACCATAACTTTGAAATTAAAAGATGAAATGCAAGAAGAAGATAATTTAACTTGGTCGAGAATAAGAGAATTGTTTCAAAAGGGAAAGGTTAAATAAGGTAATAAGGAGTAATACCGTTGCTGTGTAGTATTATAGATAAAGAGTTAATTATTGTATAAACTTAGGATTTAAGCAAAATAGAATGAAAGACGATGAGATAAGGAAGTAAGGATGATAGATCTTTGAGAAATAGAGATTTTATAGCTAATAAATAAGCAGTAAGTGAAATAGAAAGTGAGGGGGTGGGGTGGGGGAGGAGAGGGTTAAGAAATATTGGAGTAAGAATTTGAAAATGTTTTGGTATTGCCCTTTTTATGTTGTAAATAATTCAATAAAGATTAATTTTAAAAAAATAATGATAAGCCTTACATGGCTGTGTTGAGGAGCCCAACTAGAGGAAAGTCAATTCTGTGGTTAGAGGGTTATTGTATGAGGAAGGTAATGAATTCTTCCTTCTGCAATGACCATTAAAAATACTATTTGAGGGTATGGCTGTCTTGGCTGCCTTGATGGGTCTTCGCATATATAATTCACCTTTATGCTCTTGGTAATCGGCATGCTGATAATAACCAACTCTATTTCTTCTTTCCACCTCAGGTTGGGAAAAGGCAGAAAATAAATAAATCACCCCCACCATGAATTGTGCTCTGAAACAGTCTGATAGCCAGTGGAATTCTGTGCTCTATATAACATCTTTGGTTAACAGTCTAAATGCAGGTCTTTGATTCAGCTGAAGTTTTTGAACACCCAGTACAGTAATCTGAACAAGATGTAATGAAGTCATGTATCACCCTGGCCAGATCAGTCATCTCTAGCAACAGACACGCCTGGAGCACAGGCTTATACTCCTGGTCTCTGCAGAAATCTGACCTCACAGGCTCAGAGTTGAATCCAGGAATATAGCAAAGCTGTGAACCTGTGTCGTCAAGGGGAATGTAACCTCATCCAGCAAAGGTTGATTCCCTTTTCCCTGATCTTCCTTGACTGACCTGGAGCACCCATATCATGTTTGAATTAAGCCTCCATTTGTTTGCTCTCATCTCGTCCATTACTGATAACAGGCCCTGGCTTAGAACTGAAGCAGTTTCTTTGGAGGTCAGAAGAAAAGAGAAATAAATCTGGGTGTGATCAATCTACTATTGGCAGTGGCACTATATTGTCCCAGATTCTAGTCAATTTCTTTCAGTGGTTTCATGTATATGTTAAATGGCATGGGCAACTAAAACAAACTCATAGGGACCTCATAGGCAGGTGACCAAACAGCTGAATTAGGGGACCCAGCACCTGTGTGCTGTGCCCCTGTGTGAAACAATGTGTCCAGATCCTATTCCATTGTTACTCTAAAACCCCAATCACCCCTCAAGCTAATATCAAAAGGAACACTGGGGTGAGTGACCTAAGAATGATCCCACTGTGGAAGCCTGCCACTTTACACTTGGAAAACCTGTTGGTGCTAGCAAGGGAATACAGAAGGCACTCATCTTGATGAGATATCCCAAGGTACCGGCATAATCCCTTTTGTCTTTAGAGGGCGATGATGGGTCAAAGAAGGTGACTACCTGTGCAGACACAGGACAGGGGTGTTCTGGCAAGGAATGCAAATCCCTTTGTCTGAGATATTCATACCAATCACCTGGATATTTACTGCAGCTCCTGACCATTATTTTCCTACTGGGAAACCATTTTGCAGGAATCTAATCCTTTCATTATTTGGTTTCTGCCCCCAAGACAAGGTTTGGGCTATAAATGTTAGTGCTTAAACACAGCTCCTCGATCTAGTTAAGAAGCACACACGGATATTATCGGTTTGACTAGACTAGACTCCTCAATATGCCTGCCACCCCACTTGCTGTGGTGGCTATTGAGCCTTCTCTGTTCTGGACTCCCATCAATTTGAACCACGATGGGTAACATATCACTGTTAGCAAGGCCTCCACTATTCCACTTCTGCCACCTTTGCTTCTTAATTCTCGTGTGTGTGTGTGTGTGTATGAATGTATGTGTTGTGTGTGTGTTTATTTTCTTAATAAAAAACACAAAAATCTATTTGGAATTGCCTCTGGAGTTCTGTGTGATTTGGAACCGATATACACTGGGTAGGATTCCAAGGCCATTGTTGCCCTGGCCACAGTATTTGAACTATTAAAATTCCCCTAAGACATATTAATTGGTGAATGCCTTCAAGGACCCTCAGCATTTTGTCTCACAACTGGGGGAGGGACAATTAGAGGAGAGACAATTCCATATAGAGACAATTCCATGACCTATAAAGTGCAGTGTGGCATGAGTCCAAGCTATATGAAAAGCCATATCCAGATAACTTGCTGTTTGATATTATTAGAGATAGAAGATTAAAATATACTGGAGAAAGGAAAGTAGAAGCTTGGAATTTGGGTTGGGAAATCCTGCTAGAGAAGGTTAAAGGGAATACGGAGTACAATGAAGCCAATACTGTAATTAAATCCATATCCCACATATTGAATGTAAGGTACTGTAAACAGTGTATTGATACTCTAGTTTCAGCGCTGGCACACCGCTTTTGGGCGGAGTGTCTCACGCCACAGTTTCCTCCCCTTTTAATGGATGTGTATTAAAATCTTATTCATTCTAAAGATAGTTTACCTCATAACAATAAGATTTTACATTTTTTCTTCTATGTTTTCTTTTTTTTTTTAACTGCATCTGTTTCAAATTTCATAAGCCGCATTGAATCCTAGTTCTAGTGAAAAAGGTGAGACACTGATGATAATGACAGTGATGGTGATGATGACCAAGATGAAGATTCTACATTCACCAAAACAGAACAGGGGGGAAAGAGACAATAAAAGCCCAAGGACATCCACTGTGAGCTTCACTTTATGATCAAAGTTTCATCTCTCCCTGCCATTGTCCTCTTTCTAGGAGTTAAATATCTCAGTTTGTATAAGAGGTGTTGTTGCATTTTGAAAGTAATGCATGTAGATCTAAATAAACACATATTGAGACTAATTCATTATATAGTTCACAGCTTGCCATTTCACACATTGTAGCTGGTGGATTGGTTTTAAGCAGTTGATAACATTAGAAAATGATGGGTTAGATCTAGATCTAGTTCTGTGCAGCTGGACTAGTGGAAGTGGATTTCGCTATCCTTCCCACGCAGGGCTTCCTGCTGAATGGGGCAAGGTGTGACTCAGGACTGGATGCTCCCCAAAACCAAACAGAGGCTTCTTCCATGAGCAGAGTCCTTCCATCCACAGAAAGGAGATTCTTTAACCAGCATAATCTCTTCCTGAACCTAATAATAATAATAATAATAATAATAATAATAATAATAATAATTTATATTTCACTTAATCTCTAGGAATCCAAGCGGATTACAACACAAAATGAAGAATTATTTATTTAAATATTTCTAGGCTGCCTTATATCATGGGATCTCAAAAGGTTGTAAAATCAATTTATAATGTTGAAAGCCATTTTAAAATTAAACCTCTTTAACCAAAATAACACATGCACACCACACCACACACACATGTTTCCTTCAAATCAATGCAGCATAATAGGTTATTGCAGAGAAAATGGATATACAAAGCAGCATGTAGAAAAGAGCCTTCGGCAACATCTAATTGATGAAATGGGAGGGGACAGTGATCCTTAAATGTGAGAACATTAACAAATGCATGTCTCTTCTTCTAAATGTTGGAACCACCAGCAGTGAGAAACCCACTCTGTGCTGCAGGCCAAACCTCAAATTCATGTCTGTAAATATCTTCTTTTTCATTCTTCATTTTGTGTGCTTTCTCTCTCTCTTTAATGGATTGGATAAGCTCCACATTTGGTTGCCCATATGTGAAACAAATGCTTTGACATTTGGAAATGTCAGTTTAATAACAAACTCTGGAGGCCCTTACATTGACATAAGCTGGATGAAACATTGGAAGAATGAAAAAGAACTGTCTCTTACCAATGAATGAAGTTGTAACTGAAGGATGCAAGTACAGTCTGTTATTGATTGTCTTCAAATGAATTGTCTTTGTTATGAGAACCAAGCCATTCCTTGTTCTCTGCCATAGCATTCATGGTGATTAATCTAGAAATAGAAAACAGTATGAAACTCATTTGTCTTTTCCTCCTGTGTTTTGTTCAAGTTCTAGGGACAGTTGGGATTTATTTTTGCAACTCCTTAGCACCTTATGCCTTTTTTTTTTCATCTTGTGTCTCTTTTTCTTTATGTACTATGCAGCATTCCTGCAATGGGTATAGATTTATTGAAAGAAATATGACTTATTGGCTGAGCATATAGGTTTTGAGTCTCCCTTATCCAAAATGCTTGGGACCAGCAGTATTTTGGATTTCAGATTTTTTTGGGGATTTTAGAATATTTGCCTATACATACTCTTGAAGATGGGACCCAAGTTCATTTGTGTTTCATTAAGGTATATATATAGTCTGAAGGTAATTTTATATATAATATTTTCATAATTTTGTGCATGAAACAAAGTTTATGAAGCATCTGAAAGCAAAGGTGTCACTATCTCAGCAACCCATGTGGACAGTTTTGGATTTTGGAATATTTCAGAATCTGAAATTCTGAATAAGGGAGACTCAACCTGTAGTGAGTAAAATCAAATGGGATACAATGGATTTGATGTTCTCATGAACCTAAGCATGACCGTCCCTGTAAGCCACACGGTTTGGAGAACATGCCAAGAACTACATATAAAAGAAAACGAATGAACACACTTCTGTTTACTCTCAAATAAATCTGTGCTTTGCAAACATTCCTTGAAAGTACTAAACATATACTCATAAACCTGCAACTCTTGTGGGATGTTTCTCTTCTTGCCTACAGAAGTCGAGAACTTCACATGCACCAAGTGCAAGTTGGTAGCACTCTTGGAGGAGAAAGTGCAGCAGCTGGAGTCCAGAGTAGCTACACTTCAGCATATTAGGGAACAAGAGGATTTCCTGGACACAATAGAACTAACCATCTTGGATGAGTACCACGCAGAGGAAGATGCTAGGGTGGAAGAGGTCACTTGCCATACACAGGAGGCAGACAGCTGGAGGAATGTCACAAAGAGAAGTAAGCCAAGAAGGAATTGTTCTGGGAGCTTGCAGCTAGAGAATCGATTCGAAGCTCTTTCCCTTATCAAGGAGGATGAAGAAGAGCAGCATGGACAGACTTCAGGGACAGAGCAGGGGAGCCTGAGAGTCCCACCCGAGGGAACAGTCGCTGCTAAGCCTCGGAGGAGGCGTGTGGTCGTAGTGGGGGACTCCTTGCTGAGGGGTACAGAAGCAGTGATTTGTAGGCCTGACAAGATGTCTCGAGAGGTGTGTTGTCTTCCAGGGGCAAAGATCCGTGATGTGACAGAGAGGCTGACAAGACTGGTCAAGCCTACTGACCAATACCCATTCCTTTTGGTCCACGTGGGGACTAATGATACTGCAAGACACAGCATTCAGAACATCAAAAGGGATTACGAGGCGCTTGGTAGTAAGCTGAAAGGAATGGATGTACAGGTTGTCATCTCGTCTCTTCTGCCAGTTGAAGGGCATGGTCCAGGAAGGGAGAGGAAAATAGCAGATGTGAACAACTGGCTTCGCAGATGGTGCTGCTGAGAAGGATTTGGATTCTTCGATCATGGGCTGCGGTTTCATGAGGAGGGACTTCTTGCAACAGACGGGTTGCATCTCACGCCAGTTGGAAGAAATGTTTTTGCCAACAGTCTCAAGAACTTGATCAGGAGAGCTTTAAACTGAGTTCCGAGGGGAAGGGAGACAATATTAAGGAAGGCGAAAGGGATGGCGAAAATAGTCAAACTGACATAGAGGAAACAAGGCAAACAGTGCAAAGACCCAACAGTGGGAGGCAAAAAAACTTGCACAGGCAGCAAGTAAAAGGGAACCATGGTCTGCGATGTCTCTACACTAATGCACAGAGCATGGGAAATAAGCAAGATGAACTCGAACTCCTAGTACAACAAAGCAAATATGATATAATAGGCATCACTGAAACCTGGTGGGATGAGTCTCATGATTGGAATGTGGAAATAGAGGGGTATAACCTTATTAAGAGAAATAGGCCAAACAGGAAAGGAGGAGGAATAGCACTATATGTCAGAGATATTTACACCAGCGAAGAGATCCTTGACATCAATCATGGAAGCCAGGTGGAGAGCATCTGGATAAGAATCAAAGGGAAGGGAAACAACAAGGATGTTACGGTGGGAGTCTACTACAGACCCCCAAGTCAGACGGAGGAATTGGATGATATCTTTCTAGAACAGACGACCACACAGTCAGAAAAGAGAGATGCAGTAGTGATGGGCGACTTCAACTATCCTGATATTTGCTGGAAGTCAAACTCAGCAAAATCCTTAAGGTCTAGCAAATTCCTCACTGGCCTGGAAGACAATTTCATGGTCCAAAAGGTGGAAGAGGCAACAAGGGGGTCAGCTATTTTAGATCTGATCCTAACCAACAAGGATGACTTGGTTAATGGGGTGCAAGTGGTGGGATCATTAGGTGGAAGTGACCATGTTCTCCTGGAGTTTGTAATACAGTGGAAAGGAGAAGCCAGGCATAGTCAGACACGCATCCTAGACTTTAGGAGAGCGGATTTCAGTAAACTTAGAGAAGTATTGAGGGCGCTTCCATGGTCAGAAATACTAAAAGATAAAGGAGTTTCAGGACGGATGGGACTTTCTCAAAAGAGAGATACTGAAGGCACAAATTAAAACAGTTCCAGTGAGAAAGAAAAACGGGAGGTGTCTCAAGAAACCAGGATGGATGACTAAGGACCTTTCAACGGAGCTAAGTTTGAAACGGAACATGTATAAGAAATGGAAAAAGGGGGAAATCACGAAAAAGGAATTCAAAGAAATAGCAGGCATGTGTAGGGGTAAAGTCAGAAAAGCTAAAGCGCAGAATGAACTCAGGCTTGCTAGAGAGGTTAAGAACAATAAAAAGGGCTTTTTTGGATATGTCCGCAGCAAAAGGAAGAAGAAGGAAACGGTAGGGCCACTCCGTGGAGAAGATGGCAAAATGCTAACAGGAGACAGAGAAAAGGCAGAATTACTCAACACCTTCTTTGCCTCAGTCTTCTCAGAAAAGGCAAAGGGTGCTCAACCTGAGGATAATGGAGCAGAGGACAGAATAGAGGAATTTCAGCACAGAATAAGTAAAGAGATAGTAGAGGAACACCTTATTAATCTAAATGAATTTAAGTCTCCGGGACCAGATGAACTCCATCCAAGGGTATTAAAAGAACTGGCAAATGTAATATCGGAGCCATTGGCAATAATGTTTGAAAACTCCTGGAAAACAGGAGAGATCCCAGCAGACTGGCGAAGGGCAAACGTTGTCCCCATCTTCAAAAAGGGGAAAAAAGAGGATCCCAACAATTATCGTCCAGTTAGTCTGATATCAATACCAGGAAAGATTCTGGAGCAGATAATTAAACAGAGAGTCTGTGAACATCTAGAAAGCAATTCCATAATCACAAAAACTCAACATGGGTTTCAGAGAAACAAGTCATGCCAGACAAATCTAATCTCTTTCTTTGATAAAATTACCAGCTTGGTAGATGAAGGGAATACTGTGGATATAGTATATCTTGATTTCACTAAGGCCTTTGACAAGGTTCCCCATGACATTCTTGCAAACAAGCTTGTAAAATGTGGGCTAGACAAAGAAACTGTTAAATGGATCTGTAATTGGTTGATCGGCCGAACCCAAAGGGTGCTCAACAATGGCTCCTTTTCATCCTGGAGAGAAGTGACCAGTGGGGTCCCACAGGGCTCTGTCCTGGGCCCAGTGCTATTCAAAATCTTTATCAATGACCTGGATGACAGAATTGGGAGCATACTTATCAAATTTGCAGATGACACCAAATTAGGGGGAATAGCTAATACCCCAGAGGACAGGATCAAGATTCAAAATGACCTGAATAGACTAGAAAGCTGGGCCAAAGCTAACAAAATGAAATTCAACACAGAGAAATGTAAGGTATTGCACTTAGGGCGGAAAAATAAAATGCACAGATATAAGATGGGTGACACCTGGCTGAATGAAACTACATGTGAAAGGGATCTAGGAGTCCAAGTAGACCACAAGTTGAACATGAGTGAACAGTGTGATGCAGCAGCTAAAAAGGCCAATGCTATTTTAGGTTGCATCAATAGAAGTATAGTGTCTAGATCAAGAGAAGTAATAGTGCCACTGTATTCTGCTCTGGTCAGGCCCCACCTAGAATATTGTGTCCAGTTCTGGGTACCACAATTCAGAAAGGACATTGAGAAACTGGAGTGTGTCCAAAGGAGGGCAACAAAAATGGTGAAGGGTCTGGAAACCATGCCCTATGAGGAATGACTTAGGGAGCTGGGGATGTTTAGCCTGGAGAAAAGAAGGTTAAGAGGCGATATGATAGCCCTGTTTAAATATTTGAAAGGATGTCATATTGAGGAGGGAGCAAGCTTGTTTTCTGCTGCTCCAGAGAACAGGACCCGGAACAATGGATGCAAGCTACAGGAAAAGAGATTCCGCCTCAACATTAGGAGGAACTTCCTGACAGTAAGGGCTGTTCGACAGTGGAATGCACTCCCCCGGAGTATAGTGGAGTCTCCTTCCTTGGAGGTCTTTAAACGGAGGCTGGATGGCCATCTGTCAGGGATGCTTTGATTTGGATTTCCTGCAATGCAGGGGGTTGGACTGGATGGCCCTAGTGGTCTCTTCCAACTCTACGATTCTATGATTCTATGATTCTATGATAAACCCACCAAGGGCACATGCACAAATTGCTTGCAAAACATAGATGGCAGACTTTACTCTGTCACCTGTATGATGATGATACCATACAGGTAAGTAGAAGGCTTGCAAAATGTTTTAGTTGCATGGGGGTAGCTTTTTACTTTCCAAGATGTTTCCATGGAGTTGAAGGGAGGTTTACCATGCAGTTTTTAAGTCCCATGATTTCAAGCTACATATGGAGCCAGATCAATCCATTTCCACAATCCCCAGTTAAAAATGATGGAGGCAGGTTGCAAGCTCTGATAGGACTAGGGGTGACCTCAAAGAGATGGAACAATCTTGACCATGTTATGAGACAGAGCGAAATTAACCTGTCAAGCTTCTTGTCTGAAAAGTTGCCTCATTCTGAAGTCTATTTTATTCTGTGTATGGATGGGAGTCAGGATGGAAGGATTCATCAGTCCTGTCTCCTGGTGAATTCAGGTCTTGTAAATCTCAAGTTTCATCCATGCTGGCTATGGAGAAATTTGTACATATTAATAATTTTTTTCAAAACCAAATGAAATGACATTCTTTCTCAGTGGCACTAGCCAAATTCAGGAGGTGCAGCTCTGCTCAGGACAGGGCTGTTTTGTAGCTGCATGACTTATAGATATTACAGGTGAGGCACATCTCAGAAGAAAGAGATGGAAACTCTAATCCAGCATTAACATGGTTCCACAAACAGAGGGTGCATCTACACTGGCCACTTAATCTGGGGTCAGTCCAGAGTATTTTGCCTGAACTGCCCCCAGACTGACCATGATGGTGACTACATGCATTGGGATGAATCTGGGGTGATGCCACATTGTTGTGTCACAAGCCAGCTGGGCTTGCTGGCCTATTCCTGCTGGTACTGCCACTGTTGCATCCTTGACAGCCAAGCAACACCTTGTGAGAACCTGTCTGTCCTGCTGTTGCTTCTGCTGAAATCAAAACAGGGTGCCTTGACATGGGATCAACAAGGAGGGAGTTGTTTTAGACTCTCCTTGTTGATTACCTGATCACCCTGTTCTGACCTCAGCAGAAGTGATAGTGCAACAGGCAGGCTGTCACAGAGAGTTGCTCGGATAGCAAGGCTGCAGCTTATTAGGAAATGGCTTATTTTCGGAGCCACCGCAACTGCTTCCTTGCATTCAGGAGCACCATGTGAAGCCTGCTTGGACAGAATGGGGTGCCCAGATACCTTGTTGATCATATGTCTGAGTGCCTTTTTCTGTTCTCAGCAGAGGTTAGAGGGTGCTGGGCAGGCTTTACACAAAGCTCCTCCCAATGAAGAAATGGCTCTGAAAACAGGCACCTCCTTTCCCTGCATAGCTCAGTATGGGGGAGGGAGATGGCATGGCTCTTGATGTGGATAATGGATCAGGTCAAATCAGATCTCTGCCAGCTGTCAACACAGCAAAAGAACCCGAGGTCACTCCGGGGTTTCTGGAATCATCAGCCTTTTCCTTGACTGCTTGATCCAAAGCAAAGTTGGATTAAGGGTCAGAAACCATGGTATCTCCCAGAAATAGCCATATGTTGTGAGGACTGCCAGCACCACCTTTAAAGCAAGTTTGGTGGTTTCCCTGGTGTAGACAAGCCCAGGGATTCAAACCCAGGCACTTATAAGCCTTAGACTGCACAGATGCATCTGTCAGTTTTAGTTTCTCCAACATTTGAATTTCCTTTACACAATTTCATGTTGGATGTGAAGAAATTTGCAAATTTTGGTAAATTTATTAAAAGTGAGTTAATATAATGTTCCCATTTTTAGGTGAGTATGGTGCAATACAGACCACAGAAAAGGGGCAGTCTGCAGCCGCCCCTTTTCTTGCTGGGTTGGAGGCAGGGCAGCCTCACCGGCAGCCCCTGTGGCCCCAACCTGGTAGCTTTTCAAGGCCATGGAGAAGCGGCAAAATGCCACTTCTCCATGGCCTGGAAAGAGGTGTCCATGGGGCTTCATGCCCCCGGACACCCTGACAGGTGTGGCAAAAAGGAGAAAGGGGCCACTTGGCCTCTTTCTCCTTTGCATCGCTTGTGCGGCCATGTAGAGGCCGCACCAGCAATGTGTGCGCACAGAAGAAGCTCCCTTTTGGAGCTCCTTCCCATGATGCTGAAAGGGCACCCCAAATGCCCTGCAGCATTGCGGTGGCGTCACCCACGTGCCAGTCCGTGTGGAGGTGGCATATGCATGATGCCATCGTCGCGTGCGCTGTATGGACAGTGCACTTCCAAAATGGTGCCGTCCATATGAACTAGGGCTAGGGAGCGTGCAGATGCTGTGTGCTCCTCAGTCCTAGTTTTGGCCCGAGGATGGCGCTTCTGTGCTGTTTGTATCAGGCCTATAATTAAAAGAGAAGAAATGGAACGTATCAATAGCTTCTTTTTTTCTTCTGTTTTTGATTCCTTCTGTTGTAAACTGCCTTAAGAGCATGTTTTTTAAAAAACAAAATTAAGGTGTAGTAAAATCAAATCAAATATATAATATATTCAGAGGACTCCCTGAGGTACAGTATTATTTTGTAAATTGAAAGGAAAAGAAATGCTTAACAACTGGTTTTAATTTATAGCAAATTTCTCTGGCATAATGGAAATGGAGATACACTGAGCCTTGGTGATAAAGTGCTTAAATGCCGGTACTGCAGCCACTCACTAACAGTCATAAGTTTGTGAGATCAATTCCAGGCAGGGGTTCCAGGGTCAACTCAGCGTGGCATCTTTCCAAGGTTGCTAAAATAAGTACCCATATTGTTGGGGGCAATTAACGTACATGTTGTAAACCACTTAAAGACTGCTTAGTTCAGTATGAAGCCAGGCCCTTAGCTAGGCTGGGGCAACTGGGGCACTGCTCTGGGGGCCCCAGCCAAAGAGGCCCCCAAATGGCAGTGTGCAAGATGGCGCCCATGGCACGTGGTAGGACTCAGGAGTGTGTGAATGCTCTCCCCTATTCAGCCCTACTTTCTGCCCTAGGGCCCATAAAGGCCTAGCTATGGGCCTGTATGAAGCAGTATAGAAATGTAGCTGTTGTTGCTATTGCTATTGCTAAGGCTTTAAAAATGGAAGGTGTTCATTGGGGGGAAAGGTAATAAGACAAGCAGATAAATACCTAGGGTAGAGGTGTCCAGAGCCTCCGTGAACTCCATTAAACTGGATCAGTTTGAGTTGGTCAGTACCGATGATGTGGACAAGATCCTTAGAAGTGTTCGGAAGACAACCTGCTCTCTCGATCCCTGTCCCTCATGGCTAGTGGCTCAGGGGGGACCGGTGGTAACCTCGTTGTTGCACCGGATTATAAATACATCTTTGAGGGATGGGCAATTTCCATCCAGCTTGAAATTGGCCATTGTAAAACCGCTGTTAAAAAAGCCCTCCCTCGACCCCCTGATGCATAATAATTATCGGCCTGTATCGCTATTGCCATTTTTAGGGAAGGTGATCAAGAGGGCGGTTGACATCCAGCTTCAATCGATCTTGGATGAAACGGATTATCTGGACCCATTTCAAACTGGCTTTCGGGCGGGCTACGGGGTTGAGACGGCCATGGTCGCCTTGGTCGATGATCTCTGTCTGGGCATCGACAGGGGTAGCGTGTCCCTGCTGGTGCTCTTGGACATCTCAGCGGCTTTTGATACCATAGACCATGGTATCCTTCTGGAGCGCCTGGCAGAGGTGGGAATTGGGGGCACTGCGCTCCAGTGGTTCCGGTCCTACCTCTCTGGGAGGTTCCAGATGGTGCAGCTGGGAGACGTGTGCTCCGATAAGAGGGCCCTTATATCTGGGGTCCCTCAAGGAGCCATTCTGTCTCCCATGCTTTTTAACATTTACATGAAACCGCTGGGAGAGATCATCCGGAGACATGGGGCGCGGGGTTATCAGTACGCTGATGACACCCAAATAATCTTCTCTATGTCTCCGACTGATGCAGTGACTGAGGATGGCGTCTCTCCTCTCGTGGCCTGTCTGGAGTCGGTAATGGGCTGGATGAGGGAAAACCGACTCAGTCTGAATCCAGAGAAAACGGAGGTACTCGTGATAGGTTCTCCTGGTCCAGGGATGGCGGTGGTTCCACCTGTCCTGAATGGGGTCACGCTTCCCGTGAGGGACTCTGTACGCAGTCTGGGGGTGCTCCTTGACTCGTCGCTTCACCTTACATCTCAGGTGGATGCGACGGTCAGGTGCACCTGTTATCAGCTTCGGCTGATACGCCAGCTGCGTCCCTACCTGGGCCAGAGGGACCTTGAAACGGTAGTACATGCTCTGGTAACCTCTCGATTGGATTTCTTCAATGCGCTCTACATGAGGCAACCCTTGTACCAAAACCGGAAGCTACAATTGGTACAAAACATGGCAGCCAGACTGGTCACTGGCATATCCAGGGCCAGCCATATAACACCTGTGCTTAAAGATCTGCACTGGCTGCCAATTTGCTTCCGGGCGCAATACAAGGTGTTGGTTATGACCTATAAAGCCCTAAATGGCTTGGGCCCAGGTTACTTAGAGGACTGCCTCTCCCCATACAATCCGCCCCGCACACTCAGAACTTCTGGGCAGCAATTATTGAGGGTCCCTGGGGCAAGATTGGCCTCCACAGCCAGGAGGACCTTTACCATCTCGGCCCCGACCCTCTGGAACTCGCTGCCCAGAGAGCTCCGCTCAGCCACCTCCCTAACCCACTTCAAGAAGGAATTAAAAACCTTCTTGTTTAAGATCACATTCCCAGACATAGGCTCCAGCTAGTCTTCCCCTCCTCCGACAGCAGTGGTCATGCTGGTCAGAACTGGTTTTATAACTGTAATTGTAATTTTAAATTGTAATATGTTTGTGTTTTGATTATATTGTACTGTATTGTTTGATAGATGTTGTTCACCGCCCTGATTGAAAGAAGGGCGGTATACAAATAAAATTATTATTATTATTATTTATTAAATTCCTCTGCTGTAATTCTAGCAAGTTTATGTTATGTATACTGAAGGTCATGGTTAGGCCTAGGTGTATAGATTAAAAGGATAACTTCCCTCCCTGAACCATAAATATATGTTCAGGGGGGAATAGAATAGATGAAAAATGGAGCATTGCTGATTCTCCAGCCTCTTTTTTGAAGTTGTCCCTGAAAATGTGTTATCCATACTACGTAAGAACTTTTGGGTGTAGTCCTCAAGTTGTTACTTGAGTTACTCAGGTGTTTTAGCCACAAATGTTTTCAAAATGTGGTAACTCACATGTTACATGAGTGATTAATACTGTCTGCATATTGAAAGAAGAATTGATTAGAATCTTCCATTCTAGTGATCATTAACAAGCATTTATAATGCAGACTCCAGCTTGCTTTTGATGGTACATTTACAGTATTTTCTGAATTGTGCAAATTTAATTTGAGGTGCGGGCGGGGAACTAATGTACTGTAACATATTCTTCTTCTTTGCAGATGGTTTTCCAGACATCATTTGCTGCCAACAGAATTTAGATTGATTTAAGATCTTTCTTGGGAACTCTTTGTGTTATATGCTATGGTTTTCTACAAAAGAGAAAATTTCACTCTGTCTTAGACAACTTGGATTTCAAAACTGCCTCTTCAACCAGTAACAGCAACTGAGGGAGTGGGATGAGGAGTTGGAATCTGACAGAAACTGGAGTTTGGGTGAGAAACTGTTTAATCATGATAATCTCCTATTATAATTAGGATTTGAAGGCACCAGATCCCATCTGATCGTGGAAGCTGAGCATGGTCAGCCTTGGTTAGTATTTGGGTAGGAGAATGCAAACAAATATCAGGCCTCTCACCTCTGAGGATTCATTGCCTAAGTAAACTATGAAATTCATGGGCTCATAATGTCAAAAGACAACTGGAACACACACACACACACACTTCAGAAGTACCTCTCTCCATCCCTGGCAGTATGATTACAATAACAAAACAACTAACAATTTGTGTCCCTGTGATAATAGCTCAAATCTGTTACTGAGGCTGCTGCTTCAGTTGGCCTAAAGGTGGAGCTAGGTGCAGTTGACATGGCAAAACACATATGAACCGCTTTAGAAGCTTGTGATGTTTTTCCTGATTCAGAGTGCAAAGATTTAGATACATGCTTGTGAGTAAAGGTACCTTCTGAGCACCCTGATGTATTTTAGGAATAGTCAATGATCTCATTGCTTATGTTGCCATGTTGACAACATAAGCAATGAGATATGATATAGCTCATCTTGTATTGATATGGAGCCATTATTATGATCATCATGCATATGAATGGATCTGATTTTTCTTTATGAAAGAAACTTTAATGGAGAAACTATTTTTAGAATTCTTCATTAGAGTCTCTTCAGGCAAATTGCAACTCAGCATTAATGCACAAGAATATTATTTCTATGAGAGTAAAGCTATTGTTGTGGACAAATAGATGGAAAAGAGGAGGGGCAAATTACATTAATTACTAACCTTTCAATTAATGAATATACACATGTGACTATGCATGTAATTTGTGAAAATATATTTAAATTCCAAAAGAGGAGGAAGTGAGTATCATTCATGGTGTAGCCTGATCTTTGCACATATAATTTTGCACTATCTCTTTGATGTAGGTAAATAAAATAATATATACTTAATTAACAGCAATGCCAATTCTATTAATGCTAATGCAGCCAAAATCACACAAGAGAAAGATATTAGTATGCACAGGAGGAAGATATTAGTAGGCTTGGGGAAACACTAAGATTTTCATGGGCACAGGCACAGCTGGTGCAATAGTTTTAGCTGTGCAAATACACTCCTGGTCACTGCTTCCAGGTTCAGAGTTGAGCCCAGAAGAATACCCAAGCTGCAAGTCTGAGATTTCATGGGAAGTGTAACCTAATCCAGCATAGGCAAAGTCCATACTCCCTGATGTGCCTTACAACTGACCAGAAGCCCTTTTGTCTTGTCTGGATTAAGTTCCAGTTTGTTTGCCCTCATCCAGGCCATTACTGACAGCAACAATGGTTCAACACAGAGACACCTTCCTTGAAATCAGATGGAAAGCAGAGATAGGGCTGAGTGTCATCCACATACTGATGACACTGCACCCCATAATTCCGGATGACCTCTCCCAGGGCTTTTATGCAGATGTTAAATACACAGAACCTTATGGAACCCCACAGGCCAATGGCAAGGGAGTTGACCAGCAATCCTCCAATGCCACCTTCTGAATGCATCCCTCCAAGAAAGACAAGAATCACTACATAACAGTGCCCCCAGGTCTCATCTCAGCGAAGCAAACCAGAAGGATATTATGGTCCACTAAACCACTAAGAGGTCCAGCAGGACCAATAGGGACATACTCCCTCTGTTCAGTCCCTGTGTAGGTCATCCAACAAGGCAATCAAAGCTGTCTCCATCCCATAGCCAAATCTGAAGCCAGATTGAAATGGATTTAGATAATCCATTTCATTCAGAAATTTCTGGAGCTGGAAGATAACTACTTGATCCTAAACCTTACCCAAGAATGGAATATTAGAGACTGGCTGATGGTTATTCAGGATGGTGGGATCCTGGGAAGCATTTTCCAGTAACAGCCTCACCACAGCCTCCTTTAGACAAGAAGGAAAGCTCCTTTGCTGCAGTGAGGCACTGACCACTTGCTTTACCTACTTGACCAGTCCCCCTCTAGCTGCTTTCAGGAGCTGGGAAGGGCAAGGATCCAGTATGTATGTGGTAGCCCTCATTTTTTCAAGGATCCTATCCACATCCTCAGGCTGCACAAATTGAAACATATCCAATAATACATGATAGGCAGGCACCACTGGACCTGTCGGATCTAAGTTACAGTAGATCTCAGAAGTAACTTGCAAATTCTTCACAGAAAGCTATTGAGTGGTTGTTAATTCTTTCTTGTGGTCAGAGTGTAAAAGGCCCCTGAGACAGCTCTGTGACAACACTGTGCAGATGCAATGTGGCAGAGAAGTATACTTTCTTTGCTGCCACCATTGCCATGGCATAGGCCTTCCAATGAGGTCTAGTTCATGTTTGTTCAGATTTGCTCAATCTTCCACCATCATTGCTCTAGTCTCTGTTCCACTCATTTCATCACTGCCAATGTCTTAGTGAGCTTTGTGGGAGGGTTTGGGGGCAATGGTTTTCACTGTCTTAGCCATTTTCCTATTCCAGAGATCAACCAAGGTTTTGGCAGGATCACCTACCAAGACAACATGAAATTCTCCAAAAGCCTTCAGAAATCCATCTAGATCCATAAGTCCCCTGGGGCAGACCATCTTAATGCCCCCCACCCCTGCAGAGCCTCTGAGTCCCAGTGAGTCTAAACCCTATCAGGTAGTGATCAGCCCATGACAACGGAACTACAGAAAGTTCTTCCATACCCAGATCACAGCCATTTTTGCCCAGAACAGAACACTAGGTCTAGAGTATGTCCTGCAGTGTGGGTAGCACCAGATATTACTTAGGACAGCCTCATGTTGTCATTGTGGACATGAAGTATTGAACTGTTCCTGTCAGAGCAGTCTCTGCATAGATGTTGAAGTCCCTCAGGACAACAAGCTGAAGGGACTTCAATGCCACTGCCAAGACCAACTCAGTTAGCTCAGGTAGACTCTTGAGCAATGGGGTAGGGTGGGGTGGTGGTACACCCAAAGAATCCCTATTTTTACTGCCCACCCACCTTTAAGTAGACACATTCATACCCAGAAGACTGTGGGACAGAGCACTTGGTCAAGGTGATTAAATCCCAATAGACAACTGCAACTGTGCCTCTGCCCCCAGGCCTCACCTGGTGCTGTATGGAGAACCCAGGTAGACAAAGCTGGGCAAGACTGACCCCCCTCCCCAGCTTCATCTAGCCAGGCCTCCATGATACACACCAGGTTGGCTTGCTCACCCAGGATCAAGTCCTAGAACAGAGAGGTTTTTCCATTCACTGACCTGGCATTGAGCAGAAGCATTTTCAGCCCAGGGGACCTGTTGCCAAGACTATCCAAACTATTTGAAATGGGGAACACTTGGGAGAAACCAACACTCTGTTGCTTTCCCTTCTACTATGATAACAAGGCTGACTCTCTATGTTATAAAGCAAAACTCAAAACATAATAGATAATATAACAGAAACCTGCATGTGCTACCAACACACAAAATGCTGTTGATGACAGGAGCACCAGGGGATTGAGATCGTGATTGTAGAAGAGCAGGAAGCAAGCAACCTTTTATTCTTTCAGCAGTTGGCCTGTAGTCAATGAGGGGCCTGGAGTGCCTGCCCCAACTTCACTAGTGATAATGTGGCCCCATACTGAGGCATTCTATGCTTGGACAGTCATCAGGATTTGTAGCCATTGATACCAGAAGTCTGATAGGATTTCACAGCTTCTGGCTAAAAGGCATTTAAGAGCAACTTCTGCCTCTCTCTCTATTTTTATGGGAATTTGACAGTGAGGATTATGTGCACAGAAAGTGGGGACAGGTATTTTAAATTGTTGCTGTTTTTCCTTTCTGCTGCTTGAATTAGCATATAGTTAATTAAACTCTGAAATCTGAAATCTGGCAGGATGTAAGCCGTCTCATCCTTAATTCTGTGCAAAGCTTCTCAGTTCAGCTAAATTATGAGTGCCATTTGGGAGCATTGCAGCTTCCATCAGAGTCTCCAAAGTGGTCTCCAGCCACTGCTGTGACAACAGACAACTTCAATATTATTTCTGCTTTAAACTGCTTCTTACTGTTTTATCAACAAATTACCTAGTGTGAACAAGTATTCAGTTTAGGACTTCATATCAGCTGAAGTGGAAGACCTGACTACAGGATCTCTGGCTTTCACTCGACAGTTCCTGCCTGAGTGGAAGAGTGGCTCTTCCACTTTCTCTTTTTCTCATATTTGTGAGAGAAAGAAAAATAGCATAAAGTGTTAAAGAGAAAGAGAAAAGGAATGAGGGGAGTGTTTTTGTCCTAGGTCTTGTCCAGCTCTGGCTTCTTATGTCCAACATGGAATGCACCCCCAAATTTTCTTCATGAGAATATGGTCTGAAAGAGGAGGAAAAATATTTCCCACTCTTGTTCTGCAAAGAAACAAATTCCTTATCTCTTCTCTAAACTGGAATAGTCTGTCTTAAAATTCAGGCTGTGAGGTTTATGCAAAATATGCCTTAGAAGGTCCCTGGTGGAGCTTCCATAAATTAACCCAATCAATGGTGGGTGCTCAATGGACATGACCAAGAAATGCTGGGTGCTCATTAGAAAAGATGATAATGCTTGACAAAATGGAAGGCAGCGGGGAAAGAGTAAGACCGCACTACAGATGGATGGACACAATAAAGGAAGCCACAGCCTGAATGTGCAAGACTTGAGAAGGCCTGTGATGACACAAAATTGGGAGGAGTAGCTAATACCCCAGAGGACAGGATCAAAATTCAGAATGACCTTAATAGATTAGAAAGCAGGGCCAAAGCTAACAAAATGAATTTCAACATGGAGACATGTAAGGTACTGCACTTAGGGCAGAAAAATGAAATGAACAGATATAGGATGGATGAAACCTGGCTGACTGAGACTACGTGTGAAAGGGATCCGGGAGTCCAAGTAGACCACAAATTGAACATGAGTCAACAGTGCGATGTGGCAGCTAACAAGGCCGATGTGACTATAGGCTGTATCAATAGAAGCAGAGTGTCTAGATCAAGAGAAGTAATAGTGCCACTCTATTCTGCTCTGGTCAGGCCCTACCTGGAATATTGTGTCCAGTTCTGGGTACCACAATTTAAAAAGGATGTTGAGAAACTGGAGCATGTCCAAAGGAGGGCGACCAAAATGGTGAAGGGTCTGGAAACCATGCCCTATGAAGAACAACTGAGGGAGCTGGGGAGGTTTAGCCTGGAGAAGAGAAGGTTAAGAGGTGATATGATAGCCCTGTTTAAATACTTGAAGGAGGATGTCATATTGAGGAGGGAGCAAGCTTGTTTTCTGCTGCTCCAGAGACTAGGACCCAGAGCAATGGATGCAAGCTGCAGGAAAAGAGATTCCACCTCAACATTAGGAGGACCTTTCTGACAGTAAGGGCTGTTCGACAGTGGAACACAATCCCTCGGAGAGTAGTGGAGTCTCTTTCCTTAGAGGTCTTTAAACAGAGGCTGGATGGCCATCTGTCAGGGATGCTTTGATTGATATTTCCTGCATGGCAGGGGGTTAGACTAGATGGCCCTTGCGGTCTCTCCCAACTCTATGATTCCGTGATTCTAGGCCTATTAATAACAGGGTATCTTGGAACTCACCTCTTTAACAGAGTTGCCACATAATGAAGCTGACTTGACAACAATGCTGGGAAATTTTGCTGGTGCAATGCATGGCTGCTTTCTCCTTCATCTGCCAAATGTCCACCTTTCCAGTTTGCAGTGTATACACAAGCTTATACTGTATTCTGTTTCTTGTTGTGTAAAAACATACCCAAATAATAAAGGTTTGTTAAAGTGAGACACAAGAAATTGAAATCATACACAATTTATGATTCAGCAGGGGCCTTTTCACACTACACAAATATAGCACTAGGACTCCAGTTTAACTACTATGGTTCCAGCCTATGGAATTCTGGAATTACCAGTTTAGGGAGAGTTAGAATTTTTAAGCCGAGAGCTCTAGTACCTTCGCCTATTACCAATCACAGGATTCACTAAGAACTTGCCTACATTACTTATAAAGCTCGATTTACCCCCACAATCACTGTGTGCTGTTTACATTACAAAGACCCTTAACTCTGAATTGGGTCCTGGTTGTTTTCACAATGCTTGGACCCAATTTGGGGTTTCCACCCCTTGTCCCACATCAAAAAGTTTCACTTTTTGCTGTGTAACTACAAAATGTAACCATGAGGAGCAGCTGCTGTCTTTTGCATGTCAGGGATGATGGGAGTTGTAGCTCTTCACCTCTGGCTTGAACTCACCACCTGGTTGTGCACCGTGCGACCAGCTTTGGCCAGTGGTTATAGCTTAGCAGAGTTACAGAGAACAGGCTGAAGACCCGACAAATTCTCCAAGCCTTCTCACTCTTGCTTCCACAGAAGTCTTCACCCTCTTCAGGATCCAGCTGTTTCTTGTAGCTTCACCAAAGACACCAGACAAGTCAGTAGTCTTAAATAAAAGATCTACTTTATTCTACTATATACAGCTCCAAAACTATCCAACACAACAACTCAACTCCCTCACTTACACTCTACAACCCACAAAATACATTGGGATGCATAGTCTATTATTATAGTCAATGCATGGTACCACCCACTGTTGTCTGTTTCCACCCAGTAGGCGTGTACATCATTCTCATTGGTTCTCTTGGTTCATCTACAATTAATGATTTCATCATCTCAGTCTGACCACTTAACAATTGTCAGGTGGGTCCAATTATCCACTTTACATTCTTGTCCTTGGCATTCAGGACTTGTTAATTGTTTACCATTTACACCTGTGTGGTTCTCAATTGGCTTCTGCTGAGTCACCCTGACTCTCACATACATGTTTTATTCATTACTGTATAACCCATGTTGCTTTTCCTTAACAATCCCCTCCGAAATAAATATGTATGTGCGTACAATGTCATTCCAACCATTTGTGTCAACCTTTCATGTTTTTCTACCGTAGTGCTTTTGAAACAAATCTGCTATGTTTTTGTGTTTTCTATGTATTTCAACTCTATTTCTCCTTTTGGAACCATGTCTCTTACATTTGGTACCTTACACCCACATATTTGGTTCTGTTCTTTAAATTTCTGATCAGCCATTGCTATACATATGTGAATCTTCTTGAATTTCTACTGGAACTCTGAAATTTTCGTTCAGGTCATTTAACAATTGTTCAACCCATTGGACCTCGTTCATTATTCGTTCAAAGCTGCAAATTCTGCTTCAGAAGTACTTAGCGCTACATTTGTTGTTTTCTACTTCTCCAAACTATTGGACTTTCACTATATTTGATGATTATCCCTGTACTGACTTCTAGTCCCTAATCTGATGCAAATGAACTATCTACAAAACAATCTAAATCTGCATTACTGCTTCTGATGATTAACTTCTTGTCTAATGTCCTTTTAAGCAGGGGTAGGCAACCTTTGAGCCGGCCGGGTTGCGTCCCTCAGACAACTGGGGGGCCGAACAATAAATAAATAAATAAATAAATATTTTAAAAATTAAATATATAAATAAACCAGGACAAATGTAGGACAAAATTTTCAAATGGAAGACACTTTTTTTTAAAAAAATAATGGAGGACACGTGAAAAAATTTGCTGATTTTTTAAAAAAATGTTAATAAATGCATGTTTCTGAGACTTCTATGGACAATTGCCCCCCAAAGGCCCTGGTGGCAATCGGCGGCAGGACAGGCTGGGGCCGGTCCCAAGGCTTGCCGGGCCGCATCCGGCCCGCGGGGCCGCAGGTTGCCTACCCCTGCTTTTAAGTATTCAACAAGTGGTTTCACAGCTGTCCAATCCTCAACCTTAGGATTGCAAACTCTTCTGGATAAAGTGTTAACGGCAAACGCAATGTCTGGTCTAGTGTGGCAAGAAATGAACTGTAGTGATCCTATTAGCCCTCCTAAAAATGCTTGTCCTCAAAATCTCTGGTTGTTGGTTCAGAAACGAAACCAGTTGTCATTGGAGCTTAACATTTAGCATTCTGTAGACCACACTTTCAATCAAGTTCAATTTTTCTTCTCTGACTTAATAAACAATGTCCTTCTGTGTGTCCACCAACATTAATACCAAATAAGACTTCAACAAACCTAAGTCCTTTCAAAACAAACTTTCTGACAATTCTCTCTTGACTGATTCATTTCCTGTTCTGACTTTGCTGCCACGCACAAGTCATCCCATAAATCACCAACACTAGTCTCCTTTTGTATATACACAAGCATCTGCCATGCTTCTCTTGTATCCTAACTTAACTAACTCATCATTAATACACAATCCAAGCTCTGGCACTTTGTTTCAAACCATACAATGCCCTCTTCAATCTATAAACTTTCTGACTCCATTCTCTCAAATCCTTGTGGCTGTTCCATAAAAATTTCTTCATCTAAATTTGCATAGATAAGCCGTTTCAAAATCAAAATGCTCTACATTAGATTCCTCCTTGCTGCTACAGCTAACACCATTCTCAAACTTTCTGGCTTTGCTGTTGGAGAATAAGTCTTGTCAAAATCTCATGCTGTGTTGTGCAAAACCCTTAGCTACTAATCTTGCTTTGTACTTAATGCTTCCATCAGGCATTTCCTTTCTCTTATATACCCATTTGCAACCTATCACTGGTTTATCTGTGGGTTCTTAACAATTTCAAACACATCCTTGTTAACCAACAACTAAATTCACTTTCCATTGCATCACACCATCTTTCCTGTCTTCCCTAGAAAAGATTTCTAATTCTTCAAAACTCTCAGGCTCTTCTACAACTGTAAGGCCTTGCCTGTGTCACAACAAACCTATCGGGTGATTTCCTAACTCTGTGACTACGCCTGGGTATGAATTCTGTCGTTCTGCCTCTTTCCTCATCACTGTCTGCACTAGAAGTTGTTGTCTTTCTGCTAAACCTGTTCTTCTGTCACTAGTTGTTACTGGTCTTGATTGTGTCTCCCCATCTGAGGTAAACCACACTGCTATGGAGCTTCTGGCTTGACTGAAACCCTCCATTTCCTGAAGTTGGTTCAGTCTTGGCTCCTGCTCACTTGAGCTACCTAACCTCAAGAACACTCCTTATGGGCATGCAGCTTGTCCCAGCCAGCATGTCTCTCAAAATTTGCAGACCGGGATACTGTATCTCTTTCCTCCATAAGAAACTTGTAACTGTTCCCGAGTATCCCAAGAACATTAGCCTTTGCTTTGGGTTCTCCTTCTCCTAAAACATGCAGGTATGTACACATGTGCAAATTGACCAAACACTCTTAGGTACTTGAAATTGGCACCTCCCACAAGACCCTGTAGGGAGGTCTTCAATCTCTGAATGGTACAACCTATTACTTAGTGTATGGCAGTCAGGGTTGGCTTCACCCAGAAGCTGTCTTTAACTCCTGCATCTGCCATCAAGCACGCAGAAATCCTTTTTTATGTCCTGGATTTTCTTTCAGCTAAACCATCCTCACTATGGTGTTTATCAGACGAGCTCTTAAAGAGGTACTATTCCAGTGTGACCCTCTAGCTGCTCCTTTTGCATGCTGGGATGGGCAGTTTTAAGGAGGGGTATTAGAATTCCAGGCAGAGAAGTTCACTCCTAAAACTGCCAATCCCAGCATGCAACAGGAGGCTGCTAGAGGAGTCACACTGGAAAGTACCTCTTTAAGAGCATAGTGTGATAAACATCTTGGACAAGCAGGGTTAGTGGTTTCATGTCTTATCCCCACTTTTTGGAACCAATTGTACAGCTGGTTTGTTTAAAAATTCTCCACCTCTATCTGTAACAATTGTCCCAACTCTGCATCAAATTTCTTTCAATCATCCTGACCCATGCTTTCAAACTTTGCCCCTTCTGACTTACTCTTCAATATTCTACATATGCAAATCTTGAAAATCTATCAACAATTATCAGGAAATATTTGCTTCCCCCTAGTGACAAACAATTGGCTTGGGCTACATCTGCATGGACAAATTGAAATGGTCTTTGAGCAATCCTTTTGGACTCTTAGCAACTGGATAAGCTCTGACCTTCACCTGGTTACATACAGTAAGTCTAAATGATTTTACATCTGCCACTTTAAATCTGGCACATGCTTATAAACTCTTAAACTCTTGAAATTTGCATGGCCAAATTTTCTATGAAGCTCATGTATGCATCTTGTGCAATGACATTAACAATAGTTAGCATTCTCCACCTATAATTACAACATTTTTTCTTCTAGAAAATAAAGCTTATCTTTTCAAACCTATGCACGCAGTCCCCATTTAAAGTTATTTACACAGGTTCTTTTCAAAAGTGACTATTTATCTCTGTCGTTAATCTGCTCACTGAAATAAATTGTTTCAATTTTCACATGCAAAACACATTAAAGTTTCTTTTAGCCCTGGAATGAAACTGTTCCCATTTGATTTATAGTTGTGAGCTCATCCTGTCAGCTAAAACAACTGAATTTACGTTTGATTGCTCTTATCACTAATTAAATTAATGTTGTGCACATGGAGGTCGAAGCACCAGAACTACTAGCCATTTAGAGTTTGCTTTTTGTCTTTTCTTATCATGGTTGCAAACACCTATTATTCTTATTGCCCTTCAAAAATGGCGGCTTGAATTGCTTCTGCCTCTGGCGTGCCATCTGCTCTCTTGCTTGCTTCTATCAATAGCCAATTGTTTAACAGTTTCTCTGCAGATGTCCAATCTTCCTTGCAGTAGAAACATTTCCTTTGCTCCCTCGAAGAAGCTGCTTGGTCCAGCCCACGCACATCAGGCTTGGCTTGCTCACTGGCACACTTTTGGAAGCTGGAGCGTCATTCCTCTCAGACATTCTCCTCTGGTTCTCTTCCAGAATCCGGCCACAACTAAATCCTTCGTAGTTCCCTGCTGGTAAGTTTTGCAATGCATTAGTAATGTTGCCCCAAGAAGAATCTAGGGACTCTAACAAAATATAACACTGCTGTTCTCTATTAATTTCCACTCCTTTGCTCAGCCTGCACAAACCAGTTTTGTATTGTTTTTAAATGTTCTATCCACACTGCCCTTTGCCACTTCTGTCTATAATTCTCTTAGACCATAGCATTTTGCAAAGGCAGTTGAAGGAGTGTGGTAGTCTTTGAAGTGTTTCCCAAACATCTCTCGCCGTCTCCTTATCTCTTACGTCATTATTAAATCTTCTTCTAACATTAAATAAATACAGGCTTTTTGCTTTGCTATCTCTCTCTTTCGTGGCCGCATTAGCATCGGCTGGCAATCCGGCTTCAACAGTTGCCCACAAGCTTCTTTTTACAAGTAGGGACTGGGCATAAATCTTCCAGGTGGGGTAGTAGATCTGTTCAATTTACTAAACTTCAAAGTCTCCATCTTAACTGTGTGCAGTGACTCAATTGACACAGTCCTTCTGGAGTATGCACAGCTGACCCTTTCAGGCTTAATCAAAACACAGGAGGAGTTACTCACTGAGCTATCATTGCAGCGCAAACAGCTTGCTCTGATCTGTCTTCCACAAAACTGTCTTCCACTCTCTGGAACTTTCAGCTCTGTGGATGCGGGTGCTGCAGTAGCTGGGCCCATAACCCTTGTCAGGGATGATGGGAGTTGTAGCTTCACCTCTGGCTCGAACTCACCACCTGGTTGTGCACCGCGCTGACCAGCTTTGGCCAGTGGTTATAGCTAGCAGAGTTACAGAGACAGGCTGAAGACCCCGACAAATTCTCCAAGCCTTCTCACTCTTGCTTCCACAGAAGTCTTCACCCTTCTTCAGGATCAGCTGGTTCTTGTAGCTTCACCAAGACACCGACAAGTCAGTAGTCTTAAATAAAAGATCTACTTTATTCTACTATATACAAGCTCCAAACTATCCAACACACAATACTCTACTCCTCACTATCCACTACTACTACCCACTCACAACCCACAAAATACATTGGGATGCATAGTCATTATTATAGTCAATGCATGGTACCACCCACTGTTGTCTGTTTACCCCAGTAGCGTGTACATCATTCTCATTGGTTCTCTTGGTTCATCCTAAATTAATGATTTCATCATCTCAGTCTTACCACTTAACAATTGTCAGTGTGTCCAATTATCCACTTTACGTTTCTTGTCCTTGGCATTCAGGACTTGTTAATTGTATTACCATTTACACCTGTGTGTTCTCAATTGGCTTTCTGCTGAGTCACCCTGACTCCTCCATACATGTTTTATTTCATTACTTATAACCCATGTTGCTTTTTCCTTAACATTGCAAGTGTCTCTTCTGGGTCACTCTGAGGTTTGAATGAGGCAGGCTGGCCCATGCCTGCAGTGGTGGTGTCTGGGCAGACTGGGTATTCTGGCAAATGTAGATGAGCCCTAGGATGAAGCCATGGAATTGGAATCATAGTGCTATAACTGGACGGAAGACCCCAGACCTTCTAGTTCTACCATTTCCCCCCATTCCCCTCATCTGACACATCTTAGTTTGTCCAACATGAGCGGTAAATGTTTTGGTGTAGTATTATTCATTCGGAATTCACTATCACTACAGATGAACATAAATTTCAACTTTGAACAAAGGTTAAAAGTGCAAATGAGAGCCAGGCTGATATCCTGAAAAAATATAAGGGAAAAGTTATTTGAAAAGATAATCATATTGCTATATGTAGAAGATGCAGTCATAAATTTTGGAAGAATGCAAATGCTAATGAGAAACCATGTGGCTCGATTGGGAGCACTTTTGATAATTTAGTTAATGCACTGGGAACAAAAAACTGGCAAGCTTCACCACTGAAGAACATGATTGCTTAGCTGCTCATTCTGCATACTATGCCCAGGCTCTTATTTGTTTGATGTTGATGGGATATTATCATGAATTATCATAAAAGTCAACAAAAATTTGCCAAAAGCTTTTAAAAACCTGGCATGTTAGACATAAATTAGGCTCTATCACATTTTCTCATGCTATTTTTAGAACTGAGTTTACTTCTAATTTAATGAAAATATGTTAGAAATTCTTTTTTTATAGTTTGCAAACCCCGAGCCATAAATAAAAGCATGAGTAATTTAATAATAATCACTCAAGATGATTTTAATCTTATTAAAACATGAAAGTACAAGGTAGTTCTACTTTACACTTTATATACTATATACTAAATGCAGATTCCTTGATTCATCAAAGGAGATCCATGCAGAGAGGAACAGCTTGCCTTTATTGATGCAATTGATTCATGCAAGATTGGTGGGGAAAAGAGAAATCTCTTAATTTCAGTTTGTTCCATTTTTCTTTCTTTCTTTTTTTATTATTTCCCAAAAGTAAGATTTTCAAGGTTCAGATGAAATCTTCGGTCCATAGATTCACAGCATTAAAAAATACCAATGACAAGAATTCTATAACTAAGTGATTCTTCCTTGCACCCTGCCGCCCAGGCTAACAGAAATGTATTTACTCATACTCCAGAATGGCTATTCTTCTCCCCATGCAGCTAATCAGTCAGGTAGACTGTTACAACTACATATGAATTAATCTAGGCAGTTGTTTCATATTCATGATTACTACTTGGGGTGTATGTATTCACACTGAAAAATTAAAGAGCTTTGACACCATTTTAACTGCCATGACTCTATTCTACAGAATCCTGGGATTTGTAGTTTGGTGAGACTCCAGAGCTCTCTGACAGACCAGGCTGAATACCTCTCCAAATTACAAATCCCAGGATTCCACAAGATGGAGCCATGACAGTTAAAGTGGTTTCAAAGTGCTTTATTTCTGCAGTGTGGCAAGTTTCTTGGTCACAATTTTCACACTATTACCCTAATTATAACTCCCTCTCCTTCTGCAGATGTATACTGACATCAGAAACATGAGGTGAAGGATGAACATTCTGCTGGCAATTGGAGTGTAGGTCATCAATATTTCCATCAGATTTTTCATGGGGGGGGGGAAGGCCAGGAGAAGCTACTTGTTAAGATGTGCCTATGGAGGAGATATAAAATCTTGCCTATTATTGAGGAAATTAATGATAATAATAAAAAACATGTTTCAAGTCTTAAATTAGTTTCACTCAGTTTCCAAATTAGTTGGCATTTGTTTGTTTTACATATGCATTTTGTCTGGCACATTTTGTGCTGGCTTTGTTTGCAGGCTGGTAGAAAGATGGACTATTGAATAAATAAGAAAAATACCTCATTTTGGCTAACAAACACTTTTGCACACTGTCCTCCTCCTCCTCCTCCTCCTGTTCAATAATTTTTCACACATCTTTGAGATACTGTTTTAGATATAGCAAGTTTATTTAAATTTATTAAAGAAATAGCACAATGTGTATTTCTTTGTTATGTTCAGACAGGTACACATTTTGGGATACACTCCCTAATAACATAACCTTATGGCATTGTTTTGTTTAACTTTTTTATTACAAAGTGAAGAACATGCACACATTTGAGGATAACTGTGAATAATTTGCATATAGGTTATACTGCATACAAACTACTCCATTAGTCCTCTGCAGGAAATAGACCCACAACCATCCTGCAGACATGCATCATTAGTACTCTTGAAGTATGCACATCCTCTTTCTTTATTCCATCACTTCACTAGGGGAAGGTGAACAACTCCAACTCCTTCCTCCCCTCCTCCCCCTTTTTCCCATAAACGTTGGTGTTGTGTATAGATTTATCTTTTCTTTTCTACTTTCTGTACCTTACACCCAATGGCAAAAGATCATAGCATAAAAAGTTATTTCTAGACTACTGTGGTCACTGGCTCCTGCTGAGAGTTGTCATCTACAAAAATAGCCTCTTTGAACTCAACAGATGATAGTGATGGTTTGACACACTTTTCTCTTTATCTTTTTGGCAGGTGATCAGATCTGTCAATGTACCTCCAGCCATCTGTTCAGTAGAGATGTTCTTTGAATGCAGCAACATGTCTGTAGCTCATAGCTTTATGAAAGAATACCAGGACTAAATGCCAGTGACTCCAGGTGTGAAGAGTTACAGGGAAGGTACCAAATCTGGAACACACAGCATATTCCTAAATGGACCTCCCAATTAGTTAGCAGTCAGTTAGACTACTTGACTGAAAAATACAACAGTGGAAGTGTTGTCCACTGTGGATCTTGAAAGCTCCCCTCGTATGAAAATTGTGTTCCATGTGAGAAATGCACCATATATGCTTTTACAGAAGACCTTTTTTGAGGGAAACTGCCATCCTGCTTTACTGATTTTTTTTTTTTACAGAACATTCAAATCATTGTTAGTTGTTGCCTTCCAGTGTTTACTGAGTAACCCTGCCAGGATGGGCCATGGAGGCACAGATAGAATTCAGATCCAATTTGTGTTAAATAGCTGTGCCAAAGGTCATAAAATATATGAAAAACACTATGTAGATGGTGTAAATTGGCAAAGGACTGTGAAGGCTTTTTAGAGCTCAGTCATTAATCAGAATGGAGATTGAAGTCAAGAAATCAGAAGAAGACTAGGACTTGGAAGGACAGGTATGAAGGAACTAGACAAAATCCTGAGGTTTAAAGATATAGCTAAAGATACTAAAGATAGGGTTGTCCATGTCATTTATTTCCCATTTCTATGCATGGTTGTGAAAGCTGGACAATGAAAAAAGCCAATAGGAAAAAAATAAGCTCATTTGAAATGTGGTACTGGCAGTTTGGCAGTTGATGTGGACTGCTAAAAAGACAAATAAATGGGTCCTACAACAAATCAAGCTTGAAGTCTCCCTAGAAGCCAAGACGACTAAACTGAGATTGTTGTGCTTTGGCCATATCATGAGAAGACATGCCTCACTAGAAAAGATAGTCATGCTTGGTAAGGGGGAAGACAGCAGGAAAGGAAAAAGACTTCGTTCCAGATGAATAGACTAAATCGAGGAAGCCAGAACCCTGATTCTGTAAGACCTGAACAGGGCTGTTAATGATAGGATGACTTGGAGGTTACTCATTCATGACAGTAGTTGATAACAACAGTTCCTTTATATTCAGCACTTCCTTTTTACTAGTCTGGGCTATTTCATTGCTTCCTGAATGAAGCTACTGTATTTTGCAATATGGGCAACATCACCATCAAAAAGTGTATTTCAGTTTAGGGGGATTTTCACTATGCAATCCCATGAACTCTCTCTCTCTCTCTCTCTATGCCCCCCCTCTCTTTGTGTGTGTGTATGTGTCTGTCTGTAATTATTTACTGCTTAGTCCAAAGACCATTGCAAACCCTAGGGGCTATGTAAGGATCCTGAATACAAAACAGTCACGAGTGTGTAACTCTAGAATGAATGAATGAGTTACATATTTGTAACAGCCATAGTGGATTCTGGCTTTTTATTCCAAGTTTGGAAAGGTAAATATTTTTCAGTTATTAGAAGCTCTCACTGCTTTGACTATGCATGCATTTTTTTTGAGACAGCTTCAAGAAAATGTAATTATGGATATGTGGTCATCTTATAGCAATGTATATGCCTTTTGAATTTGAATGGGTAGGTCTAGAGTTTGATTTTTTAACTCTATTTTAATCTGATGTATTTTATTGTTTTAACCCGCCCGGATTCTTTGTGATTGGGCAGGCTAGAAATAAATCTTTATTGTTGTTGTTATTATTATTATTATTATTATTATTATTATTATTTCCATGGTGCAAGTAACATTTGTCTTGGCAATCCCATCAGATCTGGTTTACATTTTGGGAACCATTGTGTGAATTAGCAACACGGTCTTGCCCAATTATGGCAAAGAATTAATATATGCAGCAGTTCCCTAAGAGGAGGCTAATGATGTTTGATAAGAGGCCCTTGACATGATGTGGGTAACCTCATTCTTCTCTACATACATTGCTGTCAAATGTATGCAAAAAAGAAAGGAAATCTAATGGCAATTATTACTGTGCTAATCATTATGTTATGGAAACTGCCACATCTAATATCAATCAAATGGGTGCTTGGCCTCTTTTCTATTAAGGGATGCTTTTGTGGTTCTGCATTCAGGTTGCCTGTGAATTAAGTCTGGCTTAAACATTTCACTGGGCTGTAAGAATAAAATAACTAATCCTCACCTGGGCTCCACACGTGTCACATTTAAACACTGGTATTAATATGTTTAGTGGTGTCATGCAAGGAAGCGCCCTTTTACAGGTTACCCTATTAGTATGTTAGCCTTACATTGCTACATTTTAAATTTTATTTTGCTCATGTGAAAGCAGTTGTTCTGGAAACTAAACAGTGGTGTGTTTTTTTTAAGAAGGGCTAGAAAAGAAATTCATTGGTACAGAGATTGTTTACTGAAGTATATACCTTGCACTTTCTGAGACTTGTTTTGTTTTCCACTATAAAAAGTCATGAATGTAGCTTACCACAAAGACTGAAACATTAACTGTCCCTTCACCCACCAAAAAAGATAAAACAGAAGTCCATCATCCAACTGCATTGATAAAAATAGGAGGCTAACTCCACAACAATTGCACTGAAACAGGAACACTGATCCCAGCTCAAAAATATAATAATAATAATTATAATAACAACAACAACAACAACAACAATAATGATAATTATAATAAGTGTCAGGAAATCCTGTTTTGGAAGGAATTCCAAAGATAAGTGTTACCCTAGAGGAAGTAGACATCCATTTTACTTTTGAACCTGTGACAACCTTGCAACCATCTTAATTGAGAGGTGGGTTTACATGGTTTATCTTTCAGATACTGACATTCTAAGCTGTGTGTGTGTGTGTGTGCATGTGTGTGTGCATGTGCACATGCACCCACCCACCCACCCACAGAGGCATACATACCATGGTAGAAAAGAAGAGTATTCCATTTGTTAAGAGACCAGCTGCCTTTGGGCTTCCCTAAGCTATCACTAATAGACAGCTTTTCCATCAGACCATTCAATAGCCATGCCAGACAATTCCACTGGAAATATGCACCTGTATAAGCTGATTGGTATGGGACTCCACATCTGAGTCTCAGTTCTCAAGCTAGCTTCCTCCTCCCATCCTCCTTTTCTCATTCATCATGTCTTTTCAGTTCTCTGTCTGCAGGCAAACTTACAGCTCCTAATACTTGTAAGCTACTCTGGTAGCCTTTTGCCTAAAAAGTGGGATAAAATATAGTTTGAATCAATCATTACAGAAATTTTAAAATCATTATATAAAATTATTAATATTACTATTTAATATCTAAATTAAACAAGTAAACAATATAGATCAAATTCGCCTACTTCTGCTATCATACACAGGCCCAATCACACATCAGAGGCACTGGGCTTTGGATAAAATATAAATATTTTATGATATTAGAAGTGGGGGAAAGTGCAACTATGCCTTGCCCCAAAAATCTAGAAAGTGTTTGGGGAATTAAGAGTAGAGTTGGATAGCCAGGATGACTTGGGTGTTTTTAACTTTTATCTGCCCTCTTCCATCTCTGATACAAACTGACACTCTCAGGGTGTCCACCCTAGGTTTTATTTTGAAGCAAGGAGATAATTTAGAAACAGGGTTTAGCACCTTGCACAGCTTCTTTAAATTTTAAGCTGAACCCCAGAGTGGGTGCAATTTCTGCCCACGTGGAAGCCACCAGCTGTCACTGTTTTCAGTCCCCAAGCTTGCTATACATACAAATTCTCCTTCACAAGTCTCTTTTACTGTCTCCCAATCACACATTTCACCTAGTGTAATATACTAATGGGAGCTAGTGTGAGTGTTGTGAATGCTTGACTAGGACTTTGGAGACCAGGGCTTGAATCCTGGCTTGATGTTGTGGCCCTGGGCAAGTCACACATCTTCAGCCTCAGAGGATGGCAGTGGCAAACCCCCTCTGAAGAAACTTGCAAAGAAAACCCCATCAGTTGGAAACAACTTGAAGGCATTCTCAACAAAAACAATATCTTACATAATTATCCTATTCTTAGAATGAATGCCAATAACATTTACTTTGTGTCTCACCAGCTGTTGTCTTTTTTCTTTAACTGGATCTCACACACAGACACTGCATTTTTCCTTTAAAGGAGGCCTTTAGGGAGATCTTAATCCACTTGGCCAATCATTTCCTGAGATCTGATTGTAACACTTTCCAGCCCATTGGTGACATTTGGAACAGGGTTGAATGGGTTTAGTATGTGCCAAGGTGGACATAGAAAATAAAGTCAGAACTTCCCCCATCCCACTGATGAACAGGGCCATACGTTGTCAAAGAACAAAAAACTAATTTACTTTGCAGGGTAAAGAAAGTCAAACAGTGATGACACCTATATTTGCATTTCTCAAGTGCTCAAGTTTCATACAATTTTGTCTTATGCTTTGTTGTTAGCTACTCTGGGAATGTGACCTTGTGTGTCAGAGCGCAGATAGTGGGGGGTGGGGGTAGAAGCAGGCAAAATGTTGACAAAGATGAGGGAAGATCATACTCTGAATGGTATTCCAAGGCATAACATTTTTAGTTACTTTTGTTCATCTACCACTCATTAAACCTAAACTTCTGATTGCACCAATGTTGTTGACACTGTACATCTGTCACATAAGCCAGCATCTTCGTGTGCAAGATACATGGAGCACTGGGCTTCAGGGAACCGATCCATAGCAAATCACATTACCAAAAGGCACGCTTTTGATATTTCTTCCTTTCAACAGTGATGTAAGAAGTGGCTGTCATTTAGCATCAGAAAAATGTACAAGGCATAATTGTGTTAAACCCTCATTTTCAGCCAAGCACATCTAGGGAAAATGGATCATTAGAAGTGGTAAAAGGAATTAACTGTCAAGAGTGACTTGTACACATTGTTTGATGAGAACCAAGAGAAAGAGAGAGAAAGACACACAGAGAGAAATGTCCTTAATTTGGCATAATTTCATTTCCAAAGACCAGTGAGGCTATTTGAGCCATCCATATATGGAAACATGATGACTGAATATAATTAAGCATGTTAACTTTTTATTACTTTGTATTGATTGCTATAATATGCAAACATTAAAGTTTTCTTTGCAGCATGCATCCAATGAAGAGAGCTCTGGTTCATGAAATGTTATTTCATAATAAATGTGTAAATCTTTAAGGAACAAGAGTCTATGTAATTTCTGCTACAAACTAAAACAACCATCTGTGGAATCTGATATTTGAATCACTCAAAGTATTCTCCAGACACACAAAGTACTTCCTGAATATATTATACATTTTAAATATCTCCTATTGCTTGTAAAACATATTTCTCCATATGTTATATAATATTAAACCAAGATATATGGGAATAGATACAGCCACTAAAAAACAATTTTAAAAACTGATCTGATTTGACATATTAATTGAAAATTCAACCTGGAGAATCTTACGAGCAACTCAGTCATACTCCCCATCATCAGAATCATTCAATAAGGATCAGAGGTAAGGAGACCAATATATGTTTATTTCTATATACTCATTTTGTACATATAAATATCATATATTTTATTTTAATAAAAAATAGTAAGTAGTAATCATCAATAAAGGAATCAGAGCTTAATATGAAACACGTCCCATGCACAAAGTCCCTGCATTGAAAGGAATAGGAAATATATTTCCATGAAAGCCTTCATGTGTACACTGAAGCTTCCATAGTGGGAAAAGATCACTGGATAGGAGTACATAAATGGTCATTTTCTCTGCCCTGTCTTCCTAATTCAAACTCAGGAGGACACAGAGGCTGTTGCCTTCAAGTCGTTTCTGACTTACAGTGATGTGAACACAATTCTCTTTTCTTGGCAAGATTTGTTTAAATGGGGTTTGCCATTGCTTTCCTCTGAGACTGAGAGAGTGTGACTTGTTGAAGATCACCCAGTGGGATTCAAAACCTGGTCTTTTGTAGTCCTAGTCCAGCACTTAAATCACTCAGGCTCTTTGACACAGAGGAGAAGAAGGCTTTGTTAAAGGAGCTCTGAGTGTCCACTCCAAGGCCTTCAAGACTGGACACTCTTTAGATTAAAATATACATTTCCAAACATTTCAGTCTTTACCACCTATGCCTACCATACTGTAGAAACCACCAATGGCAGAGCATGTGTCCTTGTTATTTGCTGTCAAACTGACTTCCATGGAGACCCTATGAATGGGAGACCTCATCAACAGCCCTGCTCAAGTCTCGCAAACTCAGGGCTGCAGCTACTTAGATAGAATCAATCCACCTATGTTGTGGTCTTCCATTTTTCTGCTGCCTTCTACTTTATCAAGCCCTGTCATCTTTTTTCCAATAAATCCTGTCATCACAACCCTTTAAGAACTCAGAGGAGTCAGAGTCAAAAGCGAGACCAGATGAACCAGTCTTCAGAAAACCTCCCAACTGTTTCACCACATGCTGGCCCTCTCTGGACCAATAGAGCCTCTTCCCCAAGAAATGACTGGGTCATCTGGGGGCAAAACTCTAGTTAGATTTTTTTAAAGTCACATGCTCTCAGCCTTAGGGGAAGACAATGGCAAACCTCTTCTGAACAAATGTTGCCAAGAAAACCCCAGGCTAGGTTTGTGTTGGGGGTCGCCATAAGTCGGAAACGACTTGAAGGCACACAACAACAACAATACAATATATAATTACAGCTGCTAAACTATTGTATGTACAGAGATGGAAGACTGCAGAGATTTCATGAAGGAGGATTACTTAATGAAAATGTATAACCTTGCTTAAATGGATAAATTAAATGTTTTGAATAGAAAACAAGTCAGTGTGTAGGTCCTAATAATAATAATAATAATAATAATAATAATAATAATAATAATAATAATTTGTGTGGTCTTTTCAGGCTATAAGGCCGTATTTTAGAAGAGTTTTTTCTGATGTTTCAGCAGCAGCTGTGGCTGGCATCTTCAGAGAATGTTGGCATGGAAGAGAGTGGGGGACATATACTATTGGTTGAGGGGAAGCGATTTGCATTTTAATGTGGGTATTGCTCTGTTGTTGAATGGCAAGTGGTGTCTAACCCTGCTTTCCTTCTCTTTGTAAACAGCAAGGAAGCATCATGTATAGTCTTTCAATGAACAATACGTTAATTATAGTAAGGATAACAGATGAACCTACCTCTTATATTAGTAAGAGCTTCTGATGTCTGAATTATCATTAGTCTTTTGTGTACAAGCAAATGTATATTCTTCTATTTCTTGCTGGCAGACTAAAAAAAACAACAACCATCAACAACAGGCAAAGCAGAAGTTTTAAAACTTTCCCCTCTAACTGTTGTTGTTGTATCTGACAGTGAACAAAGGGTTTTCTTTCAAAGTTAAAATCATGCCATGCCATTCAATATGTATTAAGGCTGCTTTGAGCTTTCCCATGTAGAGTGAGAATGTTCATTTTCATACAAAAGACATTTCCTGCAACCCTTCGACTTCCCCCTCTGCAAATTGTTGATTGGAAAGCACTCCAAGTGGCAAGATTTCATGTTCCACTGTTATTTCAAAGGCATTGTATTACATATATTTCCCACTGGAAGCAGGTGGTTTTGCTTAGCACTGAAACCATTTCAAAGAGCATTTCAAACATTTGCAACTTCAAGTAGGGAAAATAAGAATAAAGTGATACATCAAAATGCATGAATTGGTCATGGTAGCTTTCTGAGTGGATATGACCCTGTCCTTGAATCTCAATGGAGTATCACTATCCTCTGTACCATCAAAATCCATTTTTAAAATTCATCCCTGCCTGGCCCCAAAAAACTAGCACTACATCCTTCACAATAAAAGCTTGTATTGTGAATATCCATCAGCTATTCATGTGTTTTGGCCACTAGTCCTTCACAATCAAAAAGAGCCCCTCATTTTAGATTTGCTTGTAATAATTTTTCAGTATACTTTCTTGGTAGGAATGTAGTATGGGTCCAATACCAGCAATAGTCTATTGTCTAAGCCAGAGGTGAGCAGAAAGTGGAACACCAGAGGACTGTACTTCAGTTTTCATAATATATGCTCACTCTTAGTGTTTGATTATACTTCCAGTCTTTTGGAGATCTGTCTTCTTTATACATGCCTAAGCAATTATATAATGTTGGTGGACTGAAGAGGGACTCTTGAGAATTCTCTCTGTGACGGGGGACCTTTAGAAGCACTAGCCTCCTGATTGTGGAAAGGATGAGCCAAACTAAGAAGACACCCCCTTCAGGTCTTTCTACTCAATGGAGAAAGGCTGAGAAAACAGAACTAGAATATGGGGTATGCTAGACAGGGAGCTTGTGTTTGTGGATCTGCTCCTTTCTCCACAGCTTCAGGAATAAGGCTAAAGCTTAAATAATGCTAAAGCTACTAAATGATTTAAAAACACAATCAAGGTCATCACTACACTCCAGATGCAAGGCTAAAAAGTGGCTTAATCCTATATGATCTTATCTAAGATCTTAAATAAGTTTAGATAAGTTTTTAGTTTTATCTAAGAGTCTAAAGACTACTGAGACAGCAGTTACACTGCAGAATTAATGCAGTTTGACATCCCTTTAACTGCCAAGGCTCTAGTACCATGGGATTCTGGGATTTGTAGTTTGGTAAGATATTTGGCCTTCTCTGTCAGAGTGCTCTGATGCCACAATAAACTGCAAATCCCAAGATTCCATAGGAGGGAGCCATGGCCATTAAAGTGGTGTCAAACTGCATTAATTCTACTGAGTGGAGAAGATTGGAAAGGTTGCTTTTTCAGACTACAGCTCCAGAATCTCTCACCCTCTTGGTCACAATACTCTTCCCTCCTGGTTTTTTTTTTTTTTTTAATCTTTGGTTTCAAAAGCCAACATGATGATTTTTGTGCCTTTTCATTGGGCCTAATCAAGGCATTACCTCAATGTGGATTTATGAAAAATATAATTTTGTTTGGGAGAATTGACAGTTGGATTATTTGAAGCTTGCTAGAAGCAAAGGAGATACCTATAAAAGTTGCACTTATTGGAAGGCTGAGCATTCAAAAACATAAATTTGAATTTTCCTCAGAATTTCTCAGTCTTCTTCTCCATAAAATTTAAAAATGAATTGGCAATTGATATTTTCCACTGATATGTTCTAACTATCTGTGGATATTTGTTTAAGTTCTAGGGTAATCATGGTCTTAGTTAATTTTAATAACTAAGCCATAATTACACTGCACAGCCTCTGAACACAAGATAGCCAGAACGAGTAGATAGCTATTCTTTCCTCAGCCTTTCAAAACAGAGACTAGAAATGTATTACAGATTTATAACAGAATCAAGTTTTGCAACTAGAGTTGACTTTGCTGAAACACTTTAGAGGAAGCAGTGATTAAAAAGGAACTTTTAAAATCTCTTATGCATAGTGGTCCACACAGGGTTGCAGAAGAGACCTAGTACATGGAAAATTAATCATGCTATCTGTTTCTGACAGCTCAAGTGATTAGTGTGCAGAGACCTTTCATATCTCAAACTAGCAGCACATAAATTTGATCAATTTTAGGCAGCTGACATCCGTTATATAAAGTCATATTGTAGCAGGAGCGTAAGCTGCCCAATGATAGTGCTGTGCTAATTTACTGCCTAAGTAACAATAGCTGAGGGGGACAAAAGTCATCTTCCATTTGGCTGAAAATCATGCAAGTTCCGTTTCTATTTACAGAGTTGTCATATCTTCAGCCAAGCTGAGATCAGAAACACACCAATTTAGTTGATGGGTTTGCAATTCCTTCTGCTGTTTCTGTTCTGCTTCTGATTCTAGGACCAAAAGCATAATTTCTGTGTATGCTGAAAGATAATGAGCAGATAGAACAAAATATCCTGGAATCTATCCTTTATCTGTGATTATTTTATTTTACTATGCATAATAATTTTTCACTGTGAAGTTGACTGAATCATTTCCAGTGCAATTCAAGATGCTGTATTAATCTTTAATCCTTATGTGACTTGGAGTCAGGTTATTATGAAGGATCATCTCCTCCTAGATAGAGTTGCCTAGGACTTAAGATCTTCATCACAGGCTCTCCTCTGGATGTTCATGCCCAATGAAGCAAGGATCCATTGGCTAAAAGAAAAAGAGGGCCTTTTTAGTGGTGGCAACCTGGTTGTAGAATGCCTAATGGTGATCTAGCATGAAGGTTATCCTTTGTTTCTATGCCAGATAAACACCATTTATTTTGCCAGGCTTTTTTTTTTTTTTAATGCTGGGGTGGGATTTCAGTTTTTATAAGCTGTGTTTATGCTTTTTAGATCCTAACATTGTTTTGATGTTTATTTGGTTTTTATTCCATAGCCATTTTCAAAACATGGGAAATATGGACCAGGTGGAGTCCACAAACAAGTGTACCACAGCAGATTCTTCACACTTTTCTAATATCAATCCTGTCAGTACACTCCATGTCTGACTACCTGTCTATGCTCTTTACTATCATGGTCACCCAGTAAGCTTCATTGCCAGATGAGAATTTGAACCCAGATCTTTCTGGTCCTAGTCCATCATAATAAGTACACTGGATCTCTCATTCCTGCTTTAAGCTTCTTCTAAAGATAATTTTCATACTGAGTCACTCAGCAGCCTTGTCTTTTAGTACAGACAATGAAATCAAGGTTTTCTAGAGAAGTCGTATTCCTCCACTCTTCTGATCTGCCTTGGACACCCATTCTTTGCAAACACCTGTCATCTTCCCCATCTAAATTATACAAGTCACCCATGGTTGTTCCAGCTGTGCCATCTGCCCCATGTGGTGAGCAATTGAACCATCAGACTGAAAACATACATTTATCCAAACACTGTTGCTGTGTAAGCTCATATGTACCCGCACTTGTAGCTGGAGGAGGGAGGAATGGCCTTTTTGGATTAATCTCTATTACACGGAAAGGAAATAAGAGGGGTAATGTTTAGCAGAAACTTAATGGCTATCAGAAAGCTAAAAGGACCTATTGTTGCTTCTGAAATAAAATCACTTGTCATATGATCTCCCTGGTAACAATGGAGTGCAGAATGCAGCAGCTTCTTCAGGAAGAGCATTCCAAATTGCACTCACATTTCCCCCCTGTTATTATTTTTAAACTGGTTCTTCAGCCAGCATGGAAGAGGAGGGGAGGAGAAGGAGAAGGTAAAAGCAATGGGTGATCCTTAAATGAGAAGAGCAGTAATTGCAAGCTGACTAGCACAGCAACACTGCTAATCAAGGAACTCATCCTTGGGAAGAGTAAAAGGAAGAGTGCAGCTGCATGGATCCTTAAGAGATATTCCATGTAGTCCTTTAATACTGAACCTGCCCCCTTGCTCATTTTTGTCAATCAAATCCCTCCCATGTCTTCACTGAAAAACACTTGAGAATGCTCAGTGCTTTAAAATACTTTCCCAGAGGCCTTCCACCCTAAAACAGCAAGATCCTGCTCAAAAAACAGAAAAGTGATTGGAGGTTATGCACCACGGGTGCATCCCATGGCAAGTGAGATGGTGTGCTGTTACTCTCTGGAAACCAGCATGACACATGTCAGCTTTCCAGGCTCCAGAGCTTGTCCATCCCAAGCCTATGAGAACCCAGATCCCTTAAATATAGATATGAAAAGAAATAAGAAAGGTGAAGTTTTATGCATTACGGACATATAATTTCCAGATCCTATTGGGAAGGACAGGATTCTACCCTCTCTCTTCTTCTCCCTCCTGCTGAAATAGTAGGGTGCAAAGTACTCCTGCAGTTTAAACTCAATTTACAGTAACTGAAGTGAGATGAGAAGAAAGGGGAAAAGTAAAAGAAGGTGAGACAAACTGAGACATTTCAAAACCTGGTGAAAAAGTGGGACAGTTGAAAAAGAGAATTAATCAGGACTGTTCCTGCCAAATCAGGACAGTTTGAGTATAAGTTGACAGACTCTGGAAAAATAATTTTTTTTGAAGTACAACATCTTTGGACCATGTAGGATAAGGGGACTCTGGGAACAGTAGCCCTAAAAGTAACTTTCAAATTCTTATTATTGATATTTCAAAGGAGAGACCATGTTTTAGCTAAGTGTTTCAACATCATAGGATATTTAAAGGATGGCAGGTGCTCCAGTCTGCAACAGAGGTGTTTGTGACCAACTCAGGTGCAGTTGTTTCAATATGGTTTCACACAAAAAAGGGATTTCTGAGCAAACCTCTGCTCTAGAGGAGGTTCTTATGTCTTTGTACAGAAGCACCATTGGGTGCCCTGGTGGTGCGGTGTACTGCAGCCATTCACTCACAAATTGCAAGGTTGCGAGTCAATACCAGGCAAGGGCTCAAGCTTGACTCAGGCTTGCATCCTTTCAAGGTCGTTGAAATGAATACCCTGATTGCTGATGGCAATTAGCTTACACACTGTAAACCGCTTAGGAGTGCTTAAGTGCACTGATAAGTGGTATAGAAATGCACATGCTATTGCTATTGCTATTGTCTTCAGCCTCACTTGTACTTCTAGAGAATAAACCAGGGCCTCAATGTAAATTGAGAGAGTGATTTTGGGCTAGGAAGAGGCCTTGTCTCACTCTCAGAGTGATAAAATGGGCTTCCTGCCCCTCCAAGAGGTAGGGTTGTTAGGTCAGCTACGTCCCATGCCCTGAAATTTCAGGACCAAAAAGTGAGAGCAAAGGCCTTGTGATTTCCTCGTGTAATAAAATTGTGAATATAAATGAGAGACAATGTGGACTTCCCACTGTGAACCAATCAAGGAATTTAGTGTTTAAAATCAATTATTCAAATTATTCTATGTGTTTGAATATACCTACATGCTTCCCTCAGTGATCAGAATATGCAGATCTTCCTATTGCCATATCAGGTTTAGATGTTCAACCATTTTCTGTAGCCTATTAAACTTTTAATGGACTTTTCTACTTGTTCGATGAGAGGCATCTCACTGTGCAATTATTTCTTCAGAAACATGATTGTGGAGTAGAAAGGAAGGATTGATGTGAGGCAATAATTTATCACATTTCAGAAAACTTTCCCTGTCTTGATTAATCCTGCCCAAGTATCTCTTCAGTATTTTCTTAATACAGTGAAAATCCTTACATTTATGTTGTGATTTAGAAAGGAGATGGAAAACAGGAAAGATCAATCTGCAGGGAGAGGTGGCAAATAATAATAATAATAATAATAATAATAATAATAATAATAATAATAATAATTTAGAATTTACATACATTTGATTAACCAACAAGGACGGGTGAGGTGACTCCAATAGAGATGAACAGCTGGATTCAGGCTATTGCTTATAAAGCAAAATATGGAGCCTAATTATATTCTATGGACAGTTTTGCAATATGTAATTTCTTAGGATTAATCCCCACAACTGGATTTCTCTAATCCCTAAAAAAAAATTTGTTTCATTTAAATTTGTTCCAACGAATGCCTCTTGGGTGCCAGTGTGAGTCAAGTGTGTGCAATTAACTTTCTCAATATTTAGGTCTTGATGATTTAATTATAAAGTATAAGCCAGTGCAGTTAAACAATGCAGGCTTCTGCATGAACCTTGAATAATTTATTAACCATAGGGAAAGTAACAGAAGAAATGTTCCTTCTAGATTATTTTTTGTCAATAATCTTAATTTTTTTTTTTAAAAAAAGCAGTCATGTCTTTATACTGATGACTGGGATTCATTATTGGATCATTTCCTCCTGAGCAAATAAAAACCACTTCGAAGACCACTAATGATGATCTTCATTCATTCTGTTTCATCCCACTTTCTAACCAGAAATAAGCATAAAGGAAATAACAACAACAAATGGGGGCGACTAGCTAACTGGGAACTAGCACATATGTTTTCCTAAATGGTGAAAAACAATTTTCAAGCTTCTGCTTTTCAGTTTTGTGCCAGTTTATTTCATTGAAAGTGTTAGGTGTACTGTGGAGCAGAGAACATCTATCTTTGCAATTAAAGCTCAGTTGTGTTTAACTTAGGTACCTTTAAAAGGCTGTGCACAGCACTACTATATGCTGCATGTGGCACTTTTGGTTTGTGCCAAAATCATCTTAATGCTGACTTGATCAGTGACGGGAACCAATTTGGTGAAATTAATTATGTAAATATTTTATAAAGTCTTATATCCAAACTTACAGCAAATTATCTTCTCCAAACAGTTTTTTTGGGCCATTGTTATATGTCTTAAACTTGACTCTCACTGACAACAACATCCTCAAGGGATTTTCTTGGCCAAATTTATTCAGAGGAAGAGGATTGCTATTGCTGTCCTCTGAGAGTGAGAGAGCGTGACTTAGACAGGGTGGCTCAGTGGGTTTACATGGCTCAGTGGGGATTTGAACCCAGTGTCCTAGCTCAACGCTCAGACTACTACCTCACATTGGCTCCAACATTACTCAGTGAAATATAATGCCACTTTACCAAGGGGATAGCAATATCATTTTTTCTCTTCCGATTCTCCCCTCCCAACAAGTAGTCTTGAATTAGTTTTTCATTCCATGGTGGAGGGCAGTAGCAGCTGTGGATGGAAGGAGAATGAAGAGGAAGCCCATGTTGCATTCTACCATTGGGTCTCCCCCACAATGAATTTTATTACCAAAGATCTGCTGCTTATCAGCTTGTCTCAGTTGCTCCTTAACTACCTTCTGAATCATAAAATCTTGGAGTTGTAAGGGACTGCAAAGGCCATATAATCCAGCCTCCTACCAGGCAGAAATAAATGGTTAAAACACTCCTGAAAGATTCCCATCCAAAGAAGGATAATCTTTTGACTTGTTGGCTTCTGCTTTTGACAGAGAAACAAGTCATGCCAGACTAATCTGATCTCTATTTTTGATCAAATTATCAGCTTGATAGATGAAGGGGATGCCATAGATATAGTATACCTTGATTTCAGTAAGGCCTTTGACAAGGTTCCCCATGACATTCTTGCAAACAAGCTTGTAAAATGTGGGCTAGACAAAATAATTGTTACATGGATTAGTAATTGGTTGACTGGCCCAACCCAAAGGGTGCTCAACAATGGCTCCTTTTCATCCTGGAAAGTAGTGACCGGTGGGGTCCCACAGGGTTCTGTCCAGGACCCAGTGCTATTCATCATCTTTATCAATGACTTGGATGACAGAATTGGGGACATACTTATCAAATTTGCAGATGACACCAGACTAGGAGGAGTAGCTAATAACCCAGAGGACAGGATCAAAATTCAAAATGACCTGAATAGACTAGAAAGCTGGGCCAAAGCTAACAAAATGAAACTCAAAATGGAGAAATGTAAGGTACTGCACTTAGGGTGGAAAAACAAAATGCATAAATATAGGATAGGGGACACCTGGCTGAATGAGACTACATGTGAAAGGGATCTAGGAGTCCAAGTAGACCACAAGATGAACATGAGTCAACAGAGCAATGTGGCAGCTAAAAAGGTCAGGCCCCACCTGGAATATTGTGTCCAGTTCTGGGCACCATAATTCAAAAATGACATTGAGAAATTGGAGCATGTCCAAAGGAGGGCAACTAAAATGGTGAAGGGTCTTGAAACCATGCCCTATAAGGAACACCTTAGGGAGCTGGGGAAGAGAAGGTTCAGAGGTGATATCATAGCCCTGTTTAAATACTTGAAGGGATATAATATTGAGGAGGGAGCAAGCTTGTTTTCTACTGCTCTGGAGAATAGGACACGGAACAATGGATGTAAACTGCAGGAAAAGAGATTCCACCTCAACATTAGGAGGAATTTCCTGACAATAAGGGGTGTTCACCATGGAACACACTTCCTTGGAGACTGGTGGAATCTCCCTCCTTGGAGGTCTTTAAGCAGAGGCTGGATGGCCATCTGTCAGGGCTGTTTTGACTGAGAGTTCCTGCATGGCAGGGGTTGGACTGGATGGCCCTTGTAGTCTTTTCCAACTCTATGATTCTATGATTGTATGATCTTTGCCTTGGAACTATGGTCACTTCTTCACCTTTACGTGTTGTAGGAGTCATTTTTTGGATTGCTGGGAGCCTGGATTGACATGTCTATGTTACTAAGGTTATTTCCATCATTTGGCTGTTGTAGCATCTCTGTTTATCTAGTCAGAAAGCACTCTTGCTTACACAACTTTTATTGCTGTCATGATACATGATGTGGCCAAAATACTACAGCCTCAGTTTCATCATTTTGCCTGCCAGGGAGACACCTGGTTTGATCTGTTCTCTTTTGACTTTTTGGGAGTCCACAGTATCCTCAGCACTCTTCTTCAGCACCACATCTCAAATGAAATGAAATGATTTTTTCTCTCTACTTTTTTCCACTGTCCAGCTCTCACATCTGTACATGGTGATGGGGAATACTATGGCTTGGACAATTTTTACTTTAATGCTCAGTTGTATGTCTTTGCTTTTTATGATCTCTTCTAGTTCTTTTATCATTGCCCTTCCTATGCTTAATCATCTTCTTATTTCTTAGTTGCAATTTCCATTCTGATCAGTGTTTGATCCTAGGTACAGGAGCTCTTTAATGTTTTAGATTTCCTCATTTTCTAGGTTGAATTTATGTATTTCTTCCATGGTTGTTATTTTTGTTTTCTTCATATTGAGCATTAAGCCTGCCTTGTGCCCTGATTCAACTGATCCACTCTTAGGTGGGCTGGGGTCACACTGACATAGTTTTACATTAAGACCACATAGTGAGTTAAATGGGACCGCCCGGCTTACCAGGCTGCTCCATTTGCTGCTGGGGAGGAGGGCAGCCTCCAGGCTCGTGCTGCAGCAGCTCGGCGCAGCAGCGGCACAAGGAAGCAGCACACTCACCACTCAAGGACTCCATCTCCCAGGGTCCTCTGGGGCGGAGGTGCGTGGCGCCGCATCAGGTGCGGTTGGCCACTTCCGGTCCAGCACTGGACTTCAACTCCCAGGAGCACCTGGGAGCGGAAGTGGCCCAGGATTGGAGGGCGGTGGAGCTGAAGCGCTGGCATTGGCCAGGAGGCGGGCTGCCTCTTGCCTCCTAGCCTGCAATTGGCTGGATGGCCTATTTAGGGCCATGCCGGCTGACGCTCGGCGCCATTTTGCTTGCCGGCTCCCACCCTTCCTCCCTCAAAGGGCTGTTCATTTCATGTCACAACTTTCCAGGGCGGCAGCATAGGTCTTGGATCTGTTGGGCGTGGTTTCCTGTGCTGCGGAGCGCGGGATCGGGAGTCCCCTGGGACCCGGGGATGCTGAGGGTATAGCGATGTCGCCAATGCGGGGGCGGCATTGAGTCAACGTCCCTCGGTGACAAGGGGCGAAGATGCGCTAATGCGCATAACCGGTTCATGAGGAGATAGGGCACCTTAAGCCGGTTCCCCCTCTGTCATCCCAAGGCCTGGTCGTACCCAGGCAATTTGGTTCATCAACCAACATGGATTGGTGGATGACAGATCCAGACCTTATGCTTTCAGGCCAACCCTCTACACTTACCTACCGGTTGCTGTTGTATTCAATAAAGTTGTGGCCTTTTTTCTTCCAATTGGTTGTCTGGTGTGTCCTTCTGCCTTCATTCCCTCCACAGCAATACAGAGCAGTTACAAATCTGTAACTTTAGGGTCCAAAACACACTACAGAAATAATCCAGTGTGAGACCTCTGGCTCAGTGCTAGGGAATCCTGGGAATTGTAGTGTATTCTGGAACCAGAACTCTGATGGAGAAAGCTAAATGTCACAAAAACACAGTTCCCAGAATTCCCTAGCACTGAGCCAGGGAAGTTAAAGTGGTCTCAAACTGGATGATTTCTGCAGTGTGTTTTGGACCTAGGTTACAAATCTGTGCTCCCAATACTGAATGCCAGCCAACTTTTTAAAAACATATACTTTTGTGAATTGCAGTGTACATCATCAAATGCAAAGTATGTTTACTCCACCTATCATTTATTACATACATACTTGGGTTGTGCAGCATAGATTAATGCCAACCATAGTTAGATGAATGTTTTGATGCACATCTAGGTACAAGTCAAATTTATGCCAGCAATTTCTCATGCACCAAGGAATAACATTCTTGAACACATTAGTTGAGTGGAGTGTATATGCTTAGTATAAAATCCAGTTTTGCTATTTAATTGAATCATCTATAAGATGTAGTAGTCATGGTGCACTGCTTTCTGGCACAAAATCCCATAGAGTCAGACTATAAAAACATTATTTCATTCTGAAATTAGTGAGCCCTTCAGGATTTGCTTTAAAATTTATGAGTATTGAATGTTGGCATTGTTACATAATGATCTTTTTCTCAAGAGAGGAATATTAGATTGTACTAAACTGTCAATCAAGATACCTGTGATTTTTCTTTATTGACCAGGATGCTAGTTGTAATTTGTTTTCTTAACACAAAAATCATAACACCTAGAAAAGGGAAATACTTTATTTGACACATAATTCATCTTACTTGCTAGGGCAGCACAGTTAACCACTGACCATTAATCTGTTAGTGATATCTTCCCTATAAAGTTTCAATGGTGCTTTGTAATGGAGCTTCCATAACCTATCTTGAAAGATACATCTTCTCTGGTGGGCTTTTATGATTGTGTCTCATTTGAAAAATAGGATGAATTCTCATCTTGATACTGCATGCCTGGATGATTTCTAAAACATTTGCATTTACAGTACATGTGATAAGAAGGAAGGAAGGCTGATTGGTGCTTTCATCCCATTCCTTTATTCCCACTATATCACCATCTACTCATTGGTGTAGTTAGTTCATGTATGAAGTCATTGACCTTCCCATTAGAGACCAAAACAGACCTGACCAAGGAGTTCCTTGATTAGATCCCCCAGTTTTATTTGATTTTCTTCCACTTATAGCCTTAGCAGAGGGCTCTGAGTTTGATTTGGAGCATTGGCACCAAGCAGATCTTGATAAATGATTTCTCCCCACATAAGGGGAATTCTGCGAATGCTCGAGCCTCATTGAAAACAGTGGGGCTTGTGCATGTGACGTGGCATGCATGCCATTGCCTTTTCTAGCATGCGGCTTTCAGATGCGGGCACACTGTAATGATATACTGAAGCCAGTCATAACTGAACAATGTCAGGATGAGATACCGGGATCTAGAGCACCATCCAGTCAATTATGGATGGCTTTAGCATGTGGACATGTTAATTCTTTCTAAATTTTCCATGTGTTTTTTTTAAAAAAAAACTATTCTCTTTATTATTATTTCCCCTATTGAGCAACACCCCCCCCCAATTGCTACTAATTCCACTTGGGTAGAGTGAGCCTAAGGGGGGTAGAATAGCTAGAATACACTTTTTATACTTGCTTCAGATAGCTGGTTTTGGTTCTCGAGAAAAAGTGGTGAATTGGGTTCCCAGATCTTAGGGCCTGGCCCTTCTTTTCTGGACCGCAGGGTAAGGGGAGGAATGTTAGGGTGAGAGCATTGCCTTGAAAAGTATGGACGTATGCATGTCTATATGAGTGAACCTATTTTTAAAAACAAAGTGTACACATTGGTCGATGCTGAATTATCATTCTTAATGATATCATAAGCAGCTGTTTCTTTGCCTCAGATTTTGGCCCTGAAATCTCAGGGATGGGGTGCTACTAACCTGGCAACTCTTGATGTAAAATGGGTTATCACTGGGGTTGCTGGGCCCAAGAATGACCTCAACTATCCAAGCTGGCCATTACACCCTCCTGGACAGGAAACACTATGACAAGTTTTCCTGCTGTAGTTATACCTTAACTGAGCAACAATGCTTTACTGAACTGATGTGCATTCTGCTCTATTCTTTGAGCTGGACATAAAAGATTTTTTTAAATGTGCTTTTTAAAGCTTTGTTGTTGTTAACTGCCATCATCAACTTTGACTTTTGGTGACCTTGTCATGAGAGACAGTCATGTCACCTTATTATCAGGGTTTGCAGATTCATAGCCATGACTTCTTTGATTGAATCCATCCATCTGGAATGTGGTCTTCCTCTTTTCTACTGCCTTCCACCTTGCCATATTGATGTTTCTAGTGAGTCATGTCTTCTTATCATATGGCCAAATTGCGACAAGTTTCAGTTTTGATAACTTGGCTTCTAAGGAGATTCAGGCTTTATTTATTTATTTATTTATTTATTTATTTATTTTAGCAATCCACAGTATCTGCAAAAGTCTGCAACACTACATTCAAATGTGTTGATTTTCTTCCTATCAACTTTCTTCACTGTCCAGATTTCACAATGATACATAGAAATGGGAAATACAATTGCATGGACAATCCTAACTTTAGTATTCATTGGTATGTCTTTACACTTCAGGATCTTTCTATTTCCTTCATAGCTGACCTTCCAAGTCCTAGTTTTCTTCTGATTTTATGACTGCAATCTCCATTCTGATTAATGAATGAGCCAAGGTATAGATAAATATTGAATTATTTCAATGTCTTTGTTGTCAGTTTTAAAGTGATATAAATCATCTGTAGACATTGCTTTGTTTTCTTAATGTTCACCTGTAAACCTACAACTCACTAAATCTTCCAGCCAGCATGTTGTAGGAGATATAGTATAAAAGGGGCATTCTAGCCCCTTTTTGTGAAAAAAAAAGTAACTTTCTTCACCCCTGTTTTTTCCTTGTTCTCCAGCTTTACCTTTTGATATATTCCTCATTGTTGATTTCTGGCTTGTCCTCAGTTTTGTTTTCTTTGTTACCTTCCCAGATATAATTCATCTCAGGCAAGTTAGTGTGGCCGAAGTCTGGCAGCTGGACAGAACTGAATATTTGTGGGAGTGGGAGTCTGACAAATTTGACACTAGGCATTTCCTCCAGTGCCAGAAAAAGAATTCAGAAATGGAGTATCATTTGGTTTTATTGCTGTTATCACCCTCTATCTCCTCCTCCTCATTATTATGTGCAATATAGATTTCTCTCCTACTCATACAACTGAAACCAAAAAATATCCTTTTGAGAAGCATTGTGGGTATTTTTGCAAGCAGAAGAGAAATAAACTGCTCCAGTTCCATGGAGCTGAACTGATTTACTCTGTTAGAATTATTATTATTTTTTTGGATTTGCAACAACATTAATTCTCACACACTGCTGCCTTGACATTAATTACTCTACAACAAAGACAAACGATCTTTGTAAACTGCTCAGTGCCATGCATGTATTAATGGAGGCTGCCCAGTGGCATGTGGATCAGAAATAGGTTGGAAATGCAACTAATTACGGTAACAAAGTGGCGCGTCAAGATCTTTATGAAAGATAGCTCTGCAAGGTGAATAAAAATTATTGTCAGTACGTCTCCTTGAAATCCACTAAGTCCTGCAGAGCATACATTTGACTTCCAAATGTTGTCATGCTCAATCATTAATTTCACTTTAAAAAATTAAACTCCCACATGCTTTAGCATTTTTCCTGTACCACTGGGATCTATAGAGGCATCAGTCTAAGATCTTTAACCAAGTCTATACCCAGAAGACATCAGATCCCATCTGATCTTGGAAGCTAAGCAGTGTCATTCCTGATTAGTACTTGAATGGGAAACCGACAATAGATACCAGGTGCTGCAGGCTATATTTTAGAGGAAGTAACTGGCAAAACCACCTCTGAGAACTCTTTGCCTAAGACAATTCTAATGAGGTTAGGGGGCTATCCGAAATCAACAATTAAAGTGGACTTGAAGGCAAATGCACACAGGAACACACACACATCAACTCAGAAGTAAACTAGATTGGGTTCATTATCACTTATTCCCACTTTATAATAATATAGCCCATGGCTGCATAACATTGTGTTCTGGAACTAATGAGCATCCCCATTCTTTTCGTGGGCATGTTGCTATTAAAAAGTAAGTGAGGGACCACTCTGCATAGATGCAGAGACCAAAGCATCCCTAAATATAGATGTCCAATTTTCACTGACATACAAATTCTTCACAAAGCACTAACAGTATTTCCAAGAACAAAAATACTTATGATCATATGCCATCATTCAAATAATGTATCACTATGTTTCTAAGTTATAAAAGTTACTCAAGTTTGCATCAAATCATTTTGAAAATATGATCCATATAGCCTTGTGAGACAGGGGGCAAGGAAGGGGTGGGTATGTTACATATCTGTGTTTGCGGTGTACAGAAATCCCCTGCTTATCTGATGGGTTAAGGACTGGAGGACAGTCAGAAAGTGGATTTGGTTGAAAAATGGAACCCAGGGTTGTTTTTGTTTTAGTTTGCATATGCATTTTGATCACTGAAAACATAAATAACACACTATATATCACTTTTGAATGTGCATAAAAGCTAAATTAATATATTACATATATAGAAAAGTGTGTGTGAGCAGTCCCAAGCAAGCCTTGTAAGCATGAAGAACTGATGAAAGAGTGGAACTACTGGCAAATTAATGGTACTTGTCTGTAATCATAGAATCATAGAATCATAGAGTTGGATTTACAAGTGTTGAAAGTGTGAGTCATTAGAAAGCAAGGCATCAAAAGGCGGGGGAAGCCTGTAATTTAAGCTCAGGATGAGGAATCTTCTGATCAATGCTTGCTTTTACAAAAGCATTTCAACAGGCTATAGGGGTCATCTTTTCAAACATTTTGCATTCAAGAACTAAGAAGAAAAGCGAGTTAATAAACACAACTTCATCCTTTTCTCTGTAAAGATGTTTTAGCTCATCTAGGTAAATTTAGCTGAATGCTATATTACTTAGCACTTATAATAGGACAGCATTCTTTTTATGATGCCTGGAGTACAGCTGAAGCACACATAGATGCAGCTTTGAAGAGAAGACAATGACTGAGAGGGCTCAAGTGGATGACCAAGAAGGAGGATGTGCCTGCTATTTCCCATTTGCTGCCTAAGGTAGTTGCTTCAGGCTGTGTAAAGATAGGGGCTATCTCAAACGGTTATGCTTAGAATGAAAAACTCAGAAATTGAAATGATACCACTTGTGATTAATTACTGGCCCCAACAACAAAGGTATAAGTAAGAGGTGTTAAGATTCTAACTTAATAAGGAAAAACTTCATTTCTTTTGTGGTATAACTGTATTCTTTAAAAAAAAATTGTGAGTGTGGCCTCACTAAATGATGGAGGAGGAATATCAGGCTCAAAAGAGATAAGATGTTGAGCTTCTGATTAGAATCTGTTACAATATTTTTCCCCCTCAGTAAAGGAACTGCTTTAGAAATATGACTCTAGGTAATCAAAATTTCAAATGAAGCCCATGTTTATTTCTGTGACTGCATCCACCCTGAGAATGAGTGCAGTTTGACACCACTTTAACTGCAATGCTATTGAATTCTGGGATTTGTAGTTTTGTGAGATATTTAGCCTTCTCTCTCAGAACCCTGTGGCATCACAACAAACTACAAATACCAAGATTCCATAGGATGGAGACATGACAGTTACAATGGTGTCAAATTGCTTTAATGCTGCAGTTAAAAAAACAACCAGCTTTCTGCTGGTAAAATCCCCCAGTTACTCCTTAATTATTTAAGCAACTCTCTATGGATTTTTGTCTACAGATAATCTATTGTCTCAGCTTGAGAATCTGTATGTATTTGTATGCATTTACATGCATCTCTTTATAAGGAGAAGGAAGAAACAAAATACTTCACCATGACTTACTAGCAATACATCTCTTTCTGAAATCTCTCTCCTGAACTGGTTACTTATAATGATGGTGGGTGGGTGGGAGGAGGTGTAGATGAAGTAAATGCCTTTATCCTCTCTTTTTCATTATAACAAAACAGGAGGAAAGTGTATTTACCTATGCTCCCCTTACTCAACATCTTCTACTGTATAGTAGTCAAATGGAGGGAATGTTCATTCCCTAAGATTTATCTCGTGCAATGGAGGCTTGAATATATGAAAGAAGGGAAGTGGGGACTAGAATTCTTCCTTCTGCTTCTAGGACCTTGTCTGCATTGGCCAAAAAAAACATGCCTTCCCACATCCTCATGCAGGGAGTCCAAACAACTCAGGGCCAGTCCCCAAGTCTGGCATGAACAATCTGAATGACATTCAGCACCAAACCTGGGACAAACATCTCTTACAGAAAATTTTAAAAACTCCCTGTTTGCTCCAGATCTTTGTGGAAGATCCGGAGTGCTCTGTTGTGATGTGGGGTGATTCTTTGCACCTGTGTCCCACTGTGCCACCTGGTGGGCCACTGACACTTGGGTTGCTTGGCTCTGAGGTCAGAACTAGTTGTGCAGCTGTATAATCGGGGCTGGCCATTTTTTTTCTAACCTCAGAAGTGAGCAACTTGCTGTGGCTGTGGCTAGCAGGACATGTGTGTGAACGGCTGCCTAGTGATGGAATGGAGGTCATGGTAATGGGTGGAAATGGAGCAACTCTGGGGCCAGGATATTCTAGGCTGCCCCTGGAGAGTCTTGGCCAGTGCAGGCAGCACCTAGGACAAACACAGTTAAAATCACAGGGAATGCAGGATAATTATTTAGGGAGAGTAATGCAATTTTACAGTCAGATGGCTTTTGCTACTTGAGGGAGTTCTCTTTCAAAATACAAGTTTAGTTTCATGTCTGTTTTGAGCCCTGCGTGGTTTGAGTGCTGACTCCTAATGCTATACTAATACTGTACTTATCATTTTCACTCTCATATAGAGTGATTTTCCATGCAGTAAATTATTTATACTATCAAGTGTGCAGTTCCAGGTTGAAGGGTACATATGCATTCATAAATATAATTCATAAATATAACAGATTTTGATATGATTGTTTTTGTAGAAACGGATCACATAAGGTGTGAGCTTAATAAAATTTAGATGCTTAAATAAGCAAGTGGAAGCACCAATTGCATTGCCTGGTAAGTACTTGGTGCCAGTCACACATGTGAAAACAAGAATACAAGAAAAAGATTTATCATAATAGGGTCTCTCATTCCACCTCTATGCTTTTCTTATTTTGAAAGAGAGTGGGACACAATAAAAGATCTAGGCAGTGCTATCTAAAAGAGAGAATGAAGAACATAACGATCAAATATATGTGGGTGGAAGAAGCCCTGATGCTGTCAACAGTGACTCAGAGGAGGAAACAATGAGAGGAAGGTACAAGCACACCCATTACATTGATCCAATGGTAGCATAAAACTCTGGCAGCATACTTATATTAGGCTTCCACTCCTACTCACCCCAGTGCAACACAATGTGACAGTGCTGGGATGCACCCCCATGGGAAATTATTGCCCAGTGAATGCAAGGTATTACCCAACCACTTTCTGGCTACAGTTGGGCATGTAGGCAAAATTGATTGTGCATTGTTTAATACTGTTTTATTTTTAGGATTGGGATGTGGGGTTGAGAAGGGAATTAATTTTGTATTTTTGATTTGCTATGTTAATTGCCATATATTTTTCATTGTTCTTTTTATTGTTGTTGTTATTTGCTATGTATATCTTTCATTTTTTGCTATTTATTGCTATTGTGATTTATCATTGTTATTGTTAATTGTTATGTAATTTTTACTGTTGTAACCTGCCTTGATACTTCGTGATTGGGTGGGCTATAAATAAATTGTTGTTGTTGTTGTTATTGTTATTATTATTATTATTATTATTATTATTATTATTATTATTATTATATTAAATTGGGCATCTACAGTTTGGCATCTAGCTTTCATCTGCCCAGATCTCCAACATGTACAATGGATGGTCTGTAGTATACACTGGAGGACAGACAGTAACAGCCATTCCTTTGTCCTGGCTACACAACTGCAGCTGATTCCCCTGACCTCCTCTTCCTGTGGTTGCTTTTTGGTGTGTGTGTGTTTTGTGCAAAAAGGTACTGGATGGTATCTTCTGCAACATCCCAAACAGTTACATATGCGTATGTAACCCATGATTACACCAGTATTAATCATTACCATTACACATTATATCAATATTTGTCACCCACAGGATTCAACCTTTATTCCACAGTATAAAAGTCAAACTACAGTTTTGAAAGCAGGGTTGGGCAATGTAGGAAAGTATTGATATATATCAAGCAGCATGACATAGTTGTTTGAGTGTTGGACTATGACTCTGGAGATCAGGGTTTGCATCCTGGTTTGGCCATGGAAACCCACTGGGTGACCTTGGGCAAGTCATACTCTCTCAGCTTTAGGGGATGGCAATGACAAACCCCATCTGAATAAACTTGCCAATAAAACCTCATGATAGGGTTGCCTTAAAAAAAGGTAAAGGTATAGGTTTCCCCTTGACCTGAATGTCTAGGGATAACTGACTGTAGGGGGCAGTGCTCATCCTCATTACTAAGCCAGTGTTGTCCAAAGACAACTCCAGTGGTCATGTGACTGGCATGACTGCATGCAATGCTGTTACTTTCCCACCAAAGTGGTACTTATTTAACTATTTGCCTTAGGGTTATCATAACTCAGAAATTATCTGAAGGTTCACAACAACAACAATTAGCAGAATGCAGTGCTCTAGTGCAAGATGATATTGTGGTATAAATCAGGATAAAAATATGCATGATGCTGTGGTAGGGTTAAAAACAAAACTTACTTTATTCTTGCAAGAAATCCATCCAAGATAGGAAAGTAGACAGACAAAAAAAATTGTGTGTACTTCAGTAGAAGAGTCCCTAACGCTGACACTCATATGTGCCTGCCTGGGCCATTCTGAGGCTCTGAAGTCTCATGGATGCTTCCTTCTCAGACAAAAGATTGTAAAACACTAACACTAACTATCTAGAGAGAAATGGGAGGTAGGAAATATCCTCTGCAGCAGAATGTAGAACATGTTTGAATTACATAGATCAAGGAGCATATAGAGAGAAAAACAAGACATGAACTTCAGAAAGTTCTCTCTTTGCACTCCTGTGCAAAGGGATCCTGTAGCACTTTTGAGACTAACTGAAAGAAAGAAGCTGGTAATATGAGCTTTTGTATTCCTGAGCATACTTCCTTGGATCCATAGGTTCAAGTCTATGAAAGGTCATGCTACCAGCTTCTTTCTTTCAGTTAGTCTCAACAAGATCCATTTGCATACTGATTTTCCAGACTAATACTTTGAATTCTCCATCCCTAATTCCAACAGGCAGTATTTTTAATGGCCACTTAAAATGTCATTACAATAAGGTGTCTTTGGGTCTTTCAGAATCTTTCATCAGACTGGGCATTACAGTACTTGGGATGGAAGAGAAACTGCAAAGTCACCAAATATTAAAGCTACAGGATCTTTAACTAGACTAAAATTATAAGGTGGAAACTGCAACTTGGGGAATCAGCTTGTTGGATTGAAGCTGAAGCACTGAGTAGTATGGCACTTCCTATACCAACAAAGCTGGAGTTTAAATACAGGTGGTAATTTGGGTGAATTCAAAATGTATACTTGGGGGGGGGGATGCATACAATGCACTTTTAAAGGTTAAACTGAGGAAATACATCACAAAGCTAAATGCACACATTCATGACTGCTTCAGAAAAAAATGTAGATTGATGCAGACAGAGATTTCTGGTTGAATACCTGTGAAACTGACATGAATTGGGGAAAGACTGATTCAGCCACCTCTATCTGCACTAGACACATTTTCTCCTTAATATAAATGATACATGTAGCAATATATCATTTATATTGAGAAGAGAATCTATTGCCTGGTTCTTGCAACTCTAGCAATTCCAGTGAAAATAACTGATTTGGATGATTTGGGTGAAACATCAGCAACAGCTTCATTGAAGCAAACCAAACAGAAACAAACTGTTTAACTGAAGCAAATTAAATTTCCACATGTTTTATCGTCCCTTGACAACAGCTCTTGACTCAATGGGTTTCTAGCCCAACCACTTTGCAGCCAGTCTTGTAGGGAAAAGTGGATTGATTTTTTTAAAAGAGTATTCTCTAACATGGAGACCAAAGGCAATGAATCTGCCATGCAAAATGGGACTGCCACATGAGGGATTATCACATGGAAGCGTGGTGAGTAGTTGGCTGAAAGGTACTCTGCTTGTCCGTGTTGCCAGAGTTATTCTATGCTATTATAGTATTCCTTAGCAGTTCTCAGGTCTGCAGCACTGAGGGTAGCTAGAACAATTCCAACCAATGTAGCTCTCCCAGCATAACAAGTGTTCTCCAGCAGGACACTCTTTCCTCTGTGCCACCTAACCTCTTGACAAAAGGCTCCTCACACCTAGCTGCCAAACCTGTCAGAACACTTTGTTATACCAGGGAGATTAATGCACATGGCTTTTAAACTTAGACCCATGAAAAGCAGCTTTGGCAATACTTACTGCATGTCACCTTCAACCTGGACCAACTGCAACCTTTTCACTGATGGGGAAAACTTGTCAATAAGCTCTCAAAAGTGCAAGTCCCCAGCTGCCAAACATTGATGCCAGGGTAGTTGTGTTGTTGGCAGTCAGATGATATGAGTTTCCCCCAGTCTCCTGCATTATTCTTAAACAGTTTGATTCTCTGTATTATTTATATTTATTTTCTTTTATTTAAAATGCCTTAAATTATAGTCACAGAGCTCTAAAACTGCATGTAATAATAATAATAATAATAATAATAATAATAATAATAATAATATACCCCAAAGGCATGCAGGGTAGGCCATAAGGCAAGGAGTAGGATTAAGAGGGAGTCAAAAAGAGATTGAGATGGTGGCAGTGACTGCAGTTGTACGATTATAAAGATGCACAGTAATGACTATAACACAGACAGGTAAAATTCCAGTTTCACTGACAAGCATGCTAGCCGCCCAGGTGATCCTCACACCACCATCTCAGAAAGAGCCAGCATGGCATAGTGGTTTGAGTGTTGGATTACAATGCTAGATACTAGGGTTTGATTCCCATCTTGAAACCCACTGGGTGATGTTGGGCAAGTGACACTCTCTCATCCTCAGGGGAAGGCAATGGCAAACCTCCTCTGAATAAATCTTGTCAAGAAAATCCCATGATAGGATCAATTTAAGGTCTCCTATAAGTTGGAAAATACTTGAAGGTACACAACACACCTTTTAATGATCATACTTGAGGGATATACTTGAAAAAAATGTGTTTAATTAAAGAGGTAATGTGTAGAATCATACTGTCATACAGATGAAGTGGCCTTGTAGATGAACTGCCTTAACTTTCTTCAGGTGCACCTACACTGTAGAAATAATGGAGTTTAACATGTGATTACACTGGTTTCAAATGCTTAGGTATACTCTAATTATTACTATTTATTTTGATCTTATCTTTCCTCCAAGGAATGCAGGAATTTAAATACCTTCCCTCCATTTTATGGTCAGAAAACCCCTGCTGGTATGTTCAGTTGAGCGAGTGACAGGTTCAAGGTCACCCAGGGAGCTTTATCAGGGAGTAGGCACTTGAATCTGGGCCTTTTATGATCTAGTCTGTCATCATGACCTGTCTGCTGATCAAAGAAAAGCCAGCATTTAGCAGGTGAACCTTTTCAAAGTAAAGAAATAAATATCCTTGTCTGCAAATCAAGGCAGAGTAAAAAGGGATGGTTCAAAATCTCTGGACAACTAGGAATGTTCTGATCGAATATAATCTTAGGTGTAGTCCTAGAACCATGCTCTTCTCTGACCCCACAGAACTGAGAATATTTTAAAAGAATGTTGGCAGCTTTGCTAGTTTTGTAGAAGAGAAAATTTAAGTGGGGCAGGTTTAGGTTTTATCACTCATTACAGGATGATGAAGTAGGGAGTGTGTGTGGCATAGTGGTTTGAGTGTTGGACTATGACTCTGGAGACCAGGGTTCAATTCCCGTTTGGCCATGAAACCCACTGGGTGACTATGGACAGGTCACGTGCTCTCAGCCTCAGAGAAAGGCAATGGGAAATTTCCTCTCAACAAATCTTGCCAAGAAAACCCCATGGTAGATTCACCTTAGGGTCACCATAAGTTTTTTAAAAAGGTACACAACAACAACAGCAGCAGCAACAAGCAGGATGATGAGTTGCACCCACTGACCTATTAAAGCACAGGGTCTGCCTTATGCTCTGTGGCAATTCTATGCTAATTTTGGCTGGCTATTCTACTTTGGAAGCTGTATATTCTATCCCTAAACAGAATTAATTACCCAATAGGTGCACATCAGAAGTGGAAATTGTGTGGCCCTGCAGATGTTGTTGAATTGTTACATCCAGCATTACTCACTATTGGCTTCTAGTACATATCAAGCACACCACAACCATGCTGGATGAGAGTGATGGAAGTTGAAGTCCAACAACATCTGGAGAGCCAAAAGTTTTTCTCCCTTATTTACTATTTCTCCACTGATTACTCTGCAGACATTTAATGAGAAACAGAAAAAATCCTGCAAATAACCAGGGCATATACTATTTTTCTAATCTTCTGCAGCTGATATGAATTTATAAACAGGACATACATCAGATTGGGGAGGGACATTATCTGTACCATGAATCATGTACCAAATCTGGCAAGTATCATCAAAAGAGAATGGATAAGGTCATATTTCCATAGAAAGAGATGAGATCAATACAAACCAGAAACACACATGTAGGATATTCAACACAGGCGCCATTATTTTAGATTGATTTTCTTTAAAGTTGTTATATGCATTTGTTAAGATAACAAGTATGGAATTTGCATAGGTTTGTCAGAAAAAATCCATTACTTAATAAACATGATTGGGCTTCCTTTACAGCACATACAAAAGGAATACCTTGCAAGCTGACAAAGCACAATTCAAATTTAGCTGCTAGTCTTTCCAAAACACTTTGCTGAAAAAAGACTGTTACAAAATAATAATTTGCATGGACAGTTATTGATAAAATTATGGTAGGTTTTGATTCATTACAATGGTTCAGAGAGCTGTCACTGATGGTCCGCTGTATCTGCCACTTGATGTAGTTACATCATCCCATGCTTAAGGAATGCCATTTTCAATGGTGAGCACAATTTGTGTCCTAACTAAAGCCATCTTGCATTCTATTGGCTTCAGCATACACAAAAGGAACATAAGAACAGAGACACTTCAACCTTCTGCTTATATTAATTATCTTCTATTCACAAGACCAAATTGTTGAACATAATAACAGAGACAACGGAAGGGGTTGCCCTCTACGTTCATACACCAGACAGATGGATAGTTTGTGTAGAAAAATCATCACACCGGGATTGCACCAAGGATATAGTGACATTTGTAAAATGTGACACCTGACACCATTCACTGCAAGAATGCCATTGAAATGCAGCTGAAGCCAGGTTTACAAATTAACAGCAAATTAATGTCATATTTAATGAACAGCATGAGAAATGTCACCCCATAATCTAGGTATGAAGGAGACAGTGTGTGGAACTATAAACCTTTGTCAATGGGACTTAGACATGCTTAGCTGTGGACTGCATTGCACCCAGGGGCTTTACATGTTGGGCAGTTGCTGGTAAATGGTGCCAACCTGATTAAAGCATTGCTGTTGCAATGGCCACCACTCAGTAGGAAGTTGAGCCAGAGCAGCCACAAAGAGAAGTGTAGATGTTGGCCTTGAGAATCTTTGTCACTAGTTACTTTACAACTCCTGCAAAAGAGAAGTTTATTTTTACTGTATAAAAACATAAATATAGAAAAAGAGATGGGATATTCAGTCCATGCTGGAAATCTGGCATGACATGTTGACTAAGAATCACCCACAGGATTGTACTTAGTTGTGTAAACAAGTATTAAAAATTTGTGGTTTTTAAGATGTTGAACTACAATGTCCATAATCTCTGAACAATGGATCAGTTCTCTGGCTGGAATTCATGTATGTTGACTGCTGAACATCTAGAAGGTCACAGTCTGCCTATCCCTTCTGTAGACCATGTACAAGTACAATAAAGGCAGATGGAGATGTGCCCTACTTATCCAATCTTATTGGATACTTTTCAATTTGTACAGCCTGATGAAGTGGACAGGATACTTGGACAGGTGAGAGTCACCACATGTATGCTAGACCCTTGCCTTCCATGACTCATCCAACAGACCAGAGGGGGGCTGGCTGAGTAGGTGAGGGAAGTAGCCAATATCTCCTTACAACAAGGCAGAGTTCCAACTTGCCTAAAGGAAGCAGTTGTTAGGTCTTTGGGGAAAAAGCTGTTCCTGTGTCCCTCTATAACAGATAATCGTCCAATGTCTGACAAACCATTTTTGGGCAAGGTATTGGATTGTGTGGTGGCCTACCAGCTGCAGGGGTTCCCAGATGAAATGGATTCCATCTGGTTACAGGCCTGCTTACGGAACAGAGATAGCTTTGATTGTCTTGGTGGCAGACCTATGCCAAGAACTAGACAGGCTAAGTGTCTCCCTGTTGGTTCTGCTGGACCTCTCAATGAACTTTATCACACTAGTGGGCGAACGGGATTTAAACAAGAGTTAAACTAGAGAAAAACCAGGAAATGCCATGTGATAAACTAGAAAGGCAAAGCGAGAAGGTCATGTTGAGGGATGCCAATTGAACCCTCTGACCATTAGCCCCTGGGGTCCCTCAGGGCTCTGTTTTGTCCCCCATGCTATATAATATATACAAAAAACTGCTGGAAGGGGTCATCCAGAGTTTTTGAGTGCAGTGTCATCAATATGCAGATGATATCCAGCTTTATTATTACTTTCTTCCTCAATCCAGGAAGCCACCTATTTCTAAATGAGTTTGCATTCATAGGAATTCCTCTCCCAGGAACGATTCAGGGATGCAAAGGAGGGAGGCATGTTTCCATGGCGATTCAGGAAGCGTGCCTGGTTTTCAGACACAGGCGCTTCCCCCAGCTTTTAGGGTCATTTGGAGGACGTTTTAGCAGCACTGGAGCCAGGTGTGAAAATCTTCTCTGTCATCAGTAAAGATGAGGTAAACCAATTGAAACTTAATCTACTGGGATGCGTGTAAAGCAGTGGTTAGAGGCCTATTGATACAAAAGGAAATAAGAAAAAGGAAAGGGAGAAGACAAAAAGTAAAAGAATTGATGGAGAAATTAGAAATAAAAGAACAAGAACTGAAGTATAGGCCTGAAAATTAAAAATAAAGTATTTCAAGAAATACAATTAATTAAAAATCAACTAAACCCAACAATGATGCAAGAAATAAAAAATAAAATAAAATTTATATGACACTATCACTTTGAAAATGCTAATAAAGTGGGAAGATGGTTGGCACACAGGTTAAAGAAGGAAAGGGAAAAGAAATTAATATTAAAACGTAAGGACAACAACAAAAGAAAATAAAACAGTAACAGAATATTTTGGAAAATTATTTACAGCTGAAGAACTGAAGGAAAAGGAAAAAAGATAAAGGAATTCATAAGAAAAGAACAGATCCTGCAACTCACAGAAAAACAAAAAGAAGAACTAAATGTGCCTTTAATTATGGCAGAAATTGACATAGCAATAAGAAACCTAAAGGAAAACAAGGCTCTGGGACCTGATGGTCTAACAGCCAAGTTTTATAAAATATTTAAGGAGGAATTAGTGCTTTCTTTATATGAAACAATTTAGAAAATAGATAGAAATGAATTCCCAGAAACATGGGGTAACACATTTATTACTCTGATCCCCAAGGAGGATAAAGATCCAGAATTAATAAATAACTATCACCTGATCTTCTTATTGAACCTTGATTATAAGATCTATGCTCTAATATTGGCAGAGAGACTTAAAAAAGCATGTATCACATGGATTCATGAAGACCAAGCAGGATTTCTCTCAAGAAGACAACTTAAGGATAATGTAAGAATAGTGTTGGATAATTTAGAATTTTACAAAAGACATAATCACATAAGACATAAAGGAGATAAGACATAAAGGAGATAACAATTAAAGAGGTTGATATAAATGTAAGTTAGAAAGGAAAGGAAGTAAATTAGAAATAGAATATATATATATATATATATATATATATATATATATCCCTAAAACTGAAGTTAAGGTGATAGAAATATATCTATCTATCTATCTATCTATCTATCTGGAAATTGATTACTGGTGACGGAATAACAAACAAGATTTACTGTTTTTTTGCTTGTAGGAAGTTGTATGAAAGATTGTATTAGATTGTATTAGAAAGAATTGGATGAGGTTAGAGTAAGAGGAGAGACCCAGTAGAGGGATGTGGGGGAGTGAATGCAGATATGAAGAGATTGTTATATAGAAAGTTTGCTTTATTATTATTATTATTATTATTATTATTATTATTATTATTATTATTACATGAATAATGGAAATAAAATTTATTGTCAAGAAGAACGTTAATCTAGATAGGCCAGAGATGATCCTCGTCAGTGAAAAGACAGATCAGAGAGTAAGGATTCAGCTTGTGTTAGATGGGTTACACTCCCCCTAAAGTTGCAGGTTCACTCCTGGACTCAACTTTGAACCTGGAGGCCCAGGTTTCTGCAGCAGCTAGGAATGCTTTTGCACATTAAAAGCTTGTGTGCCAACTGCACACAACTCTTCCTTGAGATGCGAGATCTGGCCACAGTGGTACTTGTCTTGGTTACATCCTATTTGAAGTATTGTAATGCACTCTGCATGGGGCTGCCTTTGAAGAGTGTTTGGAAACTTCAGCTGGTCCAAAGAGCTCCACCTCTAATAACTCTAAAGACTATAATGTAGTGTTAACTGAGGCAGGTAGTAAGGACTATACTTCCTGATTTTCTTTTGCTTTTTGCTATTTTCTTCTTTTTTTAAATTACAAACTGTCTTGAATCCCAATTTTGGGAGAAAGTCAAGAAATAAGCGAATGAACAAACAAAGAATCCACTTTGGAAGTTTGGAAGCAGTACATTCTGGACTTGTTCACAAATGAGACTCTGAATAATTCCCAATCTGAATGGAAGCCTCCTGTGGCAACTATCAGTTCTCACACTGGTTATAAGCACAGCATTCCAGTACTGCTGTCAGTACTGTAACAACTCCCATTTGCCAACTCATCTAGCTCTTTGGTAGTAAAGAGTCTATTTAGCCAGCAAGCAAAAGGCACAATGAATTCTTTCTTTCTCTCTGTTGCCCACTAAAGGTTGTGGGCAAATGCAAGTACAAGTGCAAGTGAGAATGATGGAATCAGCTCCTCTGAGCACATATCTACATGGGCCATTAACACCCCGCCCTCATGTCACCCAGTCCACAAGATGCAGGATAAAATCTCAGATTTGAGTGTGGACTGGGAAGGCCAATTTCACACTGAATCAGGGTAATTCCTCCCCTAAACTGTATTTTAAAAATCTACCTTTTTCTCTGGATTTTACATGAAAATGCAGCACACTCTGAAATGATGCTGAGTAGTCACTCAACTACACACACCGTCCACTGTGCCACCTTGTGCCCACAATGAGAGGCCAGCTATATGATCAATGATGAGGGGGTGTGTCTTGTTTTTGACCTCAGAGGGAAAGACTCACATTACCAGCAGAGACACCCATCATTCGTAGACAGTTGCCTACCTTTGCTCCAGAATGCAGAGGTAATGGGAATTCAAGGCAGCTTTGGGGCCAGAAAACTCCAGGAACAGCCTGGAATAGTCTGGCCAGTGTAGACCTACTAAGAGTGTCACTGTGTAGCAACCTTCAACATTGATAGCTATTCCAGCATGTCAGAAATTTCTGCACCATTGGGACAGACCCTGTGTTTCTGTGCTGAATTTGTTGTTATTACTGTCATTTCCTACATCTGGAGACCCTTAGGTGACCCTATCACAGGATTTTCTGGTGCTGAGAGTGTGTGCTTCACCCAAGGTTGCTCTGTGGGTTTCCATGACTGAGGGGGGAATCAAACCCTGGTGGCCAGAGTTGCAGTCCAACACTCAAAGCACTATGTCATGCTGGCTTTCTAGTAATTCAGACATTTTGCTATAAAGTAGTGCATGTCATTGCACCATAAAGTGCTTTCAGTATTACACTGAACAGTATAGCGCTACTTAAATGAGGCAACATTTAAGATGCAGCAGTTAAGTGGCAACACCATTTCTGGCTTTTTATGCAGGAGCCAAGAAAGATTGTGCTTATAAGAGCTTCAGGTATTCATCAGTTGGGTTGAATGAATGGTGTTAACTAACAGGGAGCAAAAGGGCTCAGGCATAGGATGCTGTGGTGTCCTTCACAAGTTTCACACTACTGAACTCACATCTTCCTGTCTCTCATTTTTGATAGCACTTTTGATAACTTTTTTGCTTTAGCTGGAGACCTAAATGTTTTCAATACAGATCACCAAAACAGAACTATTGTTGAATCCTTTGTAACAGAATGTATGTCCTGATTTTGAGGCAGCAACAATTATTAACCAATAGATTATAAGGCTGCCAAGGGAATTTCTAGTCCATGCCAAGTAATTACTATTTCTTTCCTTAAAAATACAAAGCTGAACAAAGTCAGAGCTTCTAATGGCAATGGAAAATGCCATTGCCTTTGCTAATGAATGTTCACACTGAATAGTCATCTCTTTAGACAAATAAGACTAGGAAAAGTTATTATCTATGAGAAAATCTAAATAGAGTCCATTCTCTATAGTAAAATAGTAATAAATAATATTGCTAAGTAGAGAGCCATCTTGGTGAAGTGGTTTGAGCATTGGATTAGGACTCTGGGAGACCAGGTTTCGAATCCCTGCTCGACCATGGATGACCCTGGGAAAGTCATATTTTGACAGCCTTAGAAAAAGGCAAGGGCAACCCCCACTGTATAAATTCTGCCAAGAAAACCCTGTGATAGCTTACCTTAGGGTTCTCATAAATTGGAAATGACTTGAAGGCACACAACAACAACAATAAGCAAGAGCTTGCTGCTTTTAAAAGGTCCCCATAATCTGTTTCAGAAGGCACTCCCCTTTCTCTGCATAATGCTTTTTAGGGTGTGGGAAGTTGCTTTTTCATTTTGTTGGCTTGCTTGTTTAATTTCATATTCTGCTTTTCAGCCAATGCTCACAAAGTGGTTCATAATGTAGAAAAAATAACCACTTAAAACATGATAAAAATTTAAACAACAAGGAATTGTTTTAACAACAAAAACATTGTCAGTGCAATCTATATGCATCTACTCAGATCAAAGTAGCCTGAATTAAATGGGGCTTATTCCTTATGGTATGGATGGTCTTGAGAGACACTGTTACCACTTTAGGGATTATCTGAATTCTGCCATGCCCATATTGCCCAATAAACTCTACCAGAGGTGGATTGATTGTATGGCTCCAGCAGGTGGGAAATGCCTTGATATGTTGGAAGAAAGTGCCTGCTGCCTTGAAGGAGGCAGTGGTGAGACCTCTTTTGAAAAGGACCTCCTTGAGATATAAAAACTACCACCTTATTGCAAATATCTCCTTTTTGGGAAAGGTGCTTCAGCATGTGGTGGCTGAGCAACTTCAGGCATTCTCAGAGGAAACAGATTATGGTAGGGCAGATTTTTGATAAAGGGTGGAGTGCAAAACCCCACCAAAGCTTCTACCTTTCGAAGGTGGTGGGATTGCATGCTCCTGTAAGGCAAGAGGCTATGCTGATAGCATCAGTGCTACTGATAGGATCTCTCATGTCAGATAAGCTTTTGCTAAGGAGCAAGACTAAATGTGTCAAACAGCTACTGGGGAGCATCAGTGGTGTTGGGGGTGACACTTGCTGGGGGATCTCTCAGAGACAACAGCAATGGCACCATTGCTGACACTGGTTAGAAATGTGCAGAGGGAGACATGGGAAACCCCTTTTGATTTTTTTAACCACCAAAACCCTACAATAAGACAACAACAACAACAACAAAACTAAAACAAGAAGTAGTGCCAAAAGGTAAGACTGCCAGGTTGGATGGCTCTTATCAAGCTAATGGGGAAGAGCAGAGAACAACTATGAGTAGTGCTGTGGCTGATGATGCGATTGGACTCAAGCAAAAAGGATGCTCTGCTCTTGACACAGACAGAGGTGAAAGGCAAGTCCAAAACTGCACAAGACATATTATAAGATCATGGGATGTAGGAAGCATGCATCAGGGGAAGCAAGGCATAGTAAAATGAGAAATGGAACTTGCAAACATCGCAATACTTGGGGTAAGTGAGCTAAAGTGGACAGAATGGGACATTTTCAGCCATATACAGTGTTTTACTCAGGAAATGAAAATTTAAGAAGAAATGGCATGGAGTTCATAATGAGGAGAGATGTAAGAAAAACAGTCAAAGGATATAACAGAAAGTCTGGCTGAATCCTATCAATAAGACTTCAGGGAAAACCCATCAATATAATCATAATTCAGGTCTATACTCCAGCTATATACAAAAATGTGTGTGACCCTCACAGGCCAGAAGAACTGATGAAAGATTAACCCCCCTGTTGAATTAATTGTCTGTAATTTGTAAGCATTGAAAGAATGAGTCATCAGAAAGTGAGGAGTCGAAAGGCAGGGGAAGCCTCTACTGAAGGAAGCCAAGGGAAAAAGTGCAAAGGCAGACTCACAGGTGAACATTAAGCAAACTCATTCATTAAGCAAACCAAAATGATGACCAGAGATGATTTATACTACTTTAAATTAGACAATGAAGGCATAAAAATACTTCAGGATTTTCCATTCCTTGACTCAGTCATTAATCAGAAATTAATGTCCATTTCTGTCCACTTTAATGCCCGCTTTTTGTGGCTCCTTTTCACACCCTGGAAAGGCCAGATCGGGGCCTTGGCATGGGGTTGCCATGGCCCTGATCTGGCTGAAAAAGAGGTGGCTGGCTGTTTGCACAGCCCCTAAGACAGTGCTAGGCAAACATTTCTGGAATGGGAGTTGCAGAGTGTGGTGTCATGATTGGAAAGGCACTATCTCTATTTCGAGGATTTCCAGGGTTGATTTCCAGGATTTATATCCCACATTTCTCCACAATGGGATTCAATTTTAGACTCAATATGATGGAATTCTGGGAACTATAGTTTTGTGAGGCATTTTGCCTTCTCTGTCAGAGAGCTCTGGTGCCAGAATAATCTACAATTCCCAGGATTCCCTAGCACTGAGTCAGGGCAGTTAAAGCACTCTCAAACTGGATTATTTCTGCAGTGTGTTTTGGACCTTACTTCAGAAACTGGAGTTGAAGTTTAACTCCAAAGCATGTTCTTGTGGGAAAAGGCAAGTATATAATGATATTTGATCCAATTTTGTGGGTACTCAGATATGCCTAAAATAAATTGAATATTTAAAATGGAATATTTGTTTTGTTGGCATGTGCAGTACAAAGATCTGGCAAAGCATTCAAAATGTTATTAACCAAGGAACTCAATTAACATCATTAAGCACTAATTGCCTGGTTATTATTACTGATACCCGTTAAACAGTATAATTACTGATCATCATGTTCCATGCCATATACAGTCATAATATTTAGAAGAAATAAATGAATACTAAATTCAGGAAGAGCAGTAAGAAGGAAGGGCTAATGACTATTATGACAACAGCAGGGGATTATGTGTTATCAAAACTGGGACCAACATTGCAAACCATCAAAGTCAAAATGAAATATGCATACTCTTGTCTCAGACAGCTTTAACTGATATACTGGTGGAGAAGGAATCCAAGGAGTTTATCATACAGGGTCTTATTCCTGAGGCATGGAATGTAAATACACATGGGTGGATTCTATCATACACTCCGTCGCTGGGTAGTGCTCATCCCATACCCAATCCAGGCTTCTCCTGGACCTTTTAAAGAACAGGAAAATCTCGTTTTTTAAAAGGTTTGGGAAAAGGCTGGATTGGGTACGGGATGATCACTGCCCAGGGTCAGAGTTGTGTAATAGAATCTGTCTCTGTGCATTTACTTCCTGTACCTAGTGCAGGAATAAAAGACGGTGCAATAATCTCCTAAAATTACTTAATCTTTGAGACAAGACAGATTTTTTTTTGTTATGGATATATTCAGTAGATAATGTCTTATATGACTTGCCTGTTGGACTTAGCAATCTATTGCAGCCTTTAAAAACCAGACTAACTGCTACCTCCCAGAGGGCCTTCTCTGCAATTGCTCCCAAACTATGGAACGGCCTGCCAGACGAGATCCATCAAATTGCCAGTTTAGACAGCTTTAAAAAAGCTGCCAAGACGGATCTCTTCCAGCAGGCCTTTCCTGAATAAAAGTGCCTGGCCACAGAATGACTGCCCCCCACATCATGTATTAGCCCACTGCTCTGTCCTTGTTGTATTTTTTATTGTGTTTTTAATAGATATTTTAATTGTAGTATGTTTAATCCTGTTTTAAGGGGGGGAATTTGGGACATAATTTTGTAACTGTGGATTTTAATGTGTTGTGAGCCGCTTTGATTGTCTTGTCACAGAAAAGCAGGATACAAATAAAAGTTTTAGTATTATTTATTTATTTATTAGCAGGAAATGTATTTTTTCTAAAGAAATGCTCAAAGGGGTGAAACAGACTGCCCCAAAGGGGCAGCTTTAAGCTGCTTCTGACAAAGCCAGATTGGGGCCACAGCAACTGCACACTGCAGCCCCAATCTACCTTTTTGCTGGTCAAAAGAGAAGTGGCAAACAGTTGCTCCTTTTTGCACTTGCAAAAGCCAGCTTTTTAGCCCAGCCATAGCTGGAAGCTTTAAGGTGATCTGGAAGTGCGTGGTGTCTAAACACCATGACGCTAGAGCATACAGAAGCCAGCCCACATGTGGGCAGCCAGGTAGTGTGAAGCTGGTTTCCAGGTGTCTTGGGGACATGCATCGTGTGTACTCCATGCCCCCAAGCGAGCTGGGAACTGGCTTATGCCCTAAGTCCTAGATCTCCTTTTACTCATGACTAGAGCATGAGGAGATAAGACTCACTAGAAGAGACAATAATGCTTGGTAAGGTAGAAAGTGGGAAGAGATGAAGCAACATTCCAGATGGATAGATTTGATCAAGGAAGCCATGCCCTTGATTCTGCAAAACCTGAAGATGCCAGTCACAGATGCTGGTGAAACATCAGGCAGAAACTTTTCTGGAACATGGCCACATAGCCCAAAAAACCCACAAAAAACTGGCAGGGCTGTTGATGATAGGGTGACTTGGAGGTCTCTCATTCATGCGGTCACCATAACATGAAATTGACTAGCAACAACAAAGAGTAAGCCCAATGAATTCATTAGATCTATTTATGTGTTAATTCATTATTCAACCAACTGATTGAATGGGCCTACTCTAGTTGGAACTAACCAACAGAATGCCTGGCTACAGAAGCAACCTGGAACTAGATATTTGGACTGCATCTTATGAAACTCACTGCCACAAGACACATATCCCAGATTTCCATAGCATTGAGCCATGGCAGTTAAAGCAGTGTCAAACTGCATTATTTCTGCAATTCAGATGCAGCCTTAGTATCCTTAAGCCTTATACATCTGGTCTGAACTGCCTGGAACAAGGAAAGTGATGAGCTTCTTACTCCAGTCAAGTTTTCTTTGGACATCAGCATCTTCCTGAGCTTTGGTGGCTTCTGTAACCTTTTGGTTTCTATTTCTGTACCCTTTTGCTTTCTGGCATGCCTCTGCTTCCTGACTCTTGATTATTATTTATTGGTCTTGGCTAGCTCTTTAGTCCTGCCACCTGGCTTCATCTTATGTGACTATTACTTTTGGAATTGTTGCTCAGCTATGATGCTAACAAGGTAGAATTCTGAAATTGTTCAGATTGCTGGCAATGTTCAGTAGAAAGGTGAATCACCTGAAATTTAAAGGACTTTACCTGAACTCTGTTGCCAGACTGAGTCAGTATCTTGGACAGCTCTTTTAAAGTTCACACTCAAAGGGTTTGGCTTTGTACAGCTTTTGGGTTGTCTGCCCTGAGGCAGACATGAAGGAGCTGTTAGAACTGGACAATAGAGTCCAGACTCACAGTTGTCCAAAAATATCAAGGACTACAAATCCCATCTGAGTTGTAAGTAAGGTTAGGAACCTGTACTAGTTACTAGTGTTAGATATTTTGTTTATTTTACTAGCTTGGTTGAAATTACTGTTTTCTGTAACTTACATTCTCTGTGCCTGTAGGACAAGGGGTCCTATATTTAATGATATCCTTTGCTCTAGAATTCCTTAGTTAGAATAAAGCTCTTTTTTAAAAAAAACACCCTGCCTCTCTCACACACCTTTTTTATGTGCCTTTGGCTTGGCTAGCTCTTTCTTAAGTTGGCAAGGGAAAGCTTCTCTAGAGATCCCATCCAGCTCAGCAGGAGTGGAAAGGGGATCCAGAAGACCTTCAATGGTGGCTTCTGTGTGCAAAGAGCCATAATAGGGTAGCAGTGTTTGTCTCAGAGCCCACAGAACTAGAGCCCAGAGTGGATGCACTGCCCCTCTGCTGTGGAAGCCACCAGACACCAACTGGTAGCAAATAGGGCTGAAGAGTGGGGTATAAATACCATAATAATAATTTAAAAAATCAATTCCAGGGCTTTGTCCAAATGTTAAAGGTTCTGACACCCAAATGTTCAGCACCTTGGAAAACAAGTTTAAAGCTGGTAAAAGAAATGTTCTCTAACCAATTAGTCTAAAATTTGTGCAAATTCTCCCCAAGAATAGGAAAATATTCTCAACATCTTGTCAAGAAGACAAAAGACAAAACTTGCATTGTCTTATGTATGGTGTGTGAGCCAGCAAGGGAAGGATTTGCATCACTAGGAAGCAATGGCAGCAGGTATTTTTCAAGCATACCTAAGGACACATCAGGTATAGGACATACAAAAAGTCTCACAGGGAGGTTCATTCATCTGCAGCTGAATTCCATTTTACCATTACACACTTTGTTTTGTGGAGCAGACAGGGCTAAGCATTAAACACACACAAGGATGAACACAATACATGCTGTGTTAGAAAAACCAAAGTGAAACATTATTCCCATCGGCTGAATCATACAGCAAAGGGATGAAGAAGAATGCATGATTTGATTCAGCCACAAATGCACCAAGTTATGTTCTGCAGATCACCAGACTGTTTGGGAGATAATGCAATTTACTATCTACTGTACTGACTAATATTATATTTGAACAAGGGCTCCGCCGGGGTGTATTAAATTTGGAGCTTGACTAAATAGCCTGGAGGCTTGGTCTCACACAACAGCATGGATGGGCACTAATGACTTCCAAAGTAGTTTAGCCACAACTACTAACCACATGTTTGTAAAAGTAATTGGGATTATGTTCACTGAGACTGCTTTTCAAATGGCTTTTGCAGAAGCTAAATGGCTTCACTCTCTCCCCCTCGCCCCCCTCTTGTCTAACATTTCCTCCTCACTCCCAGTTGAAAATTATAATTGTTTCATTTTCTAAAGCAGCAGCTGATCATTTTGGGTTAGGCAAGGGAGCTATAAACAAAGCCAAGAAAGAATTGTTGCTTTAAAAAGCAAGACACATAGGATGACAAGGCCAGCCAAACACATTTTGCCACCTGAGACAGAGTGGCAAATGAAATGCCATCCCTTCTTCTACAAAGTACCAATCACAGTATTTAAACACAATGAAATTAATTTTTGTCATATAAGGCAGAAAATCCCATGTTTTATCCATCTCTGAATATCTGGCAGCAAAAATAAAATAAAATTAAGACATAGATTAATAAAGAACAATTATCATGACACCAGAAATCTGCTGCTTGAGGCAACCAGCTCATTCTGCCTAAAGGTAGGGCCAGCCCTGGAAGTTCAAGAAAGTTTAAGATAGTCTAAAACAGTCACAGGGGCTCTTTTAGAGATGGATGGACTTGAAAGCATCTTTTCAAACTTTAGGGTGGCAAACAGTGGTGTTGTGAAAAGTGCTGCTTATATATTTTGATGAGCAAAATTGAGGAAGGCACAAAGCTACTGTGCCCCCCCCATCCTGAATCTGCTGCCTCTGTTATGAATGTCTGCCACATGGAATTGCACAGCTCATATTTTGTCAAAGATCATAGAATCATAGAGTTGGAAAAGACGAGGGCCATCCAACCCAACCCATTGCATGCAGGAAGACACAATAAAAGCACTCATGACAGATGGCCATTCATTCTCTTTAAAAACCTCCAAAGAAGACTCACACCACTCTCTGAGGCAATCTTTTCCTCTGTCAAACAGCTCTTAATGTCAGGAAGTTCTTCCTAATTTTTTGGTGGAATCTCTTTTTCTGTATTTGAATCCATTGCTCTGTGTCCTAGTCTCGGGAGCAGCAGGAAAAAACCTCAATCCTCAATATGCCATCTCTTCAAATATTTAAGCATGGCTATTATGTCACCCCTTAACCTACATATGCCAGCTAGTTTCCCGTGCATGATAAGCTATTTTACTAGTCACTCACTTGATCTATAAAACAAACGAAGAAAAGAAAATTAAATTTCCTCTTGCAGTTTCTGTTTGTGCTAGCAATAGCAATTATAGTAAAAGGAAGGAATGAAGCATTAGATCTGCAAATGCATAGTATTTCTTGCCTAATGGTGTTGGACAGCAGGTAGCTTTTACCAGCTGACCTGCACTGTGATGCAAAGATGGGTCACTACAAGAAAATGTGTAAGATGGCTGAAAATTGATGGGTACAAAAAACAACTACTCTGAATTTGTTTGAATATAGACCAGCCTATTCAAGCGAGATTAACAAAAAGGGACAGAAAGTGGTCTTGGTAATGACTCTCTTATTGATCCTTTGTACTTCTGCAATTTTGTTATGCAGTATATTAGAAGCTAATTATTTTCCCTGTTGTAGTGAAAATACTAATGAAACTTAGGTGATTTGGGAAGTGCTTGGCTTCATATATTATGACAACATTCTGTTCAACCATCATTTCAGTTTCAGCTAAAACCCTATAAACAATGTAGAACTGAGAACTTTTAAATGGAAAATCCTCTTGCCTTAGAGGGACGCCACCGCGGACAAATGAGCACAGGCATGTTGGAGGAAAGGCCACAACTTTAATAGCATATCAAAAGACAGCGGATAACGAACGTAGGGTTGGCACCAATGCATGAGGTCTGGATCTGTCATTCATCAGCCCAGTGCTGAGTGAATGAACCAAGGTGCTTGGTCACAGCCAAGCTTCGGGATGGCAAGGGATTTTGTTAATGCTTACACTCCAACCATTTTGGCGATTGATAGCATATTAGTACCGCGCATCAATGCCTAACTATCCCTTGTCAATGGAAGGGGAGCTGTGCCGATGTTGCCCCCGCAATGGCAACCTGGCATCGCTCGCAGCCACACCCCTCCATGTCCGGATGGACTCCCGATCCAGTGCTACGCAGCCCTTGAAACCACACCCACCAGATCCAAGACCTATGCTACCGCCCCACAAAGTTGTGACAATAAGCAATGCACATAGGGAGGGTGGGTGGGTGAGCTGAAATGAAATGGCGCTGTCTCCTTCGCCTCATGGGCCTTTTAACGGCCCACTGTCCAATGGGAGGCCGGCAAATGGGGCCCAAACCCGCCCCCCGGCCTCCCAACCAATCACGGGCGGCGCCCTCTAGTGACGCCGCCCAATCAGCGTGCATTTCCGCCCGCAGAGCCCGCTGGGACCTGTAGTCCCAGCGTTGCGGGAGGAAGTCCCGCTTCCCGCCCTCCCTCCAGGCCAATCGCGGCTCAAGCGGCCCCGCGCAGGGGCTTCTGGGGCCGCTCGAGCCGGGAAGGGCTCGCTGCCTGCCGCGGGGGGGGCATCCCCCAGCGGCAACCGGGCCGTCCCGCCGAGGCGGGTGGCCTCATTTGCCTTAGAGGGACGCCACCGCGGACAAATGAGCACAGGCATGTTGGAGGAAAGGCCACAACTTTAATAGCATATCAAAAGACAGCGGATAACGAACGTAGGGTTGGCACCAATGCATGAGGTCTGGATCTGTCATTCATCAGCCCAGTGCTGAGTGAATGAACCAAGGTCACGGCCAAGCTTCGGGATGGCAAGGGATTTTGTTAATGCTTATGCTCCAACCGTTTTGGCGATTGATCGCATATTTGTAACGCGCATCAATGCCTAACTATCCCTTGTCAATGGAAGGGTAGCTGTGCCGATGTTGCCCCCGCAATGGCAACCCGGCATCGCTCGCAGCCACACCCCTCCATGTCCGGATGGACTCCCGATCCAGTGCTACGCAGCCCTGGAAACCACGCCCACCAGATCCAAGACCTATGCTACCACCACTGAAGGCAGGGACTGCCTTCCGCCAACCCTACAACCCAGCACACCCAGAGTTGCAAGAGTCCATGTTAGGGCGAATGTAGCCCGTGAAAGCTCCGGACTTCCATCTCCCAAGCCTTTTTATATTGTCCACTGTTGATGTGGCAGCCCCGATCCGGAAAGAGTTGGCCCCCGAATTCTTGCGGCGGCAAGTCAGGCTCCTAAGGGCCTCCGTAGCACCGACACCAGCTGGTACGCGTCAGCAGGTTCCATCAGAAGTGATAAACAGGTGGCCTCCTCTATTGGGGGCGCGCAGCACGAACCGCCTTAGCGCTTTACTGGGCACAGATGGGAGCCTTGGAGCCTCTGCAGTTCCATAGTTGTTCCCCTCCCCTCTGGGTCCGTCTTAGACCTGCGAAGAACTAGTAAACAACATTATGTGCAAAATAGATATAATCATAAATTTGCAAGGCCGCCCCGATCCATCGCCCGGGAGGCAGGAACCAACTCTCCTATCCGGATGCACAAAGAAAGCCGTGATGAAGCTGCTTTGAACAGGTCTGCCTCCAGGGAGGAGATGCAAACCGAAGGCAGCTGTCTCACCAGCTTGTCAAGGAGACGAAACATATGGGTCTCCTTCCGTCCATGTTGGATCGGTGTGCTCCGCCTCCACCCCTCTAGCGTCCTCTTGACCTGGAAGGTGGCACAAGGGTCTGGGTGTCCCTCGGCTTTGGCAAAGAGCGAAATCCCCCAGACACCAGGTCCTGCTTGACGCCCGAGTCAAGCGGACATGGTGGTGTGCAGCTGTGACCCCCTTGGTGATCCGTGCCAACCTGGCACAAAAGGCTCTGCCTGGCGAAACTACCCTGCAAGCAAAATTGAGGTGGCCGAGCAAGGACGGGATGTCTCTTAAAGTCGCCTTGTCAGCCAAGAGCATGGCCCTGACTTGTGTGAAGCGCCTCTAATTATCACGGGGAGTCGGGAAATACCGCACCGAATCAAGCTGAATGCCAGGTAGGTGAGAGATGTGGCGAGGCCCTCGGTCTTGTTGGGGGCCAGCGGGACCCTAGCTCCGAGCCAGGGTCGGAACGTGGCCAGGAGTTTGGAACATGTGTCAGAGTGCTCTTCACCCATGAAAAGGAAACATCCAGATAATGGGTGACCAGGGGTGAAGCCACCCTGCGTTTTAGCTCCCATCCAGGAAGGTGCTGAAGGTTTCGAAAGCTGAGCAACTGACAGAACAGCCCATTGGCATGGCCTGTCGAAGTACCATTTGCCCTCTACCCTTGAAACACAATAGCAGAAATCACAGGGTGTACCGGCAACAGACGAAATGCCGATTGGATGTCACACTTGGTCATGAGGGCCCCCCACCCGCAGAGCGGAACCAACTTGACCGCTTGGTCAAAGGTGGCATAGCGGACAGAGCAAAGCTCCGGCGGGATGGCGTCATTGACCGAACCCCCCGGGGGGTGCGAAAGGTGGTGGATGAGCCTGTATTCGCCAGGGGCCTTTTTGGGGACCACCCCTAGAGGGGACACTCTGAGGTTGGGCATGGGCGGCGACAGGAAAGGGCCCGCCACCCTGCCTAACGAATCTCTTTGTTGACCTTGTCAATTAGTACATGGGGCATGTCCCTGGCAGATTTAAGGTTCCGAGCATCGGAAGGCAGCCTAGGGCCCTCCGCCGGGATCCTGAAACCCTCCGAAGCCGGAAGCCAGGAGGGAGGCTGCTTTCCTCTGCCGGGGTAGCGGCGAAGCAGGGGGAGGAGGGCCTCCGGCCGTACAGGGGTACTGGCCAGCCCGAAACCCAACGAGGCAGCTGGGGCCATCTCACTGGGGACCCCCACCTTTCCGGAGTCGGAGCTGGTGGCTCCCTTTTTTCCGGAAGCTGCCTGGGTGGGGCGCCCCAAGCGAAAAGGCTGTTGGGATCCGGAAGGTGAGGCCATGCTATCTTGGCGTGAGGGCCAAAGCACAATTCGCAGCAATGTTCGAACTTGCATGGGGGGCGCACACACTTCCTGATTGAATTCCCAGCAGAGGAGCCTCTTGGGGTCCCGCTTTCCCTGCACTTGGTGAGGGCCTGGCTCTGGCATGAGGACCGACCTCAAGCAGCCAGATGTCGCTCTCAAGGATCCTTCTGTCTAAACCACTCTGTGAAGCCCTTTGTCGAAGGCTGAATCATAGGCAATGAGCGCGGTCGCCCCCAATGGACCGTGCCCTGGGACGTTAAGCAGTGGCTGATAAGGTGCACCCCCCTCTCAGGGTAGGCCATGGCAACCACTCCCATGAACACCCATATCCCTCAACCCAATTGGAAAGGTGCCGTCGGCTGGAGGAGGCTTGTGACCTTTCTTGTCCTTCCTGGAGGACAGCACAGCCCCTGCCTCCTCCCCCTTCGGCCTGAGAAGGGAAAAAACCAACAAAATAACCCGTAAGATCTTTCTCCCCGATTCTGTTGGAAGATGGATGCCCGGAGGGTTTTAACCCCTGGAAAACTTGGGGAAACTGGCCGCCTGTTGGTCAACCCAAACCCCTTGCAGCCCAGAGCTGGGTCCTGCGCGCTGATGGCCCACCGGGCATGCCCGGGATAGCGCCCCTTCCAGCCAGTAATGGTCCCTGGAAAGGTTGGGCCCCAAGCACTCACCAACCACGGTCGATGCGTGGCCAGGTGGCAGAGGAGGAAGTGTGTGTTGACTCCTCCCTGTTCGGCAATCAGCGTGGTGGGTAGCCGGGGAGGCCGCTGGCGGAGGAGCCGTTGGAACAGGAATCACCGAACTGCAGAAGAGCCCGATGAGGACGCGAGCCCCCGGAAGATGCGCTGGAGTGGCTAGAGAAGAAGGGTGACGCGCCGCTTCCTCTTCTCTTCTTTTCGCCGGTGGCGACGCCTGAGCCTGCTCGCTCGGAACCTCTGATCAGCTCAGCATGGACTGTTGCATCTTGCCAGAGCCTCATCCTTGTCTGGAGGCGAAGCCTGGGCTGTGGGCTGAGTCCCCCACCTCTTGGGCCGAGCAGGGCACGCGTGGGGGCCTCCACCGGTCTCTTTTGCTTAGTCCGGGGGGCCAATTCAGCCCAGGACTTCCTGGGCGGGCCGAACGCCCCTGGTGGCAGGCGGGAGCGGCTGTTCATGGGCACCGCCACGCTTGGAAGGCATGACCCAGGAAACTGTTATTATTATTATTAATATTATATATATATATAATACACACACACACACACACACACACACCACACACACACAACACATATACCCGGGCTGCAGCCCCTTTGGTTTTCTAATAGCCTCAGGCACTCACACACAAAGCAGCCCACCTCAGTGCTGTCGCACGGCGGAGAGTTGTATAGCAGCTCAAGGCCCCAGGAAGGCGGTGGGGGGGGTGACCAAGCTGGATGCAGCCCTTGTTGGGCCCACTCTGGCCTCTTAGGTCCCCACGTGGCTGCTGTCGCGCCTCTCGAAGCTGACTGCTGCTGTAGCACCGGTTTGTTGAGGTGAGGGCGGCGGCGTGGCGGCGGCGGCGCAACGGCAGCGGCGCGCGCGCGCACGCAACAAGCTCCTTGCTCTAAAGGAGCCGAAATGAAATGGCACCGTTCTCCTTCGCCTCGGGGCCTTTTAACGGCCCACTGTCCAATGGGAGGCCGGCAAATTGGGCCCAAACCCGCCCCCAGCCTCCCAACCAATCACGGGCGGCGCCCTCTAGTGACGCCGCCCAATCAGCGTGCACTTCCGCCCGCAGAGCCCGCTGGGACCGGTAGTCCCAGCGTTGGCGGGCGGAAGTCCCGCTTCCCCGCCTCCCTCCAGCCAATCGCAGCTCAAGCGGCCCCGCGCAAGGGCTTCTGGAGCCGCTCGAGCCGGGAAGGGCTTGCTGGCCTGCCGCGGGGGGCATCCCCCGCGGCAACCGGGCCGCCCGCCGAGGCGGGCGGCCCATTTGTCGATGGGAGAGGGAGCCAAAGGCTTATGTGGTTCTTGGCCTTACCTGTTTTTTAGCCCCTCACCTGGATCTCTGGATGTTATACTCCATTCATGCTCCTTGGACCACTTGTCTCATTTCCTTTCTCTGCTTTCATTGTGCGGAGTGCATGTGCACATGTAAATGAGGAAGAGAAAGATGTATTGGCACAAACCCCACCCATCATTAGCTCTGGCTCACACATCACAGCTGTGACCTCCAACTTATCGTATGGGTCAAAGATCTGGGGTTCTGATGTGAGCAAAGAACTCCCCTGCTTCCAGTTCATTCTGATAATGGGAACTGGAGCAAACACTAATTTTGCATGTGGAACTGCTCCATCCAGTGAAATAGCCCTGAGTGCATGTTGGATCATGTTTCAAGGTGAAAGAGGCCTGAGACACACTGGCCAAAAGCAGTGTGCCGGTGCCAAAACTAGGGTTCCAGAGCAGTGGCAACCGCATGTTCCGGACTCCTATTCAGTAAGGGTGGCAACATCATGGTGGCATCCTGTCTACATGGGTGCTGCCATGAGCCATCACCACGCAGCTTCTGCACACGCTGCGCATTGCGTATGTCATGGTGCACTCATGACATATGCAACGCAACACAAAAAGAACCCAGAAGAACCAGGTTCTTTTATCTGTGGAAGGATGCTAAATGGTTTGGCAGCTGTAGCATCCTCGCAGTTAAAGCGGGCGAATCCAGCCCACCATTTTGGGGTGGTCTGTACTGCCCCAGAGTTTTGAAAGTGAAACAGAAGACTCCTGTTCCATGTGGTAAAGAGTTGAACTTCAGTGAATTATCAGGAATCATATCCAGCTAATCCATGTGGTTAATCATGAACTGTAGGTGGTAGTTCCGCAGCAAAGAATCTCCAGACCTGGCCTGATCTGGTCTGACTATGCCAGGAAGGGTGACCACTGGGTTTTTTGGTTTCTTCTTGTCCATTGAAAGTTTCTTGAACATTAAAGTACCTGAAAGCTGATGGCTCATAGGTTTCTAATCTTTACACCTGACCTTTTCTCTTGATGTTGATCCTCAAACTCTTGTTTCCAGAACCTGAAGACATATACTTTAGGTATTTGTTAACAAATCTAGCGATTTATTGTAGATAATATGAAATTTGATTTAGAATTATATTTCAATTGCCTAAGGAAGATTATGCTGCATAAAAAAGTTTTATGGATTTCAGCATTGCTATTGTTTTCAGTTGGAAAGAAGGTTAAATACAAAAGCACAGTGAGCCCATGCCATATAAGCGGTCTTCAGCTTACGCTAAAGCCGCGAACTCCATTATACTAATGGGGATCAAGCATATGCACTTTTTGCCTTATGTGGGGGGTGGGGTGGGTTGTCCGGAACGGATCCCTCATGTAAGACAAGGGCCCACTGTAAATGATATTCCATCTGCATGTATGTAGTACATAACTGATTTGTATGTATGTAGTAAGACAATGTACTCTTACTGGAAAACTGTGAAATGTCATCCATCCTATTAGTGTTAACAGCTGAATTGAGCAAAAGAAGTCCACTCAGCTTCCAGCTGAACTGTAACAATGAATCTGGTTGCTGGCTGTTAAGGTGACCTGCACTGGGATTCAACTCAGGAGATGCTACTTAGTTAAGCAGATGTAAGGACATTTCACATGCGGGAAAATCATACATTAAAAAGGCATTTCCGGCAAAGTTGCAGATTGCAGTGAAGATTTCGATGACATCATGATCAAAGAGGATATCCTGGGAAAAACCAGGAATGTGCCAGCATCAAACCATTTGGGATTTCCCCATGAATGGTTTGTTGCTGCAGCATTCCTGGTTTCTTCCTGGGATAAATCCTCTCTGATCATGATGTGTCAGAAAATTCACCACAATCATGCGACTTTGTTGAAAAAATGCTTTTTACTCCCAGCTTTTCCCCCTACATGTGAAAATGTCCTAAGTAGCCAGTGTAGAATACAGGCAAATGTTTGTAGTAATATGGCATCATGCAAAACCTGAGCAACTGGCAATGGTGGCTAGTGGCTTCATGTGAGTGAGGGATAGGATTTGTTTTGCCAATGTCAGTTTAGGAGAAGGGTTTGCACTTTGGATAGGGCATCTGAAGTTCAGAGTAAAACCTAGAGCAGGTTCATTGCCCCATTAAATCAAGATGCATTTCATCCTGGATTGGCCTTTTTTTAGGGGCTACAGTAAAAACAAACACAAAACACTGGTTAACTAAAATCTTTTTATAAAAGGACAACATAAAAAAAAAATTTATACTATCAATACTAATTAGTATTAGATTATATACATATCATTAAATATACCAACAGCAGACATTTCTGGAGTTAAAATGCACTCTTTTCATTAGCTGGACTAATAAAGGAAACAATCTCAATTTTTATTATTATTAATACATTTCAGAGATGGCAATACATGCAAGTGCTAAGGTCATCTGACCCAATATGCTGAAAAGGTAGCATTTTTTGTTTGTTTTTTTATATATGGGGTAGAGTGGCCTACCAAATACTGAAAACAGATCCAGATCTTCATGAAACCTACTGTGTCAACATTTCAGCTCCCAATACATGGAGCCACTTGCCTTCAACCTGGGTTGACTGTAATATGACTACAAAGAGTCAGAACACTAAGAACAAGTCTGCATACTAGCATTGGGGTGACAGAGTGAGTGTGTGCCAGTTGGTAGAAATTCTGATTATTGAGCAAAGATACCAATGAGGCTTATTGTAAGAACTCATTAAAGACTGAAAAGCTATGCTGAACTAACACAAACTAAGCGATTTCACTTAAGTAGAAGTGAGAGATAAGGAGATGGAAAGAGAAGAGGTGGAATGATCCTTAAGAGTATCATCGTAATCTTATATGGGTAGGATAGGTGGGTAAGAGATTAGGAGATTTAGATAACTGAAAATTACTTAACACTATGCCTGCTACCTCCCTCATCTGCACTGCAGAAATAATCCAGAGACATCAATTTAAATGCCATGGCTCAATGCTATAGAATTCTGGGAAGTGTATTTTGTGAGACAGCCTTGTCTGTCAGAGAGATCAGGAGCCACAACTAACTACAATTCCCATAATTCATAGCATTGAGCCATGGCAGTTAAAGTGGTGTCAAACTGGATTATTTTTGCAGTGTGGATGTAGTGTGAATACCTTAAGTGATCAGTATTGTATTTCTTGTATGAGAAACATAAACTCTCCATATGTTTGGCCTCCAACTCACATCACCCCCACTAAAGAGGACTTATAATGAGAGATTATGGGAATTGTACCTCAAAACACCCGGAAGACCAAAGATTCCATATGTATGTATATGTATATATGTATAGTATGTGCACACATAAACATAGCGATACTTTGAAGTGAGACATCATCCATCATGTTCACATAGTGTGTATATCGCCAGTATCTGTATCCGTACATACAGCTTAATGTGTACATGCATATGTATTTTCCATTTGGATTTCCACATAAAGGAAGATGGATGGCCATGTCCACGCAGGAGAAACCAACACACCACACACACACAACACACACACACCCACACAACACACACAGATTACTAAATATGTGTAATCTATATGTGTGTGTGTGTGTGTGTGTATAAATATATATATATATATATATAGAGAGAGAGAGAGAGAGAGACTTGACACACACACAGTTAAATATGTGTATAAATAAAGATAAATATGTCTACACGTGTATGTTTTATATATGTAGGTACATGACACACACACACACACATACAGAGACAGATAAGATTGAATAATATATGCATAGATACACATGTATGTTTATATATGTAGGTACATAAACACAACATACATACCGAGAGAGATTGAATTGAATACTATGTGCATGATATACATTGATGTATAACATATATATCTATATGTTATAAGAACACACCACACACACCACACTGCTAAATATGTGTGTGTGTGTGTGTGTATACACACACAGTGTATAGATAGATGATAGATAGATAGATAGATAGATAGATAGATAGAGATATACTTCACACACACACACACAAAACACACACACACAAAAAAAAAAAAGAGAGAAATATGTGTATATCTACACATGTATGTTTATATATGTAGGTACATAAAAGGTACATAAAACACACACACATACCGAGAGAGATCGAGATTGAATAATATGTGCATAGATATATATTTGTATGTATATATATCTATATGTATAAGGACCTGACACACACAGACACACAGAGACATTGCTAAATATGTGTGTGTGTGTGTGTGTGTGTGTGTGTGTATATATATATACATGTGTATAGATAGATAGATATAGATATACTTCACACACACACACACACACACACACAGATAAATATGTGTATATCTACACATGTATGTTTATATATGAAGGTACATAAAACACACACACATACCGAGAGAGATAGAGATTGAATAATATGTGCATAGATATACATGTGTGTGTATATGCATATGTATCTATATGCATAAGGATCTGACGCACACACACACACACACACACACACAGATAGATAGATAAATATAAACATATATACATACAAACACGCACACACATGCACTCTCTCTTTCTCTCTCTCTCTTTCACACACACACACACACACACTCTCTCTCTCTTTCTCTCTCTCATTCTCTCTCTCTCTCTCTCTCTCACACACACACACACCCCTCCAAGAAGGCATCCAGTGTAGCGAAAGATACATACCCAATGATGATTTCCCAGCCATGTGGTCCGCTTGAGAAGCACCTTCTCATATCAGAACCGCCATGAAGACCCCAATCTGGAACTGCCAAGCCATCTTCTGGTACAGGAGCTGTCTGGTAAGCCACCAAATGGCGATGGCAACCTTCTCCTCCACTGTTATTGCCCTCCTCATCACGGTGTCTGTTGCAGTGATATGGGGCCATAGGACAGCTGCCAAGTCAAAGAGGGTCTGCCTGGGCATCCTAAAATGGCTCATCCACATCTCATCATCCCACAACTGGAGCACCTCCTCATTCCACCAGCACCTGACTGTCTGCGGTCTGATCCAATAGCAACGGGGATCCAGCATTGTTGCAATGTGAGCAACAACCCGGTTAATATCACCTTGCATTAGTAGCCTGAAAACGTCTCTTGTAGAGAGGTCCCGGATCCCCCTGGCTCTCATCCACACACACAGGAATCTAAGCATTTCCCTGTGCCTTTCCTGCCTTCTCAGCCGCAATTGCTGATACCTGGCAGACAGCATGGCAATAGTTGAAAGGATGAACTCTAGACCACGCATGGTGGGAGTCTGAGTTGCGGACATCGCGAAATTGTTGAAATGGAAGTATTTAAATTAAAAAAGGAAATGAAGAAGAAACAGTAACATTCACATTAAAGTAGCATTCCTGTGGGGCTAGCATTCACGCTATCATGCGAAACAGGAAACAAGAAGTGACTCCCTTCTTCACCCCAGAAACGTAAAAGGTCACAATACGTTCAGACCCCCACGGAGCATGCACAAGGGTGCCGATTCGAATCATTGAATCTGCATGGTATGTACTGGTGTGGTAATACAATTTGCACTCACTCCACTTTGACCCAGTAATTGCCACAATTTCGTTCTTCACGTGTGATAGTTCATCACATGAATTGCCTTGGATTCGAAATGACTCTGCTTCACCCTCGCTACAGAAGCGCCACGGAAGGGCTTCACATTGGAGCTCCAGTTTCACGTGTGATAAGGCCTCTAGATCTCTTGATCTGCTAGTTCAAACTAATGTTTTAGTCTTTCTTACATCAGGGTCAGTATTGTTTATACCTACGTACAAAGCAGAGTCAGTGTGGTGTACTGGTTTGAATGTTGCACTAGGACATTGGGAGACCAGGCTTTGAATCCGTAGTCAGCCATGAACACCCACTAGGAGACCTTGGTGACCTTGAGCAAGTCATACTCTCTCAGCCTCAGAGGATGGCAAGGGCAAACCCCCTCTGAACAAATGTGGCCAAGAAGACCCCATGATAGGTTTGTCTTAGGGTCACCACAAGTCAGAAATTACTGGAAGATACACAACTAGAAATGAACAAGGCAGAGGATTTTTGGAGAGCTGAAATGTTAAAAAGAGTATTCTCTGTCATACACCTTTAAACATACCTTTATAGTGCAAGAGTGTATCCTGACATATATCCCAGTAACATACTGACATACAGGATATTTATGGACTTTAGCACACTAATTCTTTCTCATCTTACATCTTGGAACTTTACAGTCCTTATCAGGATATTTTTATTGGTATTTCGCTCTCTTTCTCAATCTCACTCTCTTTACAAATTGTTTCTCTCTTAATCCACAAATGTATATACTTCCTTGTAACTAAGAAGACCTCTAAGGATGTAGAGATCTCTAGAATTTGGGTTGTGTGTTCTCTATTTTGCTTCCAAACTGATACATAGTCAACCAGGGGAAATGATATCATATATTCACTAGATAAAGAGAGAAAGAGAGAAGGGCGAAGGGTGAAGAGAGCTCAATGTACTACTGACAACAACAGCTCAAATATTTTTATTAGCTTCAAGCAACATGCTGTCAAAATAGCTACATATCATATTACTTTAATCCAAGAATATTTGCCTGTCAAAGCTTTCTGCAAATATACCCCCAAAAGGTGAAAAACAAAAACAAACAAATCATGGCTATTTCATTTTCCCATCTCTCACTGCACTCTTCATAAAATCTCTCCAGTCCTAAGGATTTTTAAAATGATGCTTTCTTTTCACTACATAAAGATTTATAGTATACTTGCATTCATATTTTCTCAGAAGTGCCACTATTTCCAGTTGGTCTTTTTCTTGGCTAAACAGGAAATAAGATTCATCTTAAATAATATAAAGTATTTTTAAAAACCTTTTCTTTAAAAAAATGTAATCTTTTTAATCTTTAAGGTATCTCATCCACAGGGTCATCTTGGGTCAAGATCAACTTGAAGGCAGTTATCAACAACTACAACAATCTTTTTAGTATAGCCCCAGCAAGCTTAATGTATTTATTCAACCCTATTTTTTATTTATTGACATCAATCTAAATAGAACCCCTTGATTGCTTGATGACTGTAATGCATCTGGGTATATGGTTATTTGTGTATAGATATCTGTAGGATTGTTTTATTAAAAAGCTGGAAAATAAGAACTTAACTCAGTGCCTTAAAAGAATAAGAGGATCTTACTGGAATAGAGCTAGGGAATGTGTAGACCTCCAGATGTTATTGGACTGTAACTCCTATTAGTCTGATCCAGCATAACTAGTGGCATGAGGTCATGAGAACTACAATCCTACAACAGCTGAAGGGTCATACATGCCCCATCCCTGTGCTGGACTATGTTAGCAGGAATAGGATTGGGTTTTTAATGTAATAATTGTGAAGATATTGGTACATAGGAGTTTCATATCTTTTTTCTGGGTAGCCCTCCTTTAAAGTATTTATATGTCCACTACTCAGGTGGCAATGTGTTTTGACTGGAAAGAAGTGGTTCTTCCTTCTCCCATCAGTTACTATGATAAGGGATGTGCAGGGGTAGCTGTGTTGGCCATTTAACAAAACAAACAGAAATTCATCAGTGATACCTTTATTGGCCAACCGAAATGCACACTATACTTGTTGCAAGCTTTTGAACCTCCATGGGCTTCTTCATCAGGCAAGATGTTACAAACCAAACAGGAGGGGGAAAACAGTTGGATATGTTAGTCAGATGCCTGCATGTTGTTTCAGTCCTTAGTAAAGATGTTATGCTGGGGAGGATATCTTTTGTAGGCAGGCTCCTCCTCCTTCTGGCCATGCGGCAATAGGGAGATTTTCAAAGTCCAGGAAATTTAAAGTCCATTTGCATCTCAACAGGAGTCCCTCTTTTGCAATCCAATATGTCTCCATTTCAGTGAGGTCACAGGCCTCTTTGTAGGCAGAGAATAATGGATTCCTCAAGAATACTCCATGTTTTTGCATCAGGAGCATTTTGGTGATGTAGAGGTAAAACATGCTAATTCAGTCCAAATTTAAGAAGAAATATTTTTTTTTACCTTGGTTGAAGTCCCAGTCCACAGGCTGCTCTTCATGGTTACCTTGCTGCAGCTACAATGCAGTATCTCACAATACAGAAAACATGCAGGGGTAAATGTGGTAAGGGATGATAGGAGTTGCTATCCTTCCAGCAACATTTGTAGGGCCAGAAGATGCCCGCTTCTGCTTCTGATCAATTCTGTTTCTCTTTCTTCTTGTTTAGAAACACACTCATCAAAATTATACCAAAACAGAAGAGAAAAGGGAGTTACAGTGTGCCCTTGGCTTACACGGGGGGGGGGGGGGGCCCGTTCCGCAAGGGGCGTGGCGGTGCGGCACTGCGATGGTGCGGCGGTGCAGCGGTGTGCGTGTGCCATGGGTGTGCACCCCATTCATTAGAATGGGATGCGCCGCCCCTTGCACCACGTGTGCTCCTGCATGGCTCTATGCGGGCACACTGTATATCTCAAAATACTGGAAAGTCCTCATTGACTAAAATGCTTTCTTTTCTTCAGTAAATGGTTTTGGAGTTCCTCACTCAGAAATTTCTGCAGCTTTGATTTGTTACCTTCAAACATTTTACAGATTAAAACTGGAACTTGTGTGGCCAAGTAGCAGCAGAATGTGTTCAAGATGGCAAAGATTATCAGAACACACAAGCTAAGAGACGCTGCACCCATTTGCTTTTGCTTGAACCTACAGGGAAAGGCAAGACTTCATCCCTTCCTCTCCTCTCTGCCCTGCAACGTAAATTGAGGAAAACTTTACTTTGGACTCATTTTGCAGCAACCAAAATAAGGTAAAAATAAAAAGGAAAAGGAGACAGAGGAGAGAGAAAGCAAGGTATTTTAAAAGCAGCTGAAAAAGTGGGAGGACAGTGATTAACTGGGGCTGTCCCTGCCAAACTAAGGTGGCGTTCCCACTGGCCTAAAACACCAATTAGGATGCGAATTAAGGGGGCATCGTTCCCATTTAACCCCGAATCCGATCTGCATTGCCCCGGAATCGTTCCCATTCAGTTTAGAATCTGATTCGGGTTTTATTGTATAATCTGGATTATATGCCTATAAACTGGTTTAAAAAAACAGTAGGTTTTAACTTGGATTATTTTTGCTCCCGGGGTCCGATTCGTGGTATCCGAATGGGAACGACATGGGTGTCTGATTCAGGAACCTGGAGATGGGAGGAGCAGTGCTCAAGGGGCTGGCCTGGGGGTGTCACCCTCTTTGTTCTCTTTCTGCATCACCAGCACTATTTTCTTCCATTCACATAGCCTTTACCCCGGTGGATTGCAACCTCCTCTTTGCTCCACATTCATAGACTGATGTGTGAGAAGACCCACTGAACACCATTTTTAACTATTATTATTTCTTTTTTTTTTGCCTCTGCCTGAGCCCCTGAGCAGATGGGCTTTGCAGTACATGCCTGCTTGATCGCCCCTCCAGACAGCCCAGGGAGCAATGGGGCAGGCAAAGGGATTTGGGGGAATGGAGGCTCCTCTCTTTCCCAGAGGAACTATGGGAAGACACAGGAGAGCCTGGACACCCAGGGATCTGAGGGGGGGGGGATTGAGCCTTCTCTTCTCTCTTTCCCAAAGAGTCTCTCCCCACTGCAGCCCGCTGGCTTGATCCAATTTGCCAAGCCTGGGCTTTGGATGCAGAGTCTCTCTCCACTGAAACAGTAGGTTTTATATTTGTGTGTGTGTGTGTGTGTGTGTATCTAAAGTAAATTATAAAGTAATAACTTTTTTAATTTATGAAAAAAAAAAACTCATTTGTAGTTCAAAACCCACAGTAGAAATAATACAGTTTGAGACCACTTAACCTGCCCTGGCTCAGTACTAAGGAATTATGGGAACTGTTGTGTTTGTGAGACATTTATCCTCCTCTGCCAGAGAGTGCTGGTGCCATAATAAACTACCATTCCCAGGATTCCCTAGCACTGAGTTATGGCAGTTAATATGGGGAGACACAGAAGAGCAAGGGGTTTAGGATGAATAAAGGCTCCTTCTAGTTTGGGGAGACACAACAGAAGAGTCTTGGATGCAGCCGATTTTCATTGGCTGCCCCCCCCAAAACCCCCCAAGACTTGTGATGTCTGAAGCCTACGCGCTTGATTGACAGCTTGCAGACACAAATGGGAATGGAGAGCAAGTTAATCCACTTTAAAATAAAGTGATTAAAATAAATGGGAACGAAAACAGGGTCTAAATGAATCAAGGTAATTTGCCCCTTTTCGTAATGGAAACAATGGAAAAAATTCGAATTATTCCTGAAACAAAATTCGAATCAGAATCGCGCCAATATAATCCATTTTATCTGCCAAGTGGGAACGCCCCCTGAGAGAGTTGAAGCATGATTTCACTGAAGAAACCCTTAAGAATATTCATAGGTCAAAAAATGTACAGTTCTGTAATGGACTGCATGTTTTACTCCTCCCTTCTTCTTCTTCTGTAGCTAACAAAAGCCATCTTCCAGCATCTTGAGATGTATCTCCTCTTCCTCTTGTGGAATACACTGGATGTGCCCTAGTTTTTGCTCTTTTTACACCAAACCAGGCTGTTTGATCTATCTGCATAAGAAATATCTATACTAGTGGACAGTGATTCTTCAGGATTTCAGAGATCTTTTGTAGCTCCACCTGGAGATGCAAACTGGGACCTTTTCCATGAAGAGCATGTGCTCTACACTGAGTTCCAGTCCAATGTGTACATCAATATGACATCACTGGTTATGATTATAGATATGGTTGCATGGAGCTTCTTTTTCCCTGGTGTTTTAACAGTTGATTCAGTCATGGTAATCATTCTTCTTCCATTTGGACAGTTTTTGGGGCCAAAATCGTGGATTTTGATATGACCTGTGGATAAGTCAAGGGTAAAACACTGGGGCGTGTTACAAAAGATCTAAAAGGGGAAACAAAGTACCACTTGCTTCCCTACATCTCCCTCTCTGGACCTCTCCCAAGGTCACAGTCTTGGCATGGAAGATGGGGAAACAAACCTCACCACAAAGAGTTAAAGTGGTGCCACACTGGGTTATTTCTCCAGTGTGGATGTAGCCTTAGACGCCAGCTCTGGTTCCTGCATAGCTTCCCCTCCCCTTTCTCTCTCCTCCTCCGACTCATGGCAAGGCAGCACCATTGCCTTCAATGGGACTCCAAATGGGCCAGGTTAGAACCAGAGAGGACCCAGCCCCCCCCACAACTTCACTGCAACAAAGCTCTCCCAAATGGGAGGGACTCCTTCTCTCTCTCCACCCCCCAATAGCTGGGGACTTAAAGGCACAGCCACAGCCACACACTACCATCTGGAGACCCCCACCCTGCTTTTGGGGTTTTCTTGGCAGGATTATTCAGATGGGGTTTGCCATTGCCATTTTCTGAGGTGGCTGAGAGAGTGTGACTTGCACCAGGTCACCCAGTGGGATTTGATCTCTGCCTCCTAGAGTCATAGTCCGATGCTCAAACCAAGTACAAGGTTATAAATAAATAAATAAATTCTTTATTATGGTCAAAGACCAGTATCAATATAAAATATAACATAAAAAATAAAATAATACACATAAAAAGATTGCTTGGGATAAAAATTTGCCAACTAGAAATGTAAATAATTCATTTCCGTTACATTTAGAATAGAAATTTACTGTTAAAAGCTAAAAGCTGTCACAATATAAAATATATCCAAACAGTAAATACAAAAACAGTGTTAAAAAAACCAAACACCAAAGCATAAAAATCACCAAAAACAACATGGTAAAGTTAATAAAAGAGATCCATCAACAAGAAACCAATAATACATCATAAATAATAAAATAATAGAGCCATAAAACTAGAATAGATCTAGCTGTCATTCCGATCAAGATAGCTAATTCTAATCTTGCTAGCAGCTAAACCAAATTTTGCTACCATAGAAGTAACAAATGCATTGTTGCCAGCCAAAAGGACACAAGTCTGCTGAAAGCAAGATCTACCAGAAAGGGATTTTAAAATACAATCAAGAAACCTTTGTCTAGGAGATATATACAGAGGACAGTGTAGAAAGTAATGTTCTATATTCTCCACTTCCCCAGTTTTACAGATACATAGTCTTAGATGGACAGGAGTGTTGTTATATCTGCCCGTCAAATAGGCAGAAGGCATACATTGGAACCTTAGAGCAGTAAATGCTTTTCTAGCAGGGGCCAAAGTAAGATTAATAAAATAATACTCTAACCCAAATGAAGTCTTGTACAATGGGTACCAAAGAGAAAAAGAAGAACTCGAAAGTGCAAGAAGATCGGCCCATTTGGAAGTAAGATAAATTTTCTCTTTGATCAGTTGCTTGACTCTACGGGTGGCATAATTTGGAAGTGAGTCCACATTAATCTGATAGCTCTGTAATATTGTTCTAACTATAGATACCCAGGAGTTTGGAGAATTAAGAGATATTTGTTCTGAAAAACAAATTTAAGATAGCTTCATTTAAAATAAAATAAAATAAATAAAATAGAAATAAACCTTTATGGGTTTCCGCCCTGAAGATATAAGTACAAAATTGCTTTCGACTGGTTTTGAATTGGTGAATTGCCTAAATAACATGAAATGAATGCACAAATAACGTGAAACAAGCCAAAACCACAGGAACCAGAGGCAAGCCCCACCGGAAGTGTAAAAAGGTCATGATCCGATTCTGGCCTCACTGCGCATGTGCAGGGATGCTAATTCGAACTCTAGACTACGAAGGGTACATACTAATATGATAACTTCTTTTGCATTCGCACTACTTTGGCTTTGGGATGGGCTCTGTGTTCTTCTGTGGTTTAATAACCATTCATGCAATTGTGATAGTTTCCAAATTGGCCCCACTTTCTTTTCTTTTGAAATTGGGAGACATTCCTCCTGTGTGATAACATCCCCTCTCTTTCTCCCTTGTCTCTGCAGCTGTTTGTTAGCTCTGGCTAAGAAGGAAGGCTTAGGGATAACACCCACACCCACAGAGGAGAGTGCACGGGGACTCAGATGGGGAGCCAGATCTCTGGCTATGAAGGAAGGGTGGGCACTTCTTTCAGGAACTTTATAAGCAGTATTAATTAACTTATTGCCCCATATATAAGTCAACCCATGATTTTGGAGTTAATTTTGGGGCATAAATTTCTCAACTTATAGTCAAGTAAATACAGTAATCAGTTTTGAAATAAATCAATATGCAGTAGCCCCACCACATGAGTGGGCTAGCAAATTTGCAGATTTGACCATCCATGGATTGTCACATCCCATATTATTCAATCATGGCATGTGCATGTGGATCCACTGATATGGATGCACACATGTCACTACCCACTGAATAATATGGGGCATGACCACCTAAGTTCTTTTCCATCTGTGGGCAACCAAACCTCCACATATAGGAAGCGTCCACTGTATTCTTAAATTACTACATTTATTTTTCTTTCATTAGGTACTATTTTAAATCATTTTTCTTTCATTACATTAATGACATCAAACTTGATCAATCTGATGAGTTAGAGTTTATAATTATGCTTTCTTGCAGAGGCAGTGGCAAAGGCAGATAATGTCTTAAATCAGTTAGGGATTGAAACTCTGTGGCTGCTGCTCCTGGCATGATAGAGAGAGGAAAGTGCAGGAGGCTACTGCTGATATTAGAGGGACACTTGCTTTTCCTTGTTTCTTTTTTAAGGAAAATCTTGCTTGTTAAATCAAGGCAAAGACTCCATTGGATCTATTTTCTCAGTAGTGATTACTTAATAAAATTGATTATCTTCTTCCATAACTGCTTTCTCTTTAGTCTTCAGCTTCTGCTTTAGCACAATTTTCAGTAGCCATTCACCTGCTTGATAAAAAATGTATTTGCTTTGACTTTAGTCCTTTTCTCTTCCAGTTCAGAAAAAGCCTTCTCTCCACAGGAACAGGTCAGGACCCCTCCAAATGTGGCAAAATTGCCTTCCATAACCCCCCAGAGCAGCTTTCTAGCCATTTTGTTTAAAGAACCAAAAATGGGGTTGAGGTGGAATTGAATGTACTTTCTGGCTGACACTTTGTCCACCCCTGGACTGGATAAACAAATGATAATGGCCAGAAAGAGAAAGAGACCAGCAGTCTGGTTGGAGAAAAGTGAGGTTTGAACAAAGGAAAAATTTAAGCAGTGCTAGAATTAGATGTAATGTTTCACATAGGGCTGATACAAGCAACCCTATGTCACATATTTTGTCTTCATATTTTTTGGACATGCTTATTCTTTTTTGTAATTAGTGAGGCTGACAATTTTTGGAAATTTATTCAAGGGTAGTTGTGTTGGTCATATAGCAAAGTACAATAACATCCAAAATCCACAAAACAGTGATACCTTTAATCACCCAACCAAAATGTACAAAATACATGATGCAAGCTTTCGAAGCTCCACTAGCTTCTTTATCAGACAAAGGTGTTAAGAATCATGCAGCAGAAAAAATATGAAATGACAATGTTCATTTTTTCAAGATGTTGGTGTTGTTCTTTGGAGGGCTATCTATGCAAGTGGGTCCCTCCTCCTGCTAGCCATGTGGCACTGGGAACAAAGCATTCCTAAATCCAGGAGATAAAATTTTAGTTCCATTAGGGGTTAAACTGGATGGCCCTTGTGGTCTATTCCAACTCGATGATTCTATTCTATGATTGCAATAATTCTATTTATCATGTGGCATTTTTGAGCAATTATAGTCTCAGAATAGGCTTATATTATCCCCATATTATTTCCTACATGTTGTGGTTCTTCACTGGGGTTTGAATATCCAGATTTTGCCAAATTTCAACTTCCAGAACACCTAGCTAGCATGCCCAGTGCTGAAGTATTCTGGGATTTGACATTCAACAATGTTTGGAGCCTCCCTGGAACCACTTCTTTATAAGACTGAGTATCAAACTAAGGGCCCTTTCAACTACATAATTATAGAAACATTATTCCATTTTAACTATCATGGACAAATCCTGGGATTTTTAGTTTGCTGAGGACCTAGAGCTCTTTTGCTGAGAATTCTAAATACATGTCCCCTAAAGTGAAAATTTCAGGATTACACAGAATGCTGCAATGGCAGTTAAAGTGAAATAGTTGTGATAGAAATGTGCAATTTAAAATGTCCCTAAGTGGTTGTATGTGTGTTCAAGTTGCCTGTCACCATATGGTGACCCCATAGAATTTGAGAGAGTTTTATTAAGCAAGGAATACATGGAGGTAATTTTGCAAGTTATTTACATGGAGAAAATTTGATGATAACACATGTTGATTTGCCATAGTGGAATGAGCAAAACATTTTTTTAAATTGTCAACTAATCCAGTTATTTGTTTATTCTTACTCTGTTCAAATTATGTTCATCAAGATATGGAATTATCTTTGGTTACCTGGACAACTATGTTGCCTAGATAATAGGAGACACTCATTATCACAACAACATGCAAATTATAACTAATATAAATAAGCACAGAACAAGCACATATCAATAATGAAATGTTTCATGCAAAATTCTGCTTTGTCCTAAACCTGCTGGCACATAATCCTATGCACATTTTCCTTGGAGTATATTTGATTGAATTCAGTTGGGCCTACTTTTAACTGATAAATATAGGATTACAATGTTGATCAGGAGTCTCAGACACTTCACAATCTAAATGGTATAACTTTGCAATGTTTTGATTCATAGCTCTTTGTCACAGATTAGTTTATTTTCAAATTAACCTATCCAACACACACTTAAGATCCAATCATACTAAATTAAGGGTTCAGTGTTCATTCATATAAGACACTAGGATGTCTTATTAATAGACAATTTCTGTCACTTGTTTCCATAGTATTAAAGCTTTTGGATTCAGAAGTCATAATTTTAAAAAGCTATGATATGAAAAGAACTGTGAAGGAGAACATCAATGATAAATTATGTGTGGTACATTTTTACTGTGCTCCGAAGCTCAGGGATAAAATATGTTGGAGGCATACATATTTGAATTACCCATGAACATTCAGTCAACATGACTTAAGCTACAATCTCATACTTGCCTGAGAGTAAGCCCCACTCTGTCTGAACAGAGATTTACAGGATTGTTCTGTATCTCAGGGCTTCAGGCCAAATCTGCCTTCCTAGGGTCCCAACCTAGGCCCCTTGGCTTGAACGTATAGCCACATGCTCTTACTTGGTGGCTTACTCACATTTGCATGCATTCCCACCTCCATTCCAAAAAAGTTCAGTTGTCTCTCATAAAGCTTAGTTATAGAAATTAAGTACAATACTCTGCCATTGCTGGTCTCAGTGTCTTGCCACCAAAAGAATGTAGTTCCCAATGATGTCTCTGAAATTAAATCTGGCTCTTGGACTGAAAGAAGTTACTAATTCTTGTGTTAAGTCACGACTCACAACCACACTCTGTGGACACATACCCAGCATCTTTGGAGGCAGACAAAATTTTACAAATCTGGGGTGTAATTGAGAGCCAACACATCACAACTCCATTAGCTAGTGGGCAACATTCTTTGGAACAAGGGCATCTGCAGTATCATTTGTAGCTAGTGGTGCATCTGGAATATGCCTCAGAAAGCTTGCTTTCCTTTATCTAGTTAACTTAAGTTAAGCCCAAGGTCTATGCAGGTGTGTTGCAGGGATGTAGCCGGGGGGGGGGGTTCTTGGGGTCTGGACCCCCCCTTTTGTTAGATAAAATGAATGGTGTCTGCTGCTGCGCCGCCACACCCAAGACCCATTATAATGGTGGCACTTAGTCTGGACCCCCCTCCCTTCCCAAAATCCTGGCTACATCCCTGTGTGTTGCCTACAACACAGGACTATAAAATTGAAGGCCATAAAAACATTTTTAAAATGCATGCTGGTTTTACTGGAATTTGGTGTTGTAAATGCAAAAATGACCTCAGATTTGCTTCAACATATAGATTTTTTCCCACAGCTTGCTCTGATGTTTCAGTTTTGTCTTACATGACTGAATAAAATGATCCTGCAAAGAATTATCCTGCAAAGAGTAAGAAAGGGGGTTAAAGTGTTCTAAAAAAACCTATAATCTGCTGATATGGAACACAAAAACCTATTCAAAAGCACAAAAAGAAATCACACTAGAACATTAGCATATACATTTAATCAAAGCTGAGTAACAACTGAACTGAAAAAAATATCAAATTTGTAAAAGAACCATGATTTTTCAGCACCCAAAAAACAGCTACAATATTGAAATTGTACAATATTGAAAAGAAAATCATCGCAGGCCTGTGTAATTAAAGTAGACTGAAATTGATTCCTACTGTTCTGGTTGCCTCACAGATATTTGCATATTTGGTGTAAAGCCTTACAGGGTATCTACACTCATGAACCTGAACTCTCAGTCACTGAAATATTTTTAAGTTTGTTGGCTACACAACCTTATGAAATTCATTTCACATTTTCATGCTAAATGTGCAAAAGTCCATAAAATAGGTGGCACATAGGGCCATTATAGTTGGGGATTGTGTGTACACTCATATCTCCTACTTTATTTTTGCTCACTCTTGTCTAGAGCTGTAGTTTGATCAGGGCGACCACATACTCTTTGGGACATTTAAATACCAGGAGAAAACTGAGCAAAATTTGTGTTACTTTATTGTTTTTTTTTTCCAGTGGGGTGTCTCAACTGTCAGGAAATAATAATAATAATAATAATAATAATAATAATAATAATAAATGGTTTATTTATAATCCGCTTTTCCAAAATTTGATCAAAGCGGCATACAATTGGAGTATAAAACATCTCAATAAAATCAATAAAAACAGCATTAAAAACAACACAGTAATCATAACAACAAAAGGGCCAGATGGATAGGGGAGTCGATATACACATTACAAGGTCGTCAATAAAAGGGGGTAAGGGATAATATGATTTTCACAGTGGGAAGGATTGGGAAAAGAAGAACATCTTTAGATTCTTTTTAAAAAGAACTAAGGATGTGGTGGAGCAGAGCTCATCTGGGAGATTATTCCAAGATCTAGGGGCCAGGATAGAAAATGCCCTCTGTGAGGTCCTCACATAGCGTGTTGTTGGGACCTCCAACAATTTCATCCCTGTCGATCTGAGTGTGCGGGGCGGATTGTATGGGATAGACGGTCCTCCAAGTACCCTAGGCCCAAGCCATTTAGGGCTTTATAGGTCATTACCAACACTTTGTATTGAGCCCGGAAGCGAATAGGCAGCCAATGAAGATCTTTCAGAATAGGTGTTATATGGTCTGACCTGGAACCACCAGCGACCAATCTCGCTGCCATATTTTGCACTAACTGTAGCTTCTGGGTTTGGTACAAGGGTTGCCCCATGTAGAGCGCATTGCAGAAATCCAGTCGAGAGGTTACCAGAGCATGTACTACAGTTACAAGGTCCCTCCGGTCCAGGTAGGGATGCAGCTGGCGTATCAGCCGAAGCTGATAACAAGCGCCCCTGACCGTCGCATCCACCTGAGATGACAGCTGGAGCGACGAGTCTAGGAGCACTCCCAAGCTGCGGACCGAGTCCTTCAAGGGGAGCGTGACCCCGTTCAGGACCGGATGGCAAATCTCACCACCCAGACCCGGGGAACCTATCACGAGTACTTCCGTTTTCTCTGGATTCAAACTGAGTTTGTTTTCCCTCATCCAGCCCATTACCGACTCCAAGCAGGCATTTAGAGGAGAGATGCCATCCCTAGTCACTGCATCAGTCGGAGACACAGAGAAACATATTTGGGTGTCATCAGCGTACTGATAACACCGTGCCCCGTATCATCGGATGATCTCTCAGCGGTTTCACGTAAATGTTAAATAGCATGGGGGACAGAATAACTCCTTGAGGGACACCAGATGTAAGTGCCCTCTTATCGGAGCAAACGTCCCCCAGCTGCACCATCTGGAATCTACCCGAGAGGTAGGATCGGAACCACTGGAGCGCAGTGCCCCCGATACCTAACTCCCCCAGGCGTTCCAGAAGGATACCATGGTCAATGGTATCGAAAGCCGCTGAGATGTCCAAAAGCACTAACAGGGACACGCTTCCCCTGTCCATGCGCAGACGGAGATCATCAACTAAGGTGACCATGGCAGTCTCAACTCCATAGCCCGCCCGGAAGCTGGTTTGAAATGGGTCTAGAAATCTGTTTTCCAACCTCTAAATCAATAATTGCAAACATTATTTCCACCCGTACTCGAAACCAACAACTCCTCTCATGGATTTAGGTATTTGCATTTTATCCTAGATTGTGTTCTCACAAACACCCAGGTAGGCACAGGGGTATTTTTATATCCTGCACTGGAACTCCAGTGGGAGTTAAAAAATATTCCTAAAATTACTGAATGAAACGTTTTGAAATACTGTATCTTATTCTTATCTCATGGTAACCCAAACTTCCAGAATATTTAGATGGCAAATGATGTGACATTAATCTATGGTTTCAGCCTCTGTTGGCACAAAGGTTTCTTTTTTGTGACAATTATGCTAATCAGGTTATTTGACAATCTATAAATGACAAAAAGGAAATGGTATGGCAATGCTTGGCAAGAGTTCTCAAGGACTTTCTTCACTGATAACAGTTTTCCTGTCTCTAGGCTGTTCCATAAAGTGTTGACAGAACTGTAATTTGACTGCTTCAAATTGGCAAGCATGATCTCATTGCAGAATGGATAATGTGACACTGGGAGGCTTGGAAAGAATGATGAAGGCTGCATCTTTCAACACAATTGCCTCTATGAAATTTTTAACAGCATTGAATGCAATTTCATCTCTTCATCAATTTTTACATAAGAAATTAAAGTGAAACTGAAGCTACATATGGAAGGGGGATAATTCCACATATATCAGTGCTACATAGGATAAAAAGTTTCTCCAGGTAATTCTTCCTAAAGGTTTGGTTTCTTGATTACAGTGTGCTCTTGCCTTCTTTTTCTTATATATACACAAATGCAGAAAACAAAGCATATCTTCACAGATGGGGCAGCTGTCTCAGGTGACAAAACTTAATGCGTTTAAAGGCAAAAGACAAATGGCTACAAACACATTAATGAGCGGTGGTGGTACCAGTCACAGTGGTACTTAGGGATGGACAAATCCCCTAGTTTCAGTTTTACTGAGTTTCTACTTTTTTCTGTCTTAACCCCACCCCCCCTTTTTTTTTTACAGTTTAGAGTTTTCTAAAATACATATGTGAATTTTGTGCCTTTTCATATGTATTTTTCTTAATGCATGCATGTTGGTGCACACATTTCCCAATGCACTTATTGATGCAAGCAGTTTACCCTAATTAAATGTATTCTTGCATGGTGTTTTTAAGAAAATATACTTTTTTATGGACACTTTACCCCAGTTTACAGACATGTATATGCTTTTTTTTTTTAATAAACAGAGGAACTGCATTGTAAATCAGGATATTTTTCTCCCGGACCCATCCCCCCCCCCCCCCCAAAAAAAAACTTTTGAGAATTCTGGTTGGGAAGAATAGCAGGGTTTTGTGGGGTTTGCCTGGTATTCACATATCTCACAGTTTTTGGGAAATTATACTGCAGAAAAATACATGTGGGCTCAATGCATAACTATAATTTCTTAAAACAAAAACATAATTTTGTGTAAGAATCAGACTTCAGATAGTGTACTGTTTTGCACATTTTCTGCAACCCCCCAGAATTCTTTCATAAAAATCTTGCAGAAAAAAATCTTGTTTTCACACACACACACACACACACACACACACACACAACCACATTTTCCACAAGATCACAGAATTCTATGCAAGATGTGGCTGTCTAGAAAATGTGCTTTTGTACAAAACACATAATTTTCACACAAAACACCCAGATGTTTTTCTGGACAGAATAATTTCCAGAAACACTTCAGGATGTGAGAATACTGGAATTTATTCATCTTTATTTGCAAGGATGAAAATATACTTCTCTGGTGCAAAAATCAAAGTATAATTGTGTATCAGCTTGTGTACTGGGTTGCAAAGTGCAAATTAGATACTGTTACTTTATAATGTGACTCAGAGAAAACTCTTCCCTGTCCCTAGCTTTTATTTACAGCGCGTCTGCACCATACACAGATTTAACCTTATGTGGAAGGTTAAGCTGTCGGGCAATGAATGATGTGAGTGCCTGTGGCATGCACTGGGCCGAACACGAAAGCGCTCCCCCATTGCAGCCAATGGGGTTTGGGCTTATGCGTTTCTCCCTATACATGGAGAGATCTGGACTGGATCCCGGCATATGGAGAGGGCCCACTGAACTAGAGTTGGAAAGAATATTTGAAAATATTTTAACAATTGTCAAAAAATGTTTTTTGACTGTTGAGAAACCCTAAAGTGAAGAATCCTGGACTCGCAAGAATCTTCACAGTTCAAAATTTATTTTGCACAAAGGTAGCATGTGATTTCATTTGTGCAGAAAACATTTTCTGCACATGAAATAATATTTTTACTCAGATGTATTTTCTGCAGAAGAAGAAACACATTTCCTGTGCATCAAAGGCTGTAATTGGGGAGCTATCCTGTGTACAATTTGCACTTGGGTGATTTGTATATAAAGCAGTATTTTTTTTGTGTGCAGGGAAATAGCCAATTTGCAAATAGGCTTCAGAAATTTTGTGGTTTTCCAAAGCTTTTCTCACAGTAGGAAGAAAATTGCTAAAATTGCTAAATGATTCCTTCAAGAAAAAACTAGTGAAGAATTACATCAGTAGTATTTACTTTTGAGTATATAACCACTGGATTGTGTTGTTAGTCTGGGATAACATGCAGTGGAGGATGATCAAAGGGTTGGATGTTGAATACTGAAACTTACCTTTAAAAGACTATTTCCATGGAAATGGAAATGGAAATGACTGATATGGTATAGGAATAAATCACTTCACACTGTACCACATTTTGATAATATGCACTTTTATTTGTATTCAGAAATACAAATGTTAGAGTCAAAATACAAATATAAATATTGGTTCAGATGCACAGCCCCACTTCTTAACACAAAAATGGATGGATGGTTGTGTCTGTTAGTGGGGAGCTTTCTGCTGGAAATGCTTGTGTAAGAAAGAGAAGACAATTGCCTTTATTGAATGGGTTGAGTCTTTCTGTGAACATTACTAAAATGGCTACCTAAGCTAAGAATGGTAAACTGGCATGAGTGCTACCTGTATTAATCAAGGCACATTGGGCACAGAATTTAGTTTTCATTTCACTAGAACATCACAAGCTGCACCGCTAATGGAGATGGGGGGGGGGAATGTAAAAGTATTGAGTCTTCTGTAATTCTTATGAATTTTGTTGGAAACTTTTATGTTTTAATTTATTGGTAATCCAAACTGAAACAAATTAATGTAAATTTCAAAGCAAACAGTATGAATACACGTGCTGGAATACATGACCTTTGGAACAATTTAACCTAGTACCATAACTTGAATTTTCATATTACTAATACAGAACATGACTTGCAATGAATGACAACATAAGTAATGAATATCTCAGTCCTGCAAAGTCTCCACCCAAGAATATTTTAAAACCTGTAATTTGTTTTACTTAGGCCTATTGTATTCACAGGGGTTGTCAAAGTATGACCTTGCAGATGGGTTTGGTCTGTGTCTCCCTTTAGTCCTAGCCAGAATAGTCAATGATGAGGAATGCTGGGAACTGCAGTCTAATCACTCCTGGTGTGCACATTTAGGATTTGGTGACATTGCAACAACAACAAAAAACACATGTAGGCTTTCTTGCACATTTAAAACCAAGGTTCTATCTCTTTTTCAAAAAGGAGGATGTATCTAGCAATACATTCTTCTTTTGACTTACTTCATTATAGTAAATGATTTTGAAAATATGTTTATGTCTATAGAACCTACTGAAGAGTGTTTTTATTTGTGTGCCAACCTTATGCAGTGTAGTGCATTCCAGGCATGTGGACTGCATGCTCCATATTTTCAGGTCAGCATGACTACTTGATGGGCACCAGTTAAGAATATACTACTACATGCTACATACTACTCCATTTCTTAATTTCTCCTATGCAACCTACCTACACTGGCACATTATTTTGTCCATATATAGAATAATATGGAAAGAAAAAAAATCAGCATTCCTTGATTGGATATAAGATTATTTGACTTGTAATATTACCAGCGATTCTTCTGTGGGAGACAAAGCTTGTGGGATAGTCCCCAAAATTAAGAACCTGATAATCCACTTCCTGAAAGACTGACATTTCCTGATTTTATTCTATAATACAATAATTTTCATGGTTTCTAAATTAGGTAAAACTTTTTTACTTTGGAGAGAGATAGATAAATCCTGCCCAATAGGCTATTCATAAACATTGTAGAAGGAAATAGCAAATATGTATATCCTTTACCATTAGATATGTACGATTTATAAAATATATAATAGTACTTTTTATTCCAATTTGAACACACATTTCTTTGCCTGTGCAAATAATTCTAATTATGGAAAGACACCACAACTTACTAAATACTGGCCATATTGTAGACATCAGGTAAAGAATCAGATGAACTGAGTAGCTATAATAGCTCTGCATAAAGGAGAGTTTAGGTGGTTACAGCTTTCCCATTACTGAAGTGTGAAAATGGGAAATGCTGGCAACATTATTTCCTCTGCATACCTATTCAAGGCACAGAGTCCTCCTCTTCAATAGTTGCTAGTGAGGGAGGAAAGCTTGAAGGTAGGAAAGAACTGCCCCAATGTCTTCTGAGTATGTAAACATTAAGGATTATCATTGGCAAGTGAAAAAAATAACAAAAGGCAAATATTGAGGTGGAGCTTGCCACAGCTCCTCAAGGTTTCCATCCAAATAGGTCCCATCCAAAATTTTTGTGAAAAGTGGATTGTGAAAATAGAAGGAAATATCATTCCTCTAATCTCTTCCCACCAAGTTTCTTTTCTCTTAATTAATCTCTCTCTTCTTTACTCATCACATTTCTAGAAATCTCCCCATTTCACTCTTGATGTGTTGGAGAAGAGACTGGGATTGTGCACTCTTTTCCTTATTTCTGACCTCTGTGAATTCCACTTTATTGTGTGCATGGATCCTGTCTACATGCCAGTATAGACACATATGTTTTGGCTCCATGTGGTTTGGTGTATTTTCAGGTTCCCCAGTCATGTTAAAGAGCCCTATGTGCCTATGCACAGGGAATTATCTATTCCAAAACAAAAACCCAGACATGCCATGAGGCAGGGAAAAGGAGGGATCTAGGTGAAAGAACCAATATCTTATTGTCACCCAGAAGCAGAACTGAAGGTGGCAAGTAGCTTTTTGTTCTTTTTATTTGGATATTAGGGGCTGTTTTCTTCATTTTTAAAATGTATTCCCCATGGATTCCATTGGTATGGAAATAAATTATGCCAGCTCAACTGTTAGGAGTGTTAAGATCTGAAAATTAAGAAACTGTACCAAATTGCAGAAAGCTGGCACAACTGTGTAGACTGTTAAATTACATGACATATATCACACATTGTTCAGTGATCCAGACAGCAATGTAAGGGAAGAACTGCCTCATTAAATTTGAGCATGCTCCATTTAGTTCAAGCTTCTGTCTCACACAGTTTGCAATACTCTGTTTTCAAATGAGCCATATAGTTCTGGAAGAAGTCAAGAGAGCATGATGGAGATGACCATCCACTTGACTGGTCCCGCCATATGATATTCACCACTATACTGTCTTTGAAATGTGGAGGTTGCATTAAATTGTCATCACTGAAAGTTATTGACTAACCTATACAATTGCCTTTCAATACTTGATGGTTCATCTTTGGTAGAATACCAAGGTCAGCAGATGCTGAAGTTCAATATATCTATTTCCATCTTATTGTTTTGGCTTAGTGAATCATATCAAATATTTGAAATGAAAAGCAGACATTATAACTGCTGAAACAAAACTGAAAAGGTCAGGGGAATCCACCTACTTTCTTTGCAAATGCATCTCTACTGGATTGTTCATCTTTACCTCACCTGAGACTTTAGCAATGGTAAGGTTAATGGCAAGCCTTCAGGCACTGTAGCTTTTTATGGATATGTAGATCACTTGTAGGAGGCAAGAGGCTTACTCAGGCTGAAAGAAGGAGAAGAAATAAGGCTGGTTGGTTTGTTCAGATGACACTTTCCTACCCACTTGCCTTCCATGTTCCATAAACACATCTGAGTCTGGGAAAGGTGAATTCATCAAGCTATATGAATCACATACTCTAAAATGTGTGGACAGCATCTGGCTATAAATAGATTTCTTATGAAAGTGACACCTGTCCTGTAATGTAGCACTAGGAGTAGTAAAACCACTATGCAAAATGCAACAGAATGGTATGTATGCTTGTACTTTCAGAAAATGGTAGTAGTCAAAAGCCATCAGGTATTGAGTTTTCCAATGAATTAAATAGGCTTTAGTGTACATTTGCTAACAGCAGCTAGAAATATATTTTTTTAAAAAGCAAAAATGCTCTATATGCAACTTAAAGAATGCTTAGTGAATCTAGGCTGGATATTCTATAGAACTCTTGGTAGTGTTAAAAATATACTAAAGACCATGCTGAAACTGATCAATGGCCTTTTTAGACCAGCACATTGTTTTCACAGGAGCCAGCCAGATACCCATGAAAAGCCCAGAAGCAGGGACATGACCCCAGTAATACTCACAATCTTCTGTCATTGCTTTTCATACTGGTTCTAATATAAAGCCACTGGTATTCCTAACCTTTATGAGGACATGGTTGAACAAAAGGCACAGGTAGTTCTTGTTTTATACATAGTTTGGTGACTTTTTGAAAAATGAAACTTAAAGTTTTGATCCAGTTTTACTACTCAATGCACAGTGGAAGCGTTCTATATCATTGAGTATGATTATTATAGTGTTCTTTTGTTGGTCCTGCAACTGAACACTGCTTCCACACTGATGCCCCATTCTTGCCCTTCCTAAGCACCTATTGTGTTATAATAGGTTAGTTATGAGGCTTGTCCATGCTACAACAAAGGCAGCCTCTTGTGCTGTATTCTTGTGTGTTCTTTTTGATTCATTGAGTAATGTGGTAGCCAACATAAATGTGACCCACTTGCAGTATTGAGGAGATGAGCTGCTTGAAGTCTATCAACTGTTTCTTATACCAGAAATATATTCCAAACAGGTTTGTGTTGCTACAATCAGACCCCTTTCAAAATGCTTGTCTGTTCATACATATGGTGTACATTTGTTTGCATAAAAATGTACTATACAATTTTCACAACAGTTTCCCCCCCAGTGAGATACAGTACTTACATAAAAAATATAACAATTGTTATCTAAAATGGTTAGCTTCTCTCTTTTTGAGAATGCACATTCCTTGCAAAATGTGTGCCTTTGGGAACAATTGTTGCTGATATTTGTTTTGTGCGACAAAAAAAAATAAGTAGAGTGAAATAGAAACAAATCGGAAATCAATACTCCAGCCAGATGAAATGCACTGTAGGATAGCATATAGCATTACAGCTTGTAGGCCAGTGTTCCAAGAAAAAGACCACTTAGTACAGCCATCTCACTGAAGATGCACTGCAGTAATGGAGATAGCTGCAGTTCTGTACAAGTGGTTTGTGAATAGCCATTATTCCAGATCCACAAGATACTGTATAATGCAATTAATTCACACTGGGGTGGGGAAATGAAATCAAAGCAGTTCTCTCTCCCTCAACACGGTGTTTTACTTTTAGAAAAGAGTAGGGCAGCATCTCAGTCTAAAAAGGCATCCATTCCTGCCAGATGCCATGCCTAATGAGGGAAATGCCTAACCTTCTGACAGAAAGGACAAAGACAAATGTTGAATCAAGACCATTTATCATTTCGTTCATATATATAATACTAAAAAAAGATGCCTTTTAAGAAACTGTCTATCAGATATCTTTTCCCCCCAAATGCATTGTTGCTTAAAATAGATAATTTATTAGAAGCTCTGGTAAACAACAAGAGACACAAATTGTTTGAAAAAGATTTCTAGATACTTCCAGAAATATAGAGCTTTGAAGCAGGCACAGAGATAAAGAAGATGAAGAAATCAGTGGCACATTCTACACATATTTAGTTGGCCAAAGCAAAAAGGAAAGGAATGGAAATACAATTTATCCTCTGAAAAAGGAGCACCTCAACTCTCAATAGAATTCTGCAGAATTCACCATGCTGCTTCATGGTGTTACCAATTAAGCTAGTGACACAATTAGGTGATCAGATGCCTTAGAAATGTTGGTGGCACATTTTTTTTTAAAAAGATAATGAATCTACCAAAGAGAAATACTTTGAAGTACCACTGATTGCTATCCAAGTTCATGTCTAATGCTCTCCAGATGCCATCAGCAGGGTTTAGACAAGCTTATGTTTGGCAGAAGTCCAACAATCTGGAAACATTGCTGAATCTAACAGTGAGGAATATTGCTTAAATTTGCATTTAGCAGAGTCAATATGAGCTCAGAATGAGTATAAGTGCAGATTTAGATCTGCATTGCTCTGTGAGTCACTGAATTTCTCTGGTTCTGAGGAATTCCTCTGATTCTGAGACAGGGTGAAGAACAGACCTGCTCATGGAAAGAAATCAATTTTCAAAGGGGGTTGAATCCCAGAAATGTAATGTACTGTGAAGTTGAAGGCTTTCAAGGCTGGAATCCATAGTTTTTGTGGGGTTTATTCCTGACGTATTACCAGCATCTGTGGCTCGCATCTTCAAAAAATGCTGGCATGGGAGTGAGTGGGACACACACACACACACACACACACACAGAGTACTCCTATGCCATTCTTGGGCGGACTATATGTGGTTTTGAGCGTATGCTGAAGCTGCACAACAAAAGGATGAATGGCGTGTGTGAGCACAAGCCCCACTATATTGAATGGGGCTTGAGCATATGTGCTTTTTGCCTTATGTGGGGGAGGGGGGATCCTCCATGGTACAGATCCTCCATGTAATGTAAGTGACCTCTCTCTCTCTCTCTCTCTCTGTATATATATACTGTGTGACCCTTGCTTGAGTGGAAGTGATTTACATGTTAATCTCAGTGTTGATCTGTTGTTGAATAGCAAGACAATGGAAACCCTGAGGATTTGCCATTCAACACAGAACAATACACAGATTAACATATAAATCACTTCCTCTCAACCAAGGGTCACACAATATCTGTATATACCCCAGTTGCTCCCATGCCAGCATTCTCTGAAGACACCAGCCACAGATGCTGGTGGAACATCAGGAACATGGCCACATAGCCCCAAAACTGCACAAAAACAATGTGCTGCACTGTTTCCATAAGAGATTGTTAAAGGAGATGATACATTTGTTTTCTAAATGTATGCCTGAATTATAACTTAAGTAGCCCAATATTTCCGCAAGATGTGTGGCTGTAGTTGGGGAATTAGTATTCTGATGCTACATTTTGGTAAAGAAAGATTTTAAGCACAAAAGGATTTTTGTTTGCTATCAGATGAATCTTTTGGATAAGGCACAGTATAGAAAATAGAGGGTAGAATATAAAAGTACTATCCTATACATGGAGAGTTTGGTTTACATATTTTATATAATTGCAAATAATATGTGTAATTTCCTTGGAACACAATCATCTTTTCCAACAAAACCAACTGGAAAATTTCCAGTTGAAATTAGTGGTACAGGATGGCAATTTCCCATTTTCTTAAGAAAAAGTCAAGTACTAATTATGACTAGCAGAAGCCAATGTGGTCCATTTAAATTTACCCATTGGACAGAGTGTTTGCAGGATATTTTACTAGGTGGTTATTAGTTTGGTTCTCAACCTTACTTATGCTGTCAAATCACTTTTATTACTTTGTTTTTCTAATGATAGGTCATGAGGTTCTTATTAGTAAAGAAAACTCTTTGATATTTACTATTTGGATTTCATTTCTTACAAGAATGTGGATTGGTGTTGAATGGGGAACTGACATCTATGCATAAGACAAAAAGCCTGAAGAGGCAATGGCGTGTGTGCCATGGGCACAAGCCCCATTGTTTCAATGGGGCTCCAGCATATGTGGTATTTCCCTTATGTGGGAAGGTCCTGGACAGATCCCTCACATAAGGGAAAGACACACTATATAACTGAAACATGATAATATCTTGGCCTGAGATTATATAGTATCCCAGTATTTTACTGGGGAAGGTTTACTTCTCAAGCCATCCAGCTAAGTAGAGAAGCATTATTGCTCCTCTTATATAGCAATATACCATTGGCCTGGAGATTTTGTTGTTAAAACTTGAATTAATCATACATCAAGAATACAGGAATTTGTCTTACACCAAGTCAGACCACTGGTTCCTCTAATTCAATACTGTTTACACTAAATGTTTGGTGTTCTACAGACTTTCAGACAGACTTTTTCAGCTCTACCTGGTTCTGCCAAGAACTGAATCTAGGATCTTTTTCATACAGAATATAAGCCCTATCACTGATCTATTATCCTTCCTTAATGTTTTCTTGTAACTATCAGAATCTCACATATGCTTTGCAAAAATATTGAAATTAAAAATGCATTACAACAAATATCCTTCCCCAATCTCCCATACCTCCTGAACTATTTTCTTTCAGTATGCTCTGGGAAATCTTTCTTTTTTTTTTTTTCATTTCAGGAGTAAATGGAAATATATAGAACAATATGAACTGTGCACAATATTAAAACATATAAATTTTCAAACAAGCAACATGAATACTTCAGAGTGACAGAAAAAGGCATTTGATGGTGTTGATAGTACACTTCTGAAGATGCCATTCTATTCAAAGATAGTGGTTTTAAAAAAGGAAAAAAAACACTTAAATATTTTTGTTTAAAAAGAGGCATTTTGACACATTTATCTCTGGGAAAAGAAGTAATGGTTCACCTATAATGAATAGCTTATAATGCAGAAAAAGTACTTTCAGTAATTTAATGTATGAACCATGTTTAAAAACAAAACAAAACAAAACACATTTCCAATTTAAAATCTACTTGTAGATCTTTTTGGGGGGGGGGGGAATCCAATTCTTCATCCCTAAGAATTTTCAACTCTGTTGTACATGACAGAAACTCCCAATATTTTTGAAAATTATATCTGCATACACAAGGCTGTTATTTATTTGTTAATAACATCATCCTCTACTGTGCCAGTCCAAATGCTGCTTACCAGTGCAGGAACCTTGATGGGTAGGGGATTTCTCCACCAAGTACTTCTCCATTCACTTAAATGGAAGAATTGAACTCAGCCACTCAAAAGAATGCATATACAGATTAAGACTCTCTAATGAAAAATGAATTGGATGCCCTATGTGAGTAAGAACTAGTATATTCATTTTAGCTCACACAGAACCATGACTAACGTATGTCAATTGTATTCTGAATGAGCAAAATAGCTCTTTTCTGCTGGTGAAAAAAATCACTTAAAAAACCCCACAACAACTCAATGTATGGAAGAAAATAAATTTCAATCTGCAACTAATGCTATCCTCCCCGTGCTATTAAATAGTGCACCTATGTCTTGTCAGCTACAGTCTGCTACACTACCATAATCAAGCTAAGCCTTGTCAAGTTGCAAGTGTATCATTTTCAAAGTCAATGCATTTCCTGCTGTATTTGACCAGTCAGATGAATTTTATACCTTGTATTAAAGGAATATTTAATAAAAGTATTTGTCTAATACCTCTGTCGTTGTGACAAGCCATTTGAAACACACTTTTCATTTCAGATTAAGACCAAAGACAAAAGTAAGGAAACCCATGGAGTGAATTTCAGTGGTTTTTCACTGGAGTCAAAGACAGTTCAAAGAAAAATAGGTAATTTCAGCTAATATCATGGAAAACCTGCACCAATAAGCATTTGTTCTTAGAACATTTTTCAACAGGTGAAGGGAATAGAAGAATGAAAAACCTAAACATAGTGCTTATACTTAGTTTCCTCACCTGTATGCTACATAATAATCTGTAACCCAGAGAAGAGAACAAATTCTCCATCATGTAGGAATAGTTAAACACTATTTACACGACAGTGTCTGGTGTGTACTTATCAAATATCTCAAACAGGAAATGAAAAACAAAATGTTTGTCTTTTTCTGACAAAGGTGTAAATAAAATCTATTTCTTTCATGAGAAAAGGTAAAATGATCTTCAGACTTACGATGAAACTGGCCATGTCCTGAACTGCAGTATGTTCACTGTCCTTTGAGAAGAATGAAAACACAGTTTCCTTCACTTTTTCCTTAGAGATAAAGATATCCAACCCAGTACACCAAGTTAAACAGAAGAAATGATGTTGGAAAAAAGACTCTTGAATAAGAGTCTAGTTCTAAGATGTCTATATGTATCCGTCCTTTCCTCCATGAGCCTGATTTACATTCTTCATAACAGCAGAAAAAGCTCTGGCAGTCCTTCCCATCCAGACATTCATAGATACAATTGTCTTCAAATTCTTGCCAGTACATAGCATTATTCAATGCAATGACTGTAGGAGGTGGTCTCATCTCTAGTACAGAATAATTCTGTGGAAAAAGCAAAGACAAAAAAAGACTACATCCTGGCCATCCTCATTGAATTGTGGCACACAAACATTTTGGGCTGCCCTAGAGATGAAAGAAAATCATGACAGACAGGTTTCTTTGCCACTTTAGACCACATGTCCGTTGGAAATCAGAAAAAAGAAGTTCATAGAGCATACTGGAAGGGTTGTAATCCAATTTTCATTGTCTTCTGGGATGTCAACATTTTCTATTTGTGGATTGTAGCCATCCAGCTATGACAACAAAACTTCTTTGGGATGTGCATTTTTCTATGAGTTAGCAACCGTTTCCAAAGATGGGTGAGGATTTCATTCCATTCCATTTTTGATCAGAATTGCTCTTCTCAACTACAGTTTGGTTTATGCACTCTTGCAAAATTAATTCTATGGGGTAATCCAAATTTAGAAAATGGCAAGGAAATCTTTTTTTTGGCAGAAATGGGCTGATTGTGATATTTATTTGTTAGTTCACATGATAAGGATTTTGGCCATTCTCAATATTTCAGATCTCATATTATTTTCCCTCAGATGCCATATGTCAATATTTATTATTACAACAACTTTTGGAGTCTGTATATGTGCCATTGGCTCTGAGTGCTTCAGCCACTTCTGTTGTATTGTGGAAGCAGGAACTGTATCCTCAGAGAAAATGAGACCAATAAGCTCTAAGTTTGTTGGCAAGTGCTAAATTTGATGTCACTGGGGTTATAATTTAGGAGAGCAAAGAGTTACATCAGCCCGTACAAACCAACCCATAGGCCTTGTCTGCATGGGCCAAAGGCCCTTTTCTTCCCCATTCTGGCATCATCCTGTTCAAACGATGCATGTCGCAAACCCTGGTTCTTGTGTGAGCAGTCTGGATGATATCTGGAACATTCTGCACCAGAAACAGGGTTTAATAACCATAAACCACATTTGAAAAACTTATTTGTTACTCCAGTTCTTTCAGGAAGATCCAGAACCCATTGTATCCATGCCATTGTAACTGTCTGCATGAGCATCATGCTAAACTGCCCAGTGTGTCTGCCACTACCACGGGCTGCTTGTTCTCAGGTCAGAACAAGGGGCCCAGCCATGTAACCACCACTGTGTGCCTCTTTCTGACCATAGAAGCCATCAACCCATGGTGGCGTTGGTCACACCAGGCAGCTCAGTGGAATATATATGCAGACTGCCACCATGGTCTGGGAATGCAGGGTCAGGTAATGGGAGGATATTGAGGCAGCTGTGCAGACAGGATACACTGGGCTGTCCCTGGTGTATCCTGGTGAGTACTGACAAGGCCTAGCCTCACTGTCTAAAATTTCTTTTGATTTAAAACAGCTTTTGGTTCTGCAAAAATTGATGTTTGAGGTATATTGGACAACACCAAGTCTTTTAAAGGAAGAAATTAGCTCAGAGGTTCTCAACCTATGATTCTCCAGCTGCTTTGGACTTCAGCACCCAGAAGCCTTTGCCAGCATGGCCAATGATGAGAGAATCTGGGAGATGAAGTCAAAAAACTTCTGGAGGACCAGATGTTGAGAACCACTGAATTAGCTGCTTCTGATAACTGCTGGTGATGTAAGACACATAATGCTTCCTTGAGGTATATGATGTGGGTATGCCTAGTGGACACATTTTAACGGCTGGGTGTAGTGCAAAGAATTAATTTTTATAGAAAAATAGTTGGAGACCCATATGTATTTTCAAACTATGTTCCTGTGACTTGGAACTTAATTCATATTCCACATGGATGGCTCCTGTATCCTTTTACTGTTGCCAAAAGATGCATAATCCAGAGATGGAAAAAGAAATATCCATCATCTATTGCTAAAGGGGAAAAATCTTACTGCTTTGGTTATACATGAGAATGTATTCTACAGGTGTTAGCTCCAAATAAATATATTTTTGGACATACATCAGTTTATATTAATGTATCCGCCCAGTCAACATCCATAAATTATTTATCTCCTTCCCCTTATTTTTCCTGCCCCATTTTTTCATTTTTAAAAAACTCATTTTAAAAAACTGTTGGTAAAAATTGGTTTAAAAATGTGGTATTGTAAGGCAATAAGTAAACCAATTAAATAAATACAGAAAATTGAAGTATTGGGGAAATAGCTGAAATAGTTCTTACAGTTTTCATTCTTATCCCATTTAGATAACACACCAAGTCTTGTGACTCTTTGATCAAGCATTTGGTTTTATATACCATAATAGAGAAAATGCCTAAAATTATAGATGTTAAGATACATTCATACATAATATTTAAATACATATAATTCTTTAAATAAAAGAAAACTCATACTCACCATCATATGACCAAAACTGACATCAGGTAGCTCAAATAAAAGGGGGAAAATTGAACAATTTATAAGAATACATGTTTTATGCTATACAGATTTAGTGTTTTAAGTAATATCTCATAGTCTTAACTGAAAAGATAATTAAGAAAAGTAAGAAATCTTATAAAAAAGCTTAGCACTCCAACACTGAACATGTTTAGTCTGAAGTAAGCCAAGCTGAATTCTCAGTTCCTAAATTGATTTACCTGTCATTCTGAATCCACTAAAGTGGGAATAAATCCCATTGATTTCAGTAGGCCTTACATCTAATAACTGATGATGTTATTATAATTTATTTAATATTATTTTGTGTGCACAAAATTTTGCTTTCTGTGCAAAACACACACAAACACATACACAGAACAAGTCAGTAATTGTGAAAACTTTTTGTTTTCAAAGATTTTCATTCAGCTGGAAGAAAATTGCAAAAAACAAACAAACAAACAAAAACAAACAACAACCCCTCATTGGTCCCTTTGGGAAGACAATTAGTGAGGAATCACATTCCTAAAAATGTGTGCTTCATCAGACTCTATCATATATTTTATGATGCTTGTGTAATACCCATGATTTACTCTTGGTTTTAAAGCATCACATGGGAAAGATAACACACATATTATCACAGAAGAATATATGTATGGCTCAGCCATTCTTGAAACTTTAATGCAATGCCATTTTCCTCAGTGATGGTTGCCCCTCTCCCAGTGCCAAAGGGGCAGTTAATTCCATCTAGGTCTTAGCCTGACTTTGAATGTAATTGTCCAGGATGCTGAATTCTGTCAGCGAATAGCTTCACCACCTTGCACACCTCCACTAAATTTCAGAGTTAAATGTGAAATATATTTGCTCCTGCATGCACATTTGATTCACCAACTGCTACTAGTCTTGCTGGATGTGTAACTTCAAATGGCAACCCTGCTCCTTTGTTTTTAAAACATGCCAACAAAAATGCAAAAAAAGGGATATGTGGAAATTGTACTATTAAAATACAGTATCTTTGTAAAAAGAGAAAAGAGCATCCATATACTTGTATTAGGTGAAAAAAACCTACATTCTATGGTGCTATAAATATCTCCATACCGTAATAGTGCATCTTGCAATAAGTCTGAGCTGTCAGTATACATACCACTTATAGCATTCAGGCTTAAAGTGAAAGAAAACTTGTTGCAAAACAAACCTAACTTTCCTTCCTGGCACAGGATGTCATGAATATTAATATGCCTCCATTCCAAACCAAAACAAGAAACATTACAGAAAGAACATTTTTTGCGCTTTGCACCATCACCTGGCTTTTATGCATGAAGGAAGAGAAACAATTTATAAATCTTTATAGGCTGAATTTGCAGTGTAGAAATAATCCAGTTTAATACCACTTTAACTGCCATGGTGCAGTGCTGTGGAATTCTGAAAACTGTAGCTATCTGATAAAGAAGCCTAAATGTTTCACAAAAAGTACAATACCCAGAATTCTATAGCATTCAGGCATGGGCATTAAAGTGGGATCAAACTTGACTATTTATTTAGTGTGGATCCAGCCTCAAAGCAGGGACACACCTGCTCCATCCTGGAGACAAGAGATCTACAGAGGTGAGCAGGTGTCACTTATCTCCATGAAGAGGTTTCAAGATTGCAGCCTTCAAGTGTTCCTTGTAGGAAGGATCTCATGCACTTACATGTATGGTTGGAATAAAAAGAAGACAAACAACTGGAAATATACAAACATTTTCTTGGGTATAGAACTAGAAAATAAAGCCATAGCAGAGATGAAACCTTAGCAGAGGTAGATTTTGAGCTAAGTTACTAAAATTGAACCACTATCATGGTTTCATAAACTCTCAGTAACCTGGTCAATTTCTTTCATTGGGCACACCGATTTTGCATATCAGAAGACAGTTTCCATATTTTCATGATGTGCTTTACAATGCCACCTGCAAATGAACTGGACTTACAACTACTAGTAAGAGTCAGCTTTGCAGGTAGAGCATGTTGGAGAATGCCAAGTGAGCATTTAAAATCCAACAAGGTCTGGAGATCAACTCAGGCCTTTTATATTTCTTGGCTAGGACTACTTCTCCTGAGCTTCACCTCTTCCCACAGGGTGCAAAAGACTTCTGGGGACAGATGTGGTTCCATGACTGCGAAAGTCTCAGAGAAAGGAATGTTGTCACAGTGCTGGAACTAAATCGAATGTTGGTTTTTATTGACAGATATATTGTGATGTTTGCCTTTTATGATGTGGAATTTTAAAATGATTCTGTGAACCGCTTTGATTGTCTCAGAAGAAGAGCGGTATATAAATAAAGCATATTATTATTATTATTATTATTATTATTATTATTATTATTATTATTATTAT